>NW_028246114.1:0-457754 GCF_964263255.1 Lissotriton vulgaris | reverse complement strand
CCCCTTATACCCATTTCTCACATTGTTTTTCCTCCATCTTGTAATTTAATTAAATCGAAACACAAAATGGCGAATTCCCGTTTCGCTACCAGTTTGCGACCCGGTTCGCGAACCGAGAAGCGCTTCTACCGCGAAAAATCAAATTTTTTTTATTTGCCCCACAGGACCCTTTAATAACCCCAACATCATTCCTAGGGGGTCAAGAGGGGTCTACCTTGCCCCCTTTCATTAAATTCCCCCTTCGTTTTTCTCCTCCTCTTGTCTCTCGATCCTACCGAGAGACAAGATGGCGGCCGCACCGGACTGTTTAGAATGTTGACAGACACCGGAGAGCCAATCAGCTTCGCTTCGCAAAGCTCCGTTACGCGAAAAGTACGCGATCTGGAGCGCTATCCGGGACGCTGTCACAGATATATCTGTTTTTTTAAACGTTAATTTCTCAAAATCCACTGGAGCACATATATTGAGACCCAGCAAAGGCACATCGGGCTAACAGTCCCTACAATTTTGCCAAGTTTCGTGTAAATCCATTCAGTCGTTCGAGCTAAAAGTGAGGCCAAACGCCCTATAGAAAAATGAATGGGAAAAATGCGTTTTGGGACCCCCCTTTTTTCTCGGCCCCCCCTTAACGAAACCCCCCCAAATTTCCAGGGGCTGCTCAGAAACAAAATGTGCCATTTTCCTGAAAATTTCAGCCGATTCCGTCCACAAACGCCAAAGTTATTAGACATAGAATTTTCAAAAGTTCCATAGAGAAAACATCCTAACTATATATACCTACTGGCGACTGCCAGTAGGTAATATATATATATATATTTATATATCTGTGACAGCGTCCCAGATAGCGCTCCAGATCGCGTACTTTTGGCGTCACGGAGCTTTGCGAAGCGATGCTGATTGGCTCTCCGGTGTCTGTCAACATTCTAAACAGTCCGGAGCGGCCGCCATCTTGTCTCTCGGTAGGATCGAGAGACAAGAAGAGGTGAAAAACGAAGGGGGAATTTAATGAAAGGGGGCAAGGTAGACCCCTCTTGACCCCCTAGGAATGATGTTGGGGTTATTAAAGGGTCCCGTGGGGAAAATTAAAAAAATTCGATTTTTCACGGTAGAAGCGCTTCTTGGTTCGCAAATTAACGGCTGAATGGATTTGCACGAAACTTTGCAAAATTATAGGGACTGCTAGCCTGATGTGCCTTTGCTGGGTCTCAATATATGTGCTCCAGTGGATTTTGAGAAATTAACGTTTAAAAAACAGGTATATCTGTGACAGCGACCCAGATAGCGCTCCAGATCGCGTACTTTTCGCGTAACGGAGCTTTGCGTAGCGAAGCTGATTGGCTCTCCGGTGTCTGTCAACATTCTAAACAGTCCGGTGCGGCCGCCATCTTGTCTGTCGGTAGGATCGAGAGACAAGAGGAGGAGAAAAACGAAGGGGGAATTTAATGAAAGGGGGCTAGGTAGACCTCTCTTGACCACCTAGGAATGATGTTGGGGTTATTAAAGGGTCCCATGGGGCAAATAATAAAAATTTGATTTTTCGCGGTAGAAGCGCTTCTCGGTTCGCAAACTGGTAGCGAAACGTGAATTCGCCATTTTGTGTTTCGATTTCATTAAATTACTAGGTATAAGGGGGTACGGGAGACGTATCCTGACCCCTTTTGTTTTCTGAGGGTGGCTGAGGAGGCTCATATATGTTGTTACATGTCTTCCAGCGGCTGTGCGTGAGCGTTTTTTTTTTTGTTGCGTGACGTCTGTTAACGTTCGATTCGATGGAAATCAGGAACTGTTGACCGCCATTTTGTCACTGCGAGTAAATATTTTGTTTTAAATAATTGTTATAAATTAATCCTTATTGATAAACATTGTCTGCGCCATCTTGTCTTTTTTGCAATGCCACACTTTTGTTGAGCACGGCAGCCATTTTAGATGCCTTGACCAGACCCACTCTCTGCACGCCGCCGATCCTCAGCATGGCTCCTCACTCTCGCAAGCATCTCCCCCACGCACTGGTCACCCCCGCTCTCTCTCTCATGCATGGGCCAGAAACATCCTCCCATGTGCGCTGCTCTTCCCTGAGAATCACACCCTGTGCCCGCCCGACACCACCCTTTCACCCTATTCACTACCGCACCCTCTGACACTCCTCTTCCTCTGTGTCCAATTGTCCAGGCCGGTCCCAGGCTATCACCTAGCCCTGCAGATGTAGTTTATGGCCCCAGCTGTAGAGAATCACCCCTCTTCAAAGGAATTACAGTAGATCCGTCACACCACACGCGTTCCCTCTATCTGATAACCATCCTGTATTGTGCTTGGGGAGGGGATTCTCACTGTGAGGGTATGTGGGACCGAGCCTTAAGCGGAAGATTCCAGGGATGCCTCTTTGTACATCAAAGTTTTTACAATTATGTGTCACATTATAAATATATAGCACTCCAACAAAGTAGGATTATAACACTTTAATAACTTTTAAATATATAGAACGCAACAAAAACAGTAAATACATTTAAACATTTTTTTCAAAAAAGAAGCAACAATGGTCAGTAGCTGTGTTTTGTGCGAATAGTCCCAAGGCAGCACAACGTGCTGAGTTCTGGACGGCACCCAGGTGATGTTACCTGGGTGCCGCACTAGTTTTTGGTATCCTACAATGCAGCTCCGAAAAACGGCGTGGGGCGTCCCGGGGGGTGCGCGGGGAGGCCTCGTCAGTAGCGGTCTGTTGTGCGAATAGTCCCAAGGCAGCAGAACGCGCTGAGATGTGGATGGCACCCAGGTGATGTCCAGTAAGTTGTCGCACTGGTTTTGGCATCCTACAATGCTGCTCCGAAAAACGGTGTGGGGCGCCCCGGGGGGGGGGGGGGAGGTGGCGTGAACGGGTCTCCCCAGGTGGAGGCTCGTCGGCTGTACTGGGGCGCCCCTTTACCGTTTCAGTTGCCATTCCGCCCGCTTTTGCTACACTGTGCCTCATCCGCCATTCAGCTGTTTATCGCCCGCTCTTGCGGCTACAGCGTCTCGCTCACCATGTAGTTGAGTTGCGCCCACTCTTGCGATGCAGCGATAGGCGGCTGCCACAGGACTCTTAAAATGGCGGACGGCTCTTCAGATTTGGGCCTGGTCCACTAACATGGCCCTGGGACACCTTGGAACTCGGACGTCCCCTGAGCCTTGAAGATTTTACAAAAGTCTTGGGGGCTCCCGACTCCTGCAGGCTTCCAGTGGGGAGCGGCTGCCATGATTGCTCGCGGAATGACCACGACGGAGCCACGAGATGGTGGTGCTCTCAGGCTGACGCCAGCTTTAGTCTGAAACATCTAGAAACAAGGTGGGGCTTTCATCGTTTGGGAAAAAAAATGTTTTAATCCAATGAAAAGTGATATTTTTAGGTCATATGATCAAGCCTTCCATCATTAGGAAACCAAAAGTAAAATGAACCAATGAAAAGTTTTATAAAGAAGTCACATGACCTGTTATGCTTACGTTACGCGCTGCTATAAAAAGCGTAGAAAATCCATTGGCACGTGAGGCGGCGTCAGTAGCGGACCGATGTGCGAATAGGCCGAAGGCAGCACAATGCGCCGAGATCCGGATGGCACCGAGGTGGTGTCCAGCAAGTTGCACTGGAGTGGCCATCCTACAATGCTGCACCGAAAGTCGGCGTGGGGTGCCTGGGGGGGGGGGAGGTGGTGCAAACTGGCCTCTCTCGCCTCCCCAGGTGGAGGCACCTGATGTGCAGTGCGGCGCCCCTTATGTTTTCACTCGCCGTCCAGCAGAGTTGCGCCCGCACTTGCTGCTACAGTAGGCCGAAGGCAGCACAACGCGCCAAGATCCGGATGGCACCGAGGTGGTGTCCAGCAAGTTGCCGCACTGGTGTGGCCATCCTACAATGCTGCGCCGAAATTCGGCGTGGGGCGCCCCGTTGGCCTGTGAGGTCGCGTCAGTCAATGGGGGCTGTTTGAGAAAGCAATGTGATGCTGTGCGTCGCCCGCAAGATGGAGGCTCCTCGGCTGCAGTGGGTTGCCCCTTGGTGTTTTACTCGCTATCCAGCTGAGTTGCGTCCGCACTTGCGGCTACAGTAGGCCGAAGGAAGCACAACGCGCCGAGATCTGGATGGCACCGAGGTGGTGTCTAGCAAGTTGCCGCACTGGTGTGGCCATCCTACAATGCTGCGCCGAAAGTCCCATGGTCCGGCGTAACTTTTTTCCTTTTCCTTTCTGCATCTTGTCCCACAATCCGTTTAACCTTTAGACACGACCAGGTCCCTGAATGTGTGCAGGGGGACGCTATTGATTGAATCAAAATGGCGGCTTCACACAAAGCTGACTCAAGCGTTGCTGGTGATGCTATACAGACAATAAATGGTTTTCAGTTTGTACATTCTTCAGGATTTTTCCATCCAAGTCTGCTTGAGAGTTTGTAGAACAATGGCTTTAGATCTTGCCCTCCCCTCTTTTGACTGTTGGTCTTGTTGCCTATCTCTTCTGTTGTCATTTAACTGAACCTTTTTTGACTGCCGAAAGGGGTTCTGGTCCGACCGCTGGTTGGTGGAGATATTTTGACTATATCCTGGACCTGCCTGGCCTCGCCCAAAATGGCGCCGGTATAAATGGGACTCGTAACTTCTTGTTGTGTACTGGTTGCACAACCTTGATATCACGATATACGTATGCAGTTTTGAAGCACATGGCGGGCGGGAATGAGAATTGATTGAATATTTCGACATCCCTATTGATATTAAGTTCTGATGTGTTATTGATTACTGTACTATTGAAAGTTCGAATTAACGTCACCCATGGCACTTGCCCGCAAATGTATATCTAGATAATTTTATTGTAAGTGGCCCTGTCGTATTTTAATTACAAAATGTACGTCCACCGATTCCGCAACTGTTAGACACCTTAGTTCTTGCAACCTAATGGCCCGCTCGTTGCGTTCCTCTACAGTGTAAATGTATCCTCATCATATACGATTCCAGTTTGCTCCGTGGCCGGCCCACGTGGTTATAGGCCCGTATTTGTATACTGACATTTTCACAATAAAGGTTTTTAAAACAAAACATGGTAGTAGTATTTACATTGGTAAAGTTTTTAATTTTAGTCACTGTTTTCGAATCAGTAAAAGGCAAGTGAAATAAAGCAGTCCAATTACATGACGGATAAAAGGTATAATACGCAGGAACGCAGTAAAGATAAATGGTCAAGGGCTGTTGTGTTTTTTACTCCTGCAACATAAAGTGATCGATAAGAATCTGATATTCAGGCGTATCGGCGACTAAGACAGCAGGCCGAGCATCTTTTGCTCAACGGCTCCGTCATGGGACGAAGAAACGCCCTTTTGCTAGAAAAAGGAATATATTTTACTTGCTGGACAGTTGTAAATTTTCTGGGAAAATACATTAGCCTGGAACATTATAACATATATGTTTAAGAAAAAATAATGTCCGAAAGCAATGAAAAGCGTAATTTTTTGGTCATATGACCAAGCCTTTCATCATTAGTATAACAAAAGTAAAATGAACCAAGGAAAAGTTTTATTAACAAGTCACATGACCTGTTATGCTTACGTTACGCGCTGCGCGCCGCGCCTCGGATCCCTTCCGGGAAGCTGCGCTTCATGCACTGGAGTACTTCCGGGTGCGCTAACGCGGCGTGTCATATAACGCATTACGCGACAACGTAGGTCCAGAATATAGTCAAAATGTCTCCGCCAACCAGCGGTCGGAACACAACCCCTTTCAGCAGTCTAAAAAGTTCTGATAAATGACAACAGAAGGGACAGGCAACAAGAACCATCAGTCAAAGAGTGGAGGGCAAGTTCTTCCCTACCGGGTCACGTTGGGGTGCTACCGGAACTGATCGAATTGGTAGTCTACAGTGTTTCTGGATGTTTCAGACTGAAGCTGGCGTTAGCATGAGAGCACCACCATCTCGTATCTCAGTCGTGGCCATTCCACAAGCAATAATGGCAGCTGCTCCCCACCAGAAGCCTGCGGGAGTCGGGGGCCCCCAAGACTTTTGTAGAATCTTCAAGGCTCAGTGGACGCTTTCGAGAATGGGGCCCAAGCCCTAGCAGACAAGCGTCCGAGTTCCAAGGTGTCCCATGGCCATTTTAGTGGACCACGCCCAAATCTGAAGAGGCGGCCGCCATTTTGAGAGTCCTGTGGCAGCCGCCTATAGTTGCATCGCAAGAGCGGGAGCAACTCAACTACATGGTGAGCGAGACGCTGTAGTCGCAAGAGCGGGCAGTAAACAGCTGAATGGCGTGAAGAGGCACAGTGTAGCAAAAGCGGGCGCAATGGCAACTGAAACGGTGAAGGGGCTCCCCACTACAGCGTGTCTTCAGGTCAAACGGATTGTGGGATAAGGTCCAGAATGGAAGAGTCATCAAAAGGCAAAAAGTTCCGCCGGACCCCGGGAGCCGGCCGCCTATGTCGGGGGCGATCTTAGGCCACGCCAGGGCAACACGACTTGGGGAGGGGGCAGAAGTCAAGCGCACCCTCCCAGTCCGCGCCACCACACCGTATGTTGAAAATCTGAAGCCATCGTTCTACAAACTCTCAACCAGCCTTGGATGAAAAATCTTGAAGAATGTACAAACTGAAAACCAGTTTTTGTTTGCATAGCATCAGCAGCAACGCTTGTTATCAGAATGCATGAGTTTCATGCTCGATCGATTGAGCTAGCCGGATCAGGCAACAAAAAGTATAAAATAGGTATGTAAATAGTTATTTAATAAAATGTTTTACCCTGTTACTTTGCTGGTGTGTTGTATATATTTATACTATTTGCATAGAGTTTATCGTTATTTTGGGCGGGGTGGGTGGCGGAGCCGAGCTGTCTTGCAGCCATCATGGTGTGGAGCTCAGTTCATCTCACTAGTTTCGTATTTCTCATGAAGGGTTGTTCCTAATGTTTCTATTTTAGCGAGGTCAAAAAGAGATCCCATTAGTGGCCTACTGATTTTGCTCGATTATTTTTTTTTTTTAACACGATTTTTCACTATCTGCAAAGACTAAACAGAGTATTGCGGCTTTGTGCTTGTTAGTAAATAGAGAATGAACCAAAGAGAATAAATTCTAAAATAGTAAATGCTTGGATAACAATCAATCAAATTGAGAGACAAGCAGGCATGACGGATTACAACGGGGGCAAAGGCCTGCGTTAACTACCCTTCACTATCTGCAAATAGAGAGTACTTCTAAGAGAAAAGAGGGGGGGGGCAGCGTTTAAAGCACATCAGCGTGCATAAACACGAAATTGTTTTTACCTATCACGTACTTGACATTTGACAGCTTTTGATATTTGTTATTAAAAAACCATTGAAATTCAATGAAAAAACCATAGGTTTTAGCCCATATATAGTTAGGGATTAGCATTTACAAAACTTTATTTTACTCGCATAAAACCATTGAAATTCGCATATATAGTTAGTTGCGCTAACTATATATCGCGCACCCGCAATCCACTGCTGATGATGTCACATATTACATCATTCATGACATGGTCAGTGACATCACTGATGACATCTCAAATGACATCACTGATGACATCACTGATGACATCTCAAATGACATCAATGATGACATCTTAAATGACATCACTGATGACATCTCATTTGACATTACTGATCACATCACTGATGACATCATTCATGTGATTATACGATGAACCTCTTCAGACTCTGATATAACCTTAGATACACTCAGTGTAAACAGACACTCACAGACTGTCACTCATCCATGGAGTTACTCACACACCTAGTCAGTCATGCAAAGAATCAATCACACCTCCATTTCCTCAACTATACAGTTATACACACCTTACTTATTCAAACATATACTAACACATATTTACTCCCTTATACAATCCCTGATACAAGTTCACAATGATCCATACAGCCACTCACACATTCACTGGCTCTTATGCACAGTTATTTATATATGTCAACTCTCACATGTACTGTGTTTTACATATGTTCTTACTTTGACATGTAGCACTCAGAAACCAATCACTCACCAATACACTCATGCACACAGTCAACCACCCATACAGCTGCTTCCACATGCAGTTTTGAACCCATACATCTAGTGAATCAACTGTTCACACATCTATGCACAGAGTCACACACCTCCCAGCCACCCACACACACTGACTCTCCCATACAAATACTTGGGCAACCAATCAATAACCCATACAGTTACTCATATAGCTACTGATCAACACATGCAGTAGTTCATAGAACAAAAGATATAATGATGCACAAATTAAGATAGTTTAGTCACTAACCCATGCACTCAGTGAGACACATTTCATCAATCTCTCATACAGTCAGTCATGCACCTACTAAATCCATCCAGACACTTATACATCCACTCATTCTTCAATATGTAAGACATATTTTAACTTTACAGAAACAGACAGCCACTGGATGATGTCATCAGTGATGTCACTGACCATGTCATGAATGATGTAATATGTGACATCATCAGCAGTGGATTGCGGGTGCGCGATATATAGTTAGCGCAACTAACTATATATGCGAATTTCAATGGTTTTATGCGAGTAAAATAAAGTTTTGTAAATGCTAATCCCTAACTATATATGGGCTAAAACCTATGGTTTTTTCATTGAATATATATATATATAATAAGTTGGCAAGAGTTATAGATGAGAGAACTAATATCTCTATGTGCTTAGTTTCCTAGAACACCACTTACCAAGGCACAATACAACGCTGAGGAGAACATTGATTGTGCAGGAATCAGATGACCAGAGACAGTCTCTTCGTGTTGATTATTATTTTATCCAACTCTCCTTTGCCCTTCAGGAGACATTCTCAGACACTATAGAATTAAAAGAGTGTCGTGGGTGTTTCTCAAGAGGGGAATTAGGAATTTCTGTCCTTCTGTTCCTGCGCAAGTCTAAGAAGGTAAAGGCAGCTGGACAACAACATAAGCATTGAGAGTAGCTTAATGCACCAATTGCATAGTCAGCTTCTTATACCACACAGTAGTGTTACATGCAGCTTTGTAAAGATGCATCCTTTGTTTCATCCTGTCTACACCAGTGGTTCTTCACCTGGTGTACGTGGACCCCTGAGGGTCTATAACACCTGCTCTGGGTGTCTCTGACTGTTTTAAAAATATAAATGTTAGCAGATAACAGAGGCTACATTAATAAAAAAGATAAAAATAAAATTGAAAAATATCAAATGTTCTGTTAAGAAGCACAAGAAAAAATTATAAGAAGATTATTTCAGTAAATTGAAACCATTAATATAATAATAAAAGAGGAGCAATCACCTAATGTTATCTAGGTATGTACAATAATATTAACGATCGTTGTATATATATAAATATATAATAAGTAGGCAAGAGGTATAGATGAGAGAACTAATATCTCTATGTGCTTAGTTTCCTAGAACACCACTTACCAAGGCACAATACAACGCTGAGGAGATCTCTGTTTTGTCCTTACCAAACCAATAGGACCCTTAGATCCAGTAGTAAGAACTTCCTGGCAGTCCCACGAATAAGGAGAATCCGCATGGGTGGCAGACGTTTTTCTGTCCAATCAGCTAAACTCTGGAACAACCTGCCGGACCCTATTCGGATGGAAGAGAACCACCTTAGGTTTAGAAAGATGCTAAAAACCTTCCTGTTTCTGTAATCTCTCGGGTGATGAATTGGTACATTGCAGCGCTGGGATGCCTCCGGGTAACCACGCGCTATATAAATGAGTATTCATTCATTCATTCATTCATTGAGTGTGCAGGCATCAGATGAACAGAGGCAAAATCTTCTTCTTGTTGTTTATTATTTTATCCAACTCCCCTTTCCCCTTCAGGAGACATTCTCAGACACTATAGAATTCAAAGAGTGTCCGGGTGTTTCTCAAGAGGGGTATTGGGAATTTCCGTCCTTCTGTTCCTGCACCAATTGCATAGTCAGCTTCTTATACAACACAGTAGTGTTACATGTAGCTTTGTAAAGATGCATCCTTTGTTCCATCCTGTCTACACTAGTGGTTCTTCTCCTGGTGTACGTGGACCCCTGGGGGTCTACAACACCTGATCTGGGTGTCTCTGACTGTTTAAAAAATATAAATGTTAGTAGATAACATAGGATATATAAATACATTTTTTTTTTAAAATGAAGAATATAAAATGTTCTGCAAATGCAAAGGAATTTAAAATTGGAGGCAAAAAATTAAATATTTAATAATGTATGTATTTGTGTAATGTATGCTTGTTTCCATACATTTGTGGATTGTTTTGAGGTTTAAATTGTGGAAATTGCTTAGGTGGAGTCCCTGGTGTCTAGTAGTCATTCACTGGGGAGTTCATAGTCATTAATTGGAAGTCCTGGGGGTCCAGTACTTTCAAAGATGGCTGCATGGAGGGAGCTACTGGGATGATCTCCGGGTAAAAGGATCACAGTTAGTGAAAATCCCGACCGGAACGACCCCCCAATCCCCCACCCTACGAACGGCATGGCTTACAACAGGACATCCCAATCGATCCTAAACCCCAGTCCCAGTAACCCCCGAGGAACACGGAGGTTGACAACATAAGAGTTGGCGCGGCCAACACGGAGGACTGGGTCCCATTCCCATGAGAGTCCCCCCCGCCACGACAGGGGAACTGGAATGGCATCCTCCCTCACAGAAGCCCCACCAAAAGGAGAAAGTAAGATTGGCACTCACCCGTGACAGGGAATGGTGGCGAGGCGACCCGTAACAACCGCATTGGGGGTCACAACTCATAGAAAGGCATGAGCGGTGGCGGAAATGGACCTCATTGCGCTCTACCCCACTACACCCCTCATCGAACAGCCCAGCCTCCACCCGACCCAACACTCTCCCCCCTCATACCTGAGGACCACCTCCTGCCCCTGATCAGCTAAGATGCCCCCGGCATTGCAATTGGACACTTATCCATGTCCTACACCTAACTACCTGACACCCCACGGACAGAACACTTTCACTATAACTTTCTCCCACACGCTCTCCTTCAAAGGGAAAAAAGTCTTTAAACACAAATTAATCAGGCAACATCCCGAAACACTAGTTGTTGACACATACCACTGCACATCTAGAGGGCAACGGAAAATGGACTTCATCTTCCATACAGACAGGCTCGACCTCTGGGTCACTATCTTCAACTCTCACCTCCCCATTTCCAAAACCCCCATCAAAGCCCACAGCTACAAACTAACAATCTCCCACTTGATACACCAGTCCCTGACCGGAGACATTTCCATTACCATTTTTGAGAACGGCACCATACTAATTCAGGCTAAGGATGAGAACCTCGTGCTCTTTGACTCCATCTTCCCCGCACTAAAGAAAGCATCATCACACAACTCACACCATGCGTGGATCACCCCCCAAGCAACCCCATACAAGCATCAAGCCATCTGATCCAGCACACGCCCGCTCCCAGAGCCCATCCCTTCATGATTCTTCAATTCTCTAGCCCCGCGTCCCCCGCAACCACAGCTCCACCTATCACCTATCACCCACCCCGCGCCCCCATCCAGCTCACCCAGCCTCCCAGAACTGAGCCCTCCTCCCAACCACTACTGTTCCACAGCACCCCATCAACCACCATTCGGATCGCGCCTAGATCACAGACAACCCCCCAAAGTGAAGCCCGACTTCCAAGCAAAATCGATCCCCAGCCCCACCCCCGTCAACCTCTACTTAACCTGAGCAGAGCCTCCACACCAGAGAGGATCACTACTCCCATCCTCAACTAGGCCACAACCTTCCCCCTCCAGCCTCATCACAGATGTACGCTAAGCCGGAGTAAGCACCCCAGCCGCCCTGAATTCCTCTAGAAACGACATGGCCAGCAGCCCCTCACCCATAGGGCTCAGCTCCTCTCTTTCCCCTCCCCACCCCCTCATACAAGGGGGTGCAACGCCTTGACCTGCTGGAAGCCCAGCTCGGAATCCTGATTCATGGCCTGAAGGAAACCCTATCCTCCCTAGGGAAAATCCATCTGTCCAACCCCAGACTCCGCAACCCCCCCATCCCTCCGCAAACCAGAAGGAATGCCTCACAACCCCCCATCCATACCCCGGCATACCCGGATCTCGGCCCTAACTCACCAAACCCTGGACGGAGTCACGAACAGACAGACCCAGAAGAACTAATCCCAACCTCTCCCCCCAGGAAGCGACCACACTCGTCTCATCATATGATCATCCCACTGTCCCTTATCCTAAGCCTGCTCCCCCCTCAGATAATGATTCCACCCACCCTAGCTCAAGCTCCGACATTGATCTCTTCACCCAAATCTGTGATCCAAGTTATTACTGGAATGGGAAGGGACACTCCCCCCGTAGAGCCACCAGACCCCCAGCGTACCTATCCTCCATACCCAGAGCCCATCCTGGCAATCAGAAGACAAAAGAAGAACCTCCCATTAATTGCATGCTCATCAACAGCAGATCCGCTTACAAACACGCTACTGAAATAGCAGAAGCCATCCTCTCCGATGGACTTGATGTAGCTTTCAGCACGGAAACCTGGCTGAACACCCTGTCTTACCGCAACATGGATATGCTGGTGCCGCCCGGTTTCTCAACTATCCACAAAGACAGACTTGAGCACAGAGGAGGTGGCATAGCAATCATTCACAAAAGTAACCTCTCCATCTTAGAAAGTCCCTCATGCCTTTATAACTCCTTCAAATGCCTCTCGGTCAACCTTAAATCTCGTATTAACAGTTCGTTACAATGCCATCTACTGTACCACCCACCTGGTAACCACAACGAATTTGGGACACAGCTTTCGGACCTGATCACCCAATGCGCTCTCAGCAACGATAACAGCATAATTCTGGGTGACCTTAACCTATAATGGAATCAAACAAAAAACCCGCTCATCCAATCTCTCAACAGCCTCATGCTAGATAACGGTATGGTCCAACAATGCTCAGAAGAAACACACCACAGAGGAGCGATCCTGGATGCAATCATCTCAGGCAGGAAATCAATCACTATTGACTACATCATTCCCGTTGACTAGTCCGACCACCAAATTATTATTTTTCAATCAACCAACCGGCCCTAACCAAACCCCCTATTCCGGCACCACCTAAAAGGGCCAGGAACACATCCCGAGTCCCTCGAGACAAACTAGAAGAAGGGTTAAACACGCTCCTCTCAATCGAATCGGAGCACCTCTCAACCACTGAACTTACCTCACTCTACCACTCTAATTTGTCGCTCACCTTGGACCGGCTGGCGCCCCTGAAATAAAAAAAAACCAGAAGCACCCCCTCCAGGTCCTGGTTCACCTCTGATATCAATGCGGTAAGAAGACACCTCAGAACCTTAGAAAGAACTTGGAGGAATAATCCCTCCTCCCTTCATCGCGATCAACTCAAGGCAGCACGCAGAAACTACAATAAGCACATCAAGAACAAAAAGACATATTTCTTCTGCTCCGCCTTAGACAACGCAAAAAAACGCCCCAATGAACTCTTTAACATCAATAGGAGCCAAACATCCAAACCATCGACAACCAACATGGTGCCGTCCAAAACGCTCTGTGACAACTTTGCCAGCTGTTTCAATGAAAAAAATCACCAAAATAGATCTATCACTCAGCACTTACCCCTCCACCCTCACGGAGACCTTGACACTTGCAACAATAAGCAACACCCCAGTGATCACTCCTACTCTTTGGTCCTCCTTCCGTCCCATCTAGGAGGAAGAGATTAGTAAGCTGATAGCCGCAGCTAAACACTCATCCCACTCCCTAGATCAGCTACCCTCGAGCTTGGTGAAAGACCTGAAGCTTACCCTAGCCCCAATCTGGTGCAAGATTATCAACAGTTCACTGAGCACTGGAATCATTCCAGACTGCTTCAAAGTAGGACAAGTCACTCCGCTACTAAAAAAACCTGGCCTCTACACTGAGGATATGAACAACTTCAGACCTGTATATAACCTTCCTCTCTTATCCAAAATTCTAGAAAGATGTGTTCTCCCACAGTTAACCCAACACCTAGAGAACATCAAACTACTAGACCTACACCAATCAGGATTCAGAAAGGGATGCAGCACGAAACCGCAATCTTAAATGTCCTAGACGATCTTCACATGTCACTTGACTCTGACCAATGTACCCTTCACATCCTACTTGACCTATCGGCCGCGTTCGATACAGTTGACCACACCCTGCTCCTTAAAGTCCTCAGGAGAGAGCAGGCATTGAAAGGATGGTACTA
Organism: Lissotriton vulgaris; assembly: GCF_964263255.1. Lineage (NCBI taxonomy): Eukaryota > Metazoa > Chordata > Amphibia > Caudata > Salamandridae > Lissotriton > Lissotriton vulgaris. The sequence goes on along the minus strand of NW_028246114.1, from coordinate 443,519 downwards.
AAATGGTTCTCCTCCTGCTTTCACAACCGCACACAAAGAATAAAAATCAATAACTTTGAGTCTTATCCCCTTCCCGTCAGTAGAGGAGTTCCACAAGGGACAGTACTCTCTCCACAACTTCTCAACATCTACATGGATCCCTCACCACACTTCTAAGGAACTCCAACATCCCCTTCCACCTCTATGCGGATGATACACAACTTTATCTGGAAACCACCTCGATCAAAGACATACATAGACTAAATGTCACGCTCAAAGAGGTCCAACAGTGGCTCTCAATGAACCACCTCAAACTCAACCAAGAGAAAACAGAAGTTCTCCTCATCTCTAATAGAGACGAGAACCCCCAAATCGAAGAATGGCTCAAAGCCATAGACGCCCTCAATGGTGCCCTTGCGCCAACGGACTCGGTGAAATCCCTAGGAATTACCCTCGACCCCAAGCTGGACATGAAAAAACGCATCTCAAAAGCCGCAAAAAACGCGTTCCTAAACCTGAAGCTGCTGTACAGAATAAAACCCTTCCTCCCCCCGAAAGATCTTAAACAGGCCACGCAGGCATTGGTGCTTTCCAGAATTGACTATGGAATCGCAGCACTGACCGGGCCAGCAAAATCTCGCCGAGGTCCCCTGACCACTACCCTCAACGCCGCTGCAAGAATGGTCACAGGAACTAATAAATATGAGCATATTTCGCCGGCACTTAGGGAACTGAAGTGGCTTCCTATTGATCAATGAGCCAGCTTCCGCACAGCCTATCTCACGCATAAAGCCTTGCAAAAGGTAAACCTGAATATCTGGCCTCCAAACTCAAAAGGGCCGGTCAGTCCAGGATCCTCAGAAGCTCCAACATGCTTCTACTCATCCCACTGAAATCACGGAAACACAAAACAGAAAATAAATCCTTTGCGGGTAATGCGCCCAAGATTTGGAACTCCATCCCACCTCACATCAGAATGACCACCTCCTTCCCGAAATTCAAGATACTACTCAAAGCCCTTTTCCTAGAGTGCTCCCGAGCGTAATGAGTAATCCAGATAGGACTTGGCGAAGGATTACTAACTCCACTTTGTGAAACCTCTCAACCTGGAGATATGTTCCGTAACTGTGTACATATTGTTTGTACTTGTTTGTTCATAATTGTTCATGCTGTGAAGCGCTCTGATACCCTCTAGTCCAGCTAGCACTATACAAAACTTCAATAACTAAATAAATAAATAAATAAATTCCTTGGAGCTCCCCACTATTCAAAAGACCAAGAACCACTGGTCTACACCACCCTTCTACTTGTTGTATCGCAAGCTACAGGTTGTTTTATATATTTCATTAACATGACCTCTAAACAGTAAGAGGTGACACTCTTATTATGGATTATGAGATTATCCCACTAGACGTCCAGGTTTGATTTTGAGAGAGCACATATATCTTCATCCGCATGAGGACAGGACATCAGAACGGACGAGGGATTGAGAGTAAGTATCTCATTGCAGCTCAAGATGCCAAACCCACCCTTTACAAGTTTCTTTCAAATAAGTTGACAGTACCTCATTTATTCTATTGCATTTTGATGAAATATATTCTGTAGTCTCTAACCTCTACATTTATTGGAGATTTTAGGGCAGAATTAATTGGGTAAAAATCAGGGTGTTTAAAATATTTGAATTCGGATGATTATTGGGGTTTGGCTCCCACACAGGTAGAATTGTTTTTGTACCGGAAGGAACACCTTCCTGCACAAACGCAATCCTCTTCGGATATTTCCACTTTCTGTGTTTGCTGCAGAATGCAGAACACGTAGACAGAGTAAAACAATGAGAAATACATGTATTTTTCCTTGAAAGGCCTCCCTTGCGATGACGTTTGACTCAATCCTAGGTTTGCTACTAATAGTATACTTAAGAATTCACCAAAAGCCATGCGTGGATGTGCGGAAACACCCTCACTCCATCCATGAAATGCCTTCCCAGGACAGAGTAACACAAGGTGGCTCTGCGTGGCACAGTACATCTTACTTAAGGGCTTGTGTTGCCCTTGCATCACCTTGTGTGAAACATGAGCAACACAAGCCCTTAGTTACTTTGAGCGTCAACAGTATCTCAATGTCAATCCACTATAGAACCAAAAACCTTACCAGGTCGCTAGGCAAACCCTACATCTACTCTCTTTCTCCTCCACCTCATGCGCCATACCCTACTGTTTTGTCCCAGAATCATGTCCACATTGACATTTCCTAAGGGGTCCCCCCAGAAGACACACATACTAAACCACCATAGCCGTTTCAGTGTACTGACCACCTGGCCAGCCGAGGGCAGTTCCTTTTGCACTTAGATTCAGCCTCAGGACTACTTGCATATCTTACTACGCCTGTTCATCTTTCAATTTCCCACAACCCAGACCCTCCCAGTTTCTAGGCATCATATACAACAATATTGATTGTCTGCATTCTAAAATGTATAACTAATCACATATGTTCTCTGTGGTCTAGTGTTCGGAGCATATTAAGTCTCCAACCTATTTTTCATCTTGACTGACCCTTTTCTCGTGAATTTCATCTGAAGTAGCCCATTCCACCATATCTTTGCCCCAACTATCAATAGTCAGAGACCTCACACTTTTTAAACCTCATGCTGGTCCTTTAGGTCTAGTTCACTCATTTGGTTTGACTTTTACTACACGAATGACATCAAACTATTCTACACCTGGGTAGGAACAGTTCCATGTTAAAGAGTGTCTGTCGGCAACTGTGCATTGGAAGTATCACAACTCACTATGTCCTAATCCTTCTAAAACCAAGATTCTGGCCTTTGCCACAGCTTCAGTTTGGGATTTCGACTCGTGGGCCTCAGACTCACGCTGTAGACATCGCTAATTCCTCTGCTCGCAATCTTGTGATCATCCATGACACCGGCTTAATTTTTCATAATTATATTTATAAATTCATCTCCATTTTGTTCTTTTTGCTTAATCTTCTGAAAAAAAAGACTACCTCTTTTTACAGCTGACTTCTGTAAGGTGGTTGTTGAAGCCATAATTGTATCATGTCTTGACTATTGAAATTCTTTCCTGTGTCTTTATAAATATCATGTACACTGTCTTTAAGTCATTCAAACTTTGACTCCTCATCCTCACTTGGTCAGAAAAAACACTGTCTTCTCTACCCACTTACTCTTTCTTTATTGGTTATCATTCTGCAAAACTTTTTTTTCAAGTTTCTCTTTTTTTTGTCAGGCTGGACCGGTGTGTATCACAAAGTTGTAGTTCAGCATTAGCCTACAAAATGTCTGCATCCTATGTCGGCTCATCTTCTACACAACTCCAGAATCCAAGGTGCTAGACTAATAGGCAAATCTTTCTCTGCTCACTGCCAAAGCTTCATGTTGTCTTCCCTTCTCCCTCAGCTCTAGCCTGTCTCTTACCATGTTTCTCAAACATCTTAAAACCAATCTTTTTATGCCAGAGGTTTGGATAACCGTGCATTTTAGAAATTGGGAATCAATTACTCACAAATAAATGAACATGCTACTGTGTTCTCTCACAAGCACACACCAAATTCACAAACTTTGAAGTCTGGCCAGGTTGAGTCACATTCAGCTCTATGGGCCCAATTCCTAAAAGTAATCTGAGACCAAATCCTAACTTTACGAGTTTCGGTAATCACAAAGTGCATTTAAGAGTGGTAAAGTTAGGACTCCTAGCTTACTACTCCTAAATGCACTTTCTGAATACCGAGAGTCATAAAGTTAGGATTTTGTCTCAGATTACTTTTGTGAATCGGGCTCTGTGTTTTTGCACATACTTAATTTTATATGTTTATGTGTAGCTGCATAGTGCACACTAAAGATCTTTGTTTGTTCTAGGTGCCTTTGTGGGCAGGAACAGTGAAACATGAGAGGTGTTACATCTATTTTTTGTAATAGGTTTTTAGGTGGTGTTGGACTTGACCCTCTCCGTTGGGTCACCCCAAAAGTTTTGCCTTCACCCCTCCTGTTTATTGACTTTCGGTTTGTGCTGGCATTTGGATCTGTGCACTTTGCAACTGCTAACCAGTTCTAAAGTGCTTGTGCTCTCCCCATTAAACATGGTGAAATTGGCCTACAATTAATTGGCATATTTATTTTACTTTTTAGTCCCTAGTAAAGTGCACTACATGTACCCAGGGACTGTAAATTACATTCTACTAGTGGGCCCTCAGCACTCCTTGCCACCGTCTACAGTAGCACTTTAAACTTGCCTCAGGGTGGCCATTGCAGCTTTCTGTGCAATTCAAACTGTCATTTCAACCTGGCAAAATAAACTGTTTACCAGGCTCAAACCTTAATTTTTGTTAGAAATAGCCCTCTCTACCGGGTCACCCACAAATGTTTTGCCTTCCTCCTCCTACTTTTTCTGGTTTTGTGCTCTGTTGGCCTTAGGACTTTACCACTGCTGACCTGTGCTAAAGTGCTTGAGCTCACTCCCCTAAACACAGTTTAATTGGCATACACATGATTGGCATATTGAATTTACTTGTAAGTCTCTTGTAGAGTGGTATACCATATACACAGGGCATGTAAATTAAATGCTACCAGTGGGCCTGCAGCACTTTTTGTGCCACCCACATTTAGCACCTTAAAACTTGCCCAGGGCCTGCCATTGCAGGCTGAATGCAGTGACAAACTGCCATGTCGACCAGGCCTTAAAAACCCCTTGCCAAGCCCTGAACTCCCCTTTTGTTTCATATAAGACACCCCTAAGGTAGGCCCAAGAAGCCCATAGGGTAGGGTGCTGTGTAATTAAAAGGTAGGACATATACGTTTAAGTTTAACATGTCCTGGTAGCGAAAAACTCCCAAATGTGTTTTTCACTACATGGAGCCTACCCCTCCCATAGGATAACATAGGGAAGGTAGATACGACCTATGAACTTTTAATTATATACCCTCTTTAATAGTAAAGTAGAATTTACCATCAAAAGTATGAAAATGGCACTTTTAGAAAGTTTGAATTTTCCTGCCCTCAGCCCTCTGTGCTGCAGACTGGCGTAGGTCACATGACTAGGTGTAATTGACAGTTGGGACTTTGTGAATTCACCCCAGTCAGTCACACAATAGTGAGATTAGTAGAGCATGAATGGACCATTAACTGGTTTCATGGGGAAGGAGCTGAGCACAGCCCCATTTGCACCAGAATAGGTTGTGCCCTAACTCCTAACATGATAGGTTTAACGACCCTGTATCGTCAGTGCAGCCAGCTTTGAGTATTAGAATAGGGCTCTCAGACCCACTCCTCAGTCCGCTTCTGGACCTGTGAAAGGACCCTAAAAGGGTTGCCTGCTGCTGTGACGGGCTGTGCACTCTACCAGTTGGCTGCTGCACATACAAGGACTGCCTGGGGCCTGCCTTGAACCCTCAGAGGCCAGTCCTGCTGGTGAGCCCTGCATCTTCATCTGCACCCTGGACCTCCAGAAGTGACTATAAGGACTAGTTTACTAGCCTCCTGTTTAGAGACACCGGGCCATGACAGGCTTCCACCATCTTGAATCCCACACCTGGACCCCCCCTGGGTAAGTTCTGAATCCCGAAGAGGTCTGCAAACACTCCTGAACCCTTGGTTGTGGTGCTAAAGGTGCCCAGAGGGCCATTTTTCAAAAACTGAGGACTTGAACAATATTTGGCCAAAAAGTGCTCTGAGAACCAGGAGGAGACTGGGACCAACCTGCTTGCCTATCTGCCCCAGGTACATCACCGGTGGGATTGACTTTGCTGCATCTCCCGCTACGTTCTTCTCCACAGTAGTGAATCCTTTTCAGTGGTCCTTTGCGAAAGGGGTGTCCAACCTCGTGGAACTGTCTTCGGCTACATCATTCTGGATATTTTTTACTTCCATTTAAGTCTGAAGGTAAACATTTTCACCAAGGCTTTGCTCTACTGCTATCCGCCTCGCATCGCCGGTGAAGAGGATAGATGTCACATCAGACGCCCCTGTCGTGGTTCGCATCATGTTGCGCCAAGAAAAGGATGCCATCTTTGTTTCTTTGCACTGGATCTTCATCACATCGTGGTGTTGCGGGCCGCATCGCCACAAAAGCGCGGTAAGAAACCAACGCATCACCTCCCCTCGCAAAGAAGAACCGACGCGTCACTGTCCACTACGCATCAGTAGGGAACCGACGCATCACCGTTCTTGCGTGTAAGGAACCGACGCAGCCCCTTCCCTGCAACGCTTTCGATGTATTGCGTTACTCATCCTAAGGTACATTGACTCAAAGTGTGCATTTGAACATCTAAAGAGAAGTAAGCTAACTCTACCATTTTAAGTACAGTATTGTGGATTTGTGTTGTTTGTGGTCTTGTGATAAGTCTGTATAAAGAATACTTATTTTTATACTACAACTTGTGAGGTGTCCATCTGTAGTGTTGTCACTGGGTTTCTGTATGTGATCACAAATGCTTTACACACTGCCTCTGAGATACGCCTGTCTGCTCCTGTCAAGCTACCAAGGGGATGAGCAGGGGTTATTTTAGGAGTGTACCCCCTTACCCTGACTAGACACAAAGGTCCCTATTTGTCACAGGTACCTACCAACCAACTTTTCTCAAATGTTTCTGCAGTGTAAGATTATAACTTCCTGATAGGATCATGCAACAAAGTGCTGGGTTCTTTCAAGAATCCACCCTAACAACCTGTGACTCTTTAACAAAGTTACATAACAATTGTGCTCTAAATTACTCTATTTGGCCAAATGTTTTCAGAAAAGTCTCAGGAAAGAACCCAGCCAGAAACACCAATGGGGAAACTTGCTTCACTCAGAAAGTTCATGGTAGATATTTATCCCCGTCCTCTTACAAAGGTCACCAGCCACCGCGAAGCAGGCCTGCACTGGGCTACAGTGCCAAGAACCCTTGACTGCAAATCGCAGGTCTGCACAGAACGAGAAGACACATCTCTATGTGATGTTCACTTTTAGTAAGATGGGAAGCATCTCTCACTGTACAGACTGTGTAAACACTATCGAGAGGGGAAACTGATGTGTGCAGCTCCTCAAATTCATTACATGAGTTACAGCACTATGGTGGTCGGACAAGAAGTCAGATATTGTCATTAATTCTTAAAAAAGATCTCAAAACTTGAGAAGAGTGTTTTCAGAAAAATGATGGCGGACAATGAGATAGAAGCACATCAAGGGTTATTGAGTGGATTTATGTCCAGACACCTGAGTAATGTTTTCATACTTTATTGTAACTTAACATTGTATGTCCTGCTTATGAAACATTTTTATCCTTTGCCAGTATTTTATAACTGCTTTAAAGAAAATGTAAAAAAGGCAACCGAGAAAATTTGATGGAGGAAACAGTTGACCTATCTGTCACTATTCCCTCTGCTGCCCCCTTTATGTACCAGAAGATTACATATCTCTTTCTTTGCGTGCTTTTACAATGATAAAACTACTGTAATCCGTGACACTATATAAACATTGCACTTTCCGATTAATAATGTGATGCTCCTCTATGACGTAACTAGCATCTGTGAGGGCGGTCCTCAGAAACTCCTCATTGATGAAGAGATAAGGAAACTTCACATCGCCAACCATGTAAAATGTTGCCTCGAGGGCTGCCATCAGTATTAGGTGTCCTCCGCATTTCAACAGTGAAGACAGATTTTTCAAAGCATCGCAGTACGTCTTCTTGTCTTTGGTGAAGACCTCCAAAGAGCTCACCATGATCAGACAGTCAGCCTGGGGTAGGACAGTTGGAGACAATGGGTCACTTCTGTCGATATCACAATTGCAAACTGTTTTGACTTTTCTTTGTACCATGTTCTGCTTCTCAATCCATGTTTCACTAAAAACAAACATACATAACATGATTAATATGATTTAGTTACTGGTTACCACCTATTTTGTAACATAATGTTAACCTTCATGGCTGTTATTCAGGGCAAACAAACAGTTACAGAAAGTTTCCAGGATGGCGGTCCCAGAGGTATCTGCTGTGCACTTTGTATCACCCACTTCTTTGGGTCAATCTCCTGAATATGAACTACAAGCCAAGTTGTAACCATGATTTATAATAGCATGACTATAGAAGGATTTTATAAACTGCTAAAATGAGGCAATGTGTATCTGCAGAAGCAGTAGAACCAGGATGTTTCACTGTGCCTACAACCCAAGAAAACGTTAGCGAAACAAATTGATAGCCAACAGCAAATTTCAATTTGTCACCCAAGTACCTCCCTAAGATGTGTGAATCAGAGGAGGTGGAAAAACATATTAAATATGGCAAAATATACCCCATAAACTTAAACATGATACTAAAATAATAGTTATGAACAACATATCAGGCACTTACTTGTTAGTGGAGATGCTGATGCTCTGAGCTAACCGTAAATATAGGGGTTGCCGTCTTCAGATGCAACACTTCCTGTCTTTGGAATACTTTCTTGTTGTGATTCTATCTAGGACCCTAATTCGATATTCCCAATTTATGCCCTTATGTGGTTATAACAAATAATATCCTTATAAAGGCATAAGAATCATATCCATATTTAGTAATAGCCAATGCAGTCCAAATACGGCAAGGCTACTCCCATAGACTCCTAGAAAGTACAACGGGTTCTTTAAACAAACCAAGCCTCCAGCAGCCCGGGAAACCCCCCTGCTTTTGTTTTGATCTGCACAAGAACTCCTGGAGTCCAGAAAGAACTGTTCGTTCTTAGCGATGTCTTACTTCCAACCTTACGTCAAACTCGGCACCTTTCAGGTATAAATATACCAACGTTGCCTTAAGCAAACACACGGTGGTTTGGAGCAGAGCGGCAATCTACTTGCCTGAAGCCCAGCTGATGCGAGAGCCGAAGGAAGCCGACCCTCCCATTTGACGCACTGAGAGAGACGCTGTCTTTTCTCCTGCCGAGAAATTCCAGCTCCGGTGTTTCCAGTCACCCTTGCGGGTTGCTGGGAGATCGAGTCCTGAGAGAGAGAGATAAAAAACCTCCTTCATTCTAGAACCAAGGTACGGAGCTGACTAAACCCTTAAGAGAATTCTTGATTCAGATTCTTGGCAAAAACCAACTTAACTTAAACTGCAACTTACTTACTCCTTCCCACGTATTAGGCTTAGGTCAGGTACACCGGGGTAGGCGTATTTAGAAGCACCAGTTGAGTACGTTAGTCAATGTTTTTATGTATGTATATATTTTATCCATTTTAAAGTATCATATGACTAAGAAAGCATATCAATGCTTTTACAGTAGCATTTTATAATACTCCTTTTACTGTATGCACTTTACTTCATGATAAGTATTGCAATTGTGGCAACTCACTTCTCTTGCATGAGAAAGAGGACTGCTCAATAAAATAACACCTTTTATTGAAAACGCCCGTCTCTCTATTTCTCTGCACTCTGGTGAAACTAAGCATGCGCGATTGACTGAGTGAAATAGCTGTCTATTGTTTTCACACGACTCTAGAGATACACTCTTTATTCTGAGGGAGCAAAGTTGTCATGTTTATGCGATTGTCAGAAACTAATCCCTTCTTGTCTAATCAGGAAAGTTAACTCATTCCTGTTCATTCGAGAAGGTTTCTAGTGACCTCTGAGCTAGCTGGCAAACCTAATTAAGTCTAATATAGTCAGTAGAGACCTAGATGACCTCAGTCCTACGTCTACACTGCTGTTTATATTATTCCAATGTGCAGAGCCTATTGGGAATATAGGAACTACACTACATGGTGCCCACCGTTTGGTAAGGCGATAATCTAACGCAAGACATTAGAGTATCTCAGTCGTGCTTTTGACACAGACCCCTTTTTCCTGTAAAAACTCCAAAAGACGTCTGGAGTGGGTAAACGGTTAATATCCGCTGGAACTTAGTAGGATGAGAATCCTATGTATTAGTTTTTGGTTTAGTCAACGTTGAAGGATACAGTGTTCCAAAATATTGTGCACCTAATCTTTATTTCCTTGAAACTTAATCTGCAAAAGCAAACTTTCAGTCAGCAAAATGACGGAAAGCGACGAAGAAAGGGAGAGAGTTAAATTAGCAGCTCAACTCTTATCGGATGACACAAGTTTTCAAGATAATGACTCGAGTGCTATACTCATTCCGGTCAACGTAAGAAAAACTATAACTATGAAACTTATAGAAAACGGAATATCACCCCGAGGTGGTACAGTCATATTTGTGGTCCATGAATATCGGCAGACAGAGGTATTCTATTCCTGGATACATTTTCCTGCAGCACACGCTGTGACACGCGAGTTCCACTACTATAAAATAGAGGAACCTCCAGAGGAATACGCTCCCTTCCAGGATGTTGAAATTCCACTAACATGCCAAGAGCACCTGCTCTGGTTCAATGGCGCCCTAAAACATCAAAATCACATAACCAGGCTCGGTCCACTAGGTAGACCAGGAGCCACGTGGCCGGTTCTAGCCAGCTACACACCACATCCCGACATTGAGAAAATGTCAGACTGGGAACTTTTAGCTCAGCTAAAATTACTAATTAAAATACATAGACAATTGGTCCAATATGTCATGCAGACTTCAACAGTCCAACCAGCGATTAATATTCCACAGCTGACCCCTCATCAGGGGAACACAAATAAAATTACACCACAGAATATACAATCAACCATAGGTAAAATACCCGCAAAATAGGAACAAATTCCATTCTGGTTAGCACAAAAAATCACTCAAATAGAGGCGGTATTTCCTAATACTACACCTCATGAAAAACACAGAATTCTGACTATCTGTCTTCCAATGGGGATCGCACCACATGTGGAGGACTGTGACACTTGGGGCACAGTCTTTGCTTCAATTTACACAAAAACACATGGTGTTCCGTCCATGGTGGCTATACCAGATGTGCTAAGACAGATTTAAAATGAATACGGTCCAGAACCTGCTTTAACTCTAGGTATGAAATTACTGAAAGACTTTAAGCAGGTCTCGGCTATATTACTAGCCAACATAAAAGGAGAAGCAGCATCTGTGGAGATCCGCCAAAAATTGAAAGAGACAGATATAGCATACCAACCATTTGAACTTGCCAGAATAATTGAAAAATCCTATGAAGAACTAGGTAGAGATAGTTTGGGAGGGAAACCAGTAAAACCCCAACTAATTGAAAATCCTGAAAAAACCTTTATTAAAAATAATCTCAATTCTCAAAAGAAGAAATGGGAAGGTAATAAACAAACCACTCCAAGAGAAAAACAATTTCAGTCCAGAGGAAGGTCTCCTCAACGAAGAGATAGATCTCCAGAACAAGGAGGCAAGACTTCCCAAAGGGAGCCCTCTGAGAAAAGATATAACCTTAGAGATAGGGATAAATTGAGAAAACCTGATAGATATCAAGTTATTGATACACGTCCCTCTCGATCTTTTCAGACTTCCTCACAGAAATCGGAAAGAAGAGGATGGTCAGAACATAAAGAAGAGCATGTCAAGTCCAAAGACAAGGAACCTGCTCATCAAAGTAAAAAATTACAATTTCCCAGAAAGAAGGTAGCCAGTAGTAAAATTAAACATGCTGAGGATTCTGAGGATACAACTGAAAAACGGAAAGTGGGCCCAGACAATGCTAGACAGCGCAGCAGAAGTGACCATAGCTTGCAGGATCCTGATGAATCTTCTGGAGACAGTGGACACAAATGAATACATTCAAGTGGAAACTGCAGATACCAGAGTTAGCAAACCCCATAAATTATATGAAATAACATTACGTATAGAGGGGGACAAAACTAGGAAAGTAAAGGGTCTCTTTTGGGATAACCTTTTGAAAGGCTATGACATCCTGTTAGCTGAAAAAGACTGGCCACAGAGTTTGTCAGGGAGTGCCCTCATGGCGAAGAAATGATTATGCCTGCCTTCTCAAATCATATTCCAATTCATAAAAAATACACATTTGCAAGAAAATGGGCAGTGGCCCAAGCCCCTGTATTATATAAAAATCATGTTCGATGGGATGAGGATTCTCCTCCCCACAAAATTCAGTTAAAAAATCAACTGACTGCTCAGAGGCAGTACCCAGTCAAGCAAGAAGCTAAAAAACAAGTCAGGGAGATATTAGATCAACTTGTATATCAGGGGGTGATTGAAACATGCACTTCACAAATGAACAATCCTTTGTTTCCTGTCTCCAAACCAGATGATTCATATCGTCTAGTCTTGGACTACAGACATCTAAACTCCTGCTGCAAAATATTTGCAGTACAAAACTCACACAGTGCCGCACTAATGAATAACATCATGCGCAAAAAATACAAAACAACATTAGATATCTCTAATGGATTCTTTTGTCAAAAAGCAGTACGCTGACAAGGTAGCGTACTGCTGCTGTAGCGCTTCGCGTACTTTTGCTGATATTTCTATTTTAAAAGCCTTCTTTACTATTTGCTTTCTTTTTAGTTTGTTATCCCCTGGTTTTAAATCCCCCTCACCTGCATTATAATCGGTACTTCACCGCCGCTTGTGCGGGTCCGGTTCTTGGGGTGGGTTTCCTTTTTTGGTCGCCATCTTGGAGTGGGGTGAGTGTTGGTGTTGGTGCCACTATCTGCCTGCGCTTTAGTGCGCAGGAGCCAGCGAGGGAACACCTACTTAAGGCGAGTCCCTTTGTAGCCTCGCCCTGACAAGGTAGCGTACTGCTGCTGTAGAGCTTCGCGCGCTTTTGCTGATATTTCTATTTTAAAAGCCTTCTTTACTATTTGCTTTCTTTTTAGTTTGTTATCCACTGGTTTTAAATCCCCCTCACCTGCATTATAATCGGTACTTCACCGCCGCTTGTGCGGGTCCAGTTCTTGGGGTGGGTTTCCTTTTTTGGTCGCCATCTTGGAGTGGGGTGAGTGTTGGTGTAGGCGCCACTATCTGCCTGCGCTTTAGTGCGCAGGAGCAAGCGAGGGAACACCTACTTAAGGCGAGTCCCTTTGTAGCCTCGCCCTGACAAGGTAGCGTACTGCTGCTGTAGCGCTTCGCACGCTTTTGCTGATATTTCTATTTTAAAAGCCTTCTTTACTATTTGCTTTCTTTTTAGTTTGTTATCCCCTGGTTTTAAATCCCCCTCACCTGCATTATAATCGGTACTTCACTGCCGCTTGTGCGGGTCCGGTTCTTGGGGTGGGTTTCCTTTTTTGGTCGCCATCTTGGAGTGGGGTGAGTGTTGGTGTAGGCGCCACTATCTGCCTGCGCTTTAGTGCGCAGGAGCCAGCGAGGGAACACCTACTTAAAGCTCCTCCCCTAGCGCAGTGGGATCGCGCAGCGGGCGTGCCTTCGCGTGGCCGGAGTCGTGCCAGAGTCCTGCCCGTCTGCGCCCGTCCGCGCCAGGACGTGTAGGACAGGGCAGGACCCTGGCCCTTAACCGCTGGATGCTACGAGGTACATAATGCTGTGCTACTCTAGGGACACATTGCTGGCCATTGGCCAACGATACAGGACCTGTGACGCTCCGCGGGTTGGGCCGCTGTGTGGCCCTCACTCATGTGTTTGCGGGACGTTGGACCTCTCCGCCCCTTCAACATGTGTGAGCAATGACTCTGCCGCTGCGGTAGACAGCGCCAGTCCATCTTTCAGCATTTGGAACCTGAATGTCAGGTCGATGGTCAAACATCATCAAGACATCTCCGACCTGATAGGTAAGGAGTCGCCGGACGTTTTTTGCCTGACGGAGACCTGGCTACAAGACGCTGACACGGCCGTTATCAACTTGGCCTTCCCGCCCGAGTACTCGGTGTACACTCTTAACCGAGCCTCTAGAGGTGGGGGAATATCGCTTGCGGTTAAGTCCTGCTACCCGTGCGTCTGGCAAGGGCAAAAAATCACTGGCTGTGAAAGCGCGCTGTTTAAGATCGCTATTACGCCCAACTTTGCTTTCTCGGGCCTTTTGATTTATCGCCCCCCTGGTAGTGATGTGGCCTTCAGGAAGGCCCTCCCAGATGCTATCAGCACCTTGGCAGCAGGTTGCTCCAATTTTTCCATCCTCGGCGACTTAAACCTCCACTATGACAATATGTCTATTGCAGCGGTATACAGCTCTGTCGCTGATCTTGAGGCTCTTCAGCTTGTTCAGTTGGTGTCGCAGCCTACTCATGTAGGTGGTCACACCCTAGATCCTTTCTTCACCAATCTAGCAGAAGCCAGTATTTCCACTCCATCTCCGCTGGCCTGGACCGATCACTACCTGGTGTGTATCCAGTGCCCCCTGTATGAGCCGCAACTCAAACCCATGGTGCGCTTTATTCCTAGACGGCGTTGGAATAAATTGAAACTTGATGACTTTTTCCATCTTTTGTCTACCGACCCGCTAGGTCCAATTGAGACTGTGGATGTGGGCTACGATCGCTTCTGTGAGTGGGTTACTAGGGCCCTTGACTCCCTTATTCCGATAGTCTCGTGTAAATGTGGGTCAAGGGATCCGAGCCCGTGGTACGATGATTCGCTGCGATGATTCGCTGCGGGCGCTTAAAAGCACCTGTAGGCGTGCTGAGCGGGAATGTCGCAAAACTTATAACAGCGACAAAAAAGTTTTGTACTTGGCCACTGTAAAACTTTACCATTGCGCAGTTTGCAGAACCCGCGCGGCTTTCTACGCCTTGCAATTTCGCACCAGCACAAACCCCTCCAAAACTATCTTTAAGGCCCTGAAAGACCTTATTGCTAAAAAGGTGGTTGCGACTCATCAGAGCTCTATCGCACACTGTGAAACCTTGGCGGCTTTCTTTTTGGAAAAGGTTCACGCCATCTATAGAGCCTTTCCCTTGGTTGTACCCCCTGTCGGTAGACCTCTCAAGCCCCTAACTCTGGATGTTTTACATTCTTTCCCGCGCTTAACATCAGAAAGTTTCAGTAAACTGGCCCAGCAGGTTAAGTCAGGGTCACCGGCTGATCCTCTAAGGCCAGCTCTGTTCAAAGATCTAGCATCCCACGGTCTCTCGCTGGTTTGCTCTTTGATCAACACCTCATTAGCATCTGGCGTGGTTCCACTGAAGTGGAAACAGGCAGTGGTCATGCCCATTCTCAAGAAACCGTCTCTGGACGTCGGCAATCCCGAGAACTACCGCCCAATTTCACTTCTCCCGTGGCCTGCCAAAGTGGCGGAGGCGCATGTCAACTCTGTCATCTCGGACCATCTTCTCCAGGCAAACATCTTAGACAGCACGCAGAATGGATTCCGGGCTGGGCACAGCATGGAGACTGCTCTACTGTATATGGTGGAGCATTTACGCTCCGTGCTTGATGCGGGGCAAACGGCGGCGCTGGTGCTATTAGACCTGAGTGCCGCCTTTGGCACCGTGTCCCACCCTATCCTTCTGCTTCATCTGGAGGAAGCTGGTGTCACTGGCCTTGCTCTCCAGTGGTTCCGTTCTTTTCTTGCCAACCGCTCCTTTTGCGTGGCCGTCCCGCCTTATCCGTCCAAACTCCATCCTCTGGATCTGGGGGTCCCCCAGGGCTCCTCGCTGAGTCCCACATTATTCAATCTGTATGTGAGACCGCTGGCTGAGGTGGTCAGGCATTGGGGTATGACCATGGTGTCATATGCCGATGACACCCAGTTAGCGGTCACGATCAGCGGGGATGCGGATGTGGATGCCCCCAGATTCCAGAAAGGACTTCGGGCAGTCGCCAGCTGGATGACTTCCAACTGTCTCCAGCTGAACGCAAGCAAGACGGAGGTCATTATCTTTGGCAAACAAACGGAACTCTGGGGAGACAGGTGGTGGCCGTCGGATCTGGGCCCTATGCCAACCCCGGTCGCTGAGTTAAAAAACCTTGGGGTTTGGCTCGATCCAACTCTCACCTTTGTCTGCCATACCAAGCGCACGGCGGCCTGCTGCTTTGGCATTTTGCGTGGACTACGGCCTGTACTAAAAATTTTTGATGCCACCACCAGGCAAATTGTGATTCAAGCAACCGTGATCTCTCGGCTTGATTACATAAGCTCCCTTCTAGCGGGATTAAATCAATCGGAAATCACCCGCCTGCAGCGTGTCCAGAATGCCACAGCGAGAGCTGTTGTGGGACTACCTAGATTTTGTCCAACGGCTAACACCTTGCGTACGCTGCATTGGCTACCGATTGCGCAAAGGATCCAGTTCAAGGTCCTTTGTGTAGCCTACAAAATTCTCAAGGGATCCCCTGCTATGATCCTTTCCAATCTTCTGTCCCGCTATGTTCCGGTCTGGGCTTTAAGATCTTCAGACCTAGAACTTGCGGTTGTCCCCCGCTTTAAGCGTTGCAGGGCAGACGGCCGCTCTTTTCAAGTTCGCGCCGCAGTGTTGTGGAACTCCCTTCCCCCTGCAATTCGCGCCCTTAGGGATCTGCTTTCTTTTCGTCGAGCTGTAAAAACTTTCTTGTTTCCTTAAATTTTCCCTGCTATGTTCTGTCCAGTTGTGTTGTGTTGCTACCTTGTCGGGCGCCAGGACGCTCCTTCGCTGGAGCATCTTTGCGCTTAATAAATGAGCCTAACATAACATAACATAACATAACATAACAAAACATAGCACCTGAAAGCAGGTATTTGACCCCTTTCTCAATAAAGGGGTCACAAAAACAATTCTGTCGACTCCGACAGGGGTTCAAGAATAGCCCAGGATTATTCTCAGCAAGGGTAACAGAGTTACTACAAATATATGATGATGAGGCATTATCTTATGTCGATGACATCTATCTCACAGATGATGACCTGGAGACTCACTTAAAAAGAGTGAACATCATAATACTTGGGTTCGCATCAGAGGGTTACAAATTCAACTTTAAAAAGTCAAGAATTGCCCATCTAACTGTCCTGTTTTTAGGATATGAATTATCGAGTGAAGGCAAAAGCCTGGCAGACAACTTCTTAGAGAAATGTGCTGTTCTCCAAGCACCAAAAACGCTGAAGAATTTACAATCAATACTAGGTTTCCTGAATTCCGGAAGAACATACATTCTAAATTACGCGGAGAGGGTTAAACCTCTCTATGAATTGATAAAACCTTATTTCAAACCAATTAATTGGACTCAGAAACACACAGAAATTTTAAGATCATTACAAACAGACATGTTAATTAAAACAAAACTGCAAACACGCGAAAACGAACGCAACCTTGTAATCCGAGTCATCCCAGGAAGATGCGGATTCACGTACCTGACCTCTAATGAGGGAGAAACGGTACCAATAGCTTACAAATCACATTTGTACACACAAGCTGAAATGAAATTCAGTTCTACTGAAAAAATTCTGACTGCGGTTCAAACTGCTGTAGCAAAAGAAAGAGCCCTGGCACAAGGTAAACGAATAATAATCGTTACACCAGTACCTGCCCTAGAAGCGGTAACAAGAGCAAGCATTCCAAATGCTAAAGCTCTACATCCGAGATGGATACAATGGGTTAATTCTCTTGCTGCAACAGACGTAGTATACAAATTTGATGCTAATTTAAAAACACAAGAATTTCTCCAATATGAATATGAATGTCCTCCGCCGACCAAAATCCTGCCTCTGGAACATTACGGCTGTATAAGATATATAGACGGATCAGCACAACCCACAGTTGGGGGTAAATAAGCATAAAGTGCTGCATGCACGATTGTTAAAGGCCGTTGGCACGAAGGAAAATTTAGACCACTGGTCAATAAAACTCAATCTCTAGGAGATTGTACAGCTCAGCGAGCTGAACTCCTGGCTTTTAAGATGGCGCTTGAAAATACCGATCGCGAATTCCCCACACTAATAGTGTGCGATTCATATTACTGTGTTCAGTCTTACAATGAGTACTTGCAGAACTGAGTTCAAAACGGCTTCAAAGAGGCAAAAGGTGGCACAATCAAGCATAAAACACTTTGGGAACAAGTAGTTCTTTTACAGAAAGAACTACAAAAGACTCACGTGATACATACATTGAGTCATCAGCGTGATGGCGTTCATGTTGCGGGGAATTCATTGGCTGATAAAGCAGCGAAGGCAGCTGTGCAAACGGCTTCCGTAGCTGCTATCACACGGTCAAAGACAAAAATAGACAGCAATATAATGCAAGCTGTCAGTGCTTCAGTAAAAGATGATCGAAAAACACTCCAGAAAGGCTTTCCAGTAAAGTACTCATACATAAATGATGCGAATAATGTTCCTTTTGCTCGAATCCCTGGAGTGGGGGATAGGGCAATTCCAAACATGGAACACAGGTTAGGACTAATTTTAGCGGCACACGAAGGGCTTGCTTCTGCACATGCTGGTGTTTCCGCCACAGTATCATGATTAAAACAGAGATATTGGTGGCCGCACATGAGAAAACAAACCAGGAACTATGTATGTTCTAGAATGTGAAATATGCCAAAGAATGAAAGTATCAACGGTGAAACGACAAGCGCAGATGCCCCTTCTAATCTCAGATAAACCATTAGCATGTGTTTACCTGGACCACTGCGGTCCCTTACAAAGGGATGGAACTTTAAATATATCATGGTCGCAGTGGATTCCTGCACAAGATTCATTTGGATGTGGCCCCAGCGCTCGGCTGACGCCAGAACTGTTATAAAAGATTTGCGAGTCTTTATCGGCACATACGCAAATGGCATGCTACAATCTGACCAGTGTCTTGCGTTTAGAGCTCAAGCTTACAAAGAGGCCATGACCAGCATGGGCATTGCATTGCGGTACTCCTCTCCCTTCCATCCTGAAGGAAATGCGGTAGTGGAAAGAAAAAAACGTGACATAAAGCAATCTATAACGGCGAGGGTATTAGGTTCGGGTGATGGGTGGGTCAAACATTTAACAAGTGTCCAACGTAGTCTTAACAATCTGTCAAGAAATTCTCTAAAAGGTATCACTCCATACGAACTATTGTTCGGCACTAGAATGCAAATCCAGGACTTAGATTGTCACACTTCAGTGGTGAATGAAAAAGCCTTTGATATCAAAGACCGTTTGGCTGTTTTACAGGACTTAAATGAAACAAGAAGAAGTCTAAGTAACATAAAGTTAAAGCTAACGACCACTGAAGAGAAACCACCTGCCCCAGCAAGACCTGTCTGGATTCCAAAGATTGGGGATCTGGTCAGAGAAAAGATCGCGTAAAGAAGGAATTTGGGCCTTCTTACAGAAAAGCAGTACCTGTCTTAGCTGTCAGCGGAACAAGATCAGTTGTACTACCGCCCGTTGCTGGTAAAAAGGAAAACTGAGTTGTATCCATCGACCTGGTAAAACCACAATCATGTGGCCAATAATAAGTAGTAGGCCCAAAGGACTCCCAAGAAATAGCAGAAGACCAAATATTGCTACAATCCAAGGGGTTTTATAGAAAGGGTGAGCAACCAAATATATCCTTGCGGGCTTGGGCAGATAGTGTGTTTGAAAAATGGGCCACGAAGGGATTTTGTTTGAAATTATCAGTTTCAGCAAAAAAGGGACTCCGGTTGAATGGGGTACCCACACTACCGTTAGTGGCTGGATATGATTTCTCTAATACAGATCAATGATGTTACCACACTAACACAATGAATTGAAAAAATACAATAACCAGGTTGTTGATTCAAAAGATTATTATTTTCTTTAGAAAAGGTGAATTCAGTGAATGTTAAAAATAGGGTACAAAGAGATGCATTTGAGACATAGAAGGAGTATCTTATATAATCCAATCAAACATCACAAAATAAGTCTATGCTGCTTGTAAATAGTAACACAATGATTTCAAATCAATACAAGAAAATCAATGATACCTGATAAGTAGTAAGCAGGATTAGACTTGGTAGTCGACGTTTCGGTCTTTTGGAAAGTCGTTTCATAAGACCATTATCAGGACAAAGACTTTATGCATTGTAATTGATGACCTTGAGAAAAATGAATTGAGGTAAAACAACATACACCTCCAAGAGTGGTCAGTGATGCTTGGTGAAGTTAATCGAAGCAACAGGGAAACTTTGCCAATTGTCAAGTCAGAAGTTTAAAGCAACAGCATTGCTTGTGCTTAGAAATCTGATACACAGCAGAATCATGCATGTATCAAAGTTGGCTTCAGTGGCAGCCGGTGAAGAGCCACGACCTGTAAGAGAGGAACGGAGCAGCAAAGTTCACGACCTCGGCAGCAACAGCGCATCAGTTTGAGTACAGCTGATGTACTTACAAGTCGTGACTCTTCACCGGCTGCCACTGAAGCCAACTTTGATACCTGCATGATTATGCTGTGTATCAGATTTCTAAGCACAAGCAATGCTGTTGCTTTAAACTTCTGACCTGACAATTGGCAAAGTTTCCCTGTTGCTTCGATTAACTTCACCAAGCATCACTGACCACTCTTGGAGGTGTATGTTGTTTTACCTCAATTCATTTTTCTCTACGGTCATCAATTACAATGCATAAAGTCTTTGCCCTGATGATGGTCTTATGAAACGACTTTCCAAAAGACCGAAACGTCGACTACCAAATCTAATCCTGCTTACTACTTATCAGTTATCATTGATTTTCTTGTATTGATTTGAAATCATTGTGTTACTATTTACCAGCAGCATAGACTTATTTTGTGATGTTTGATTGGAGCATATAAGATACCCCTTCTATGTCTCAAATGCATCTCTTTGTACCCTATTTTTAGCATTCACTGAATTCACCTTTTCTAAAGAAAATAATAATCTTTTGAATCAACAACCTGGTTATTGTATTTTTTCAATTCATTGTGTTAGTGTGGTAACATCATTGATCTGTATTAGAGAAATCATATCCAGCCACTAACTAACGGTAGTGTGGGTACCCCATTCAACCGGAGTACCTTTTTTGCTGAAACTGATAATTTCAAACAAAATCCCTTGCTGGCCCATTTCTCAAACATACAATCCAAGAGGTTCAAACTGAGAGACTAATCACATTTGATAAACCTGCAGTGAATACAAAAGGGCTATGCAACAAAGCCATGGAACTTGTCCCTCTTGAAACCCAAATTGCAACAGTTCGTCAAGAAACACCAATCTACAATGATGTAGCATCGGACTATACAAATGTAACAAAAGAAAATCCAAAGATCAATGGAAATCCGGAAGCAATTCCACCAATTGATAGAACTGCATCTGGCTACTTTATCAACTTTGATGACTTTTCCGATGATCCAAGTGAACATGGAGACATGCCAGCAACAAAAACTTTCAAAGAAAAAATGACTGAACTTTTTCACCAACTAAAAGAAACATATATGATTTCACCATGGATTGAATTTTGGATTGTGTTAGGTGTACTTTTCCTCCTGCTTTGGCTCATCATGGTTTTATGTTTGGGTAGATTCATTGATGGAAAATATAGTACAATGGACACAGCAAGTCAGAACATCAACTTGGTCCTAAAGCCTCACAGATCCTCTCACATCGAGAAAAGAGAACTGTCATCAGTGAACATCACAGCCAATCCAAGACCTGGTGGGGTAGTATGGGACAAAACGGATTATGAAATCTATGGCCCGATTGAGCTCTTGAAATATCCACACCAGTTTAAGGTTTCCTTAAGTGACTTTGTGACACAAAGTACTTTCTCTGATGATTGGGACTTTGAAAATATTAATAATTTGATGTCAGATTTAGTAATGTCAGTTAAATTCACAGAACATGATTACTTACAGGGTTCATCGAACTATGAAGAAATGTACTGTTTTAACCACTATGGTCATCACTATTTGCATAAAACTGCTCAACCAAGAAATGTTTTAACTTATAACCAATAGGAACATTGTCCAACTCCACCAAAAGGCAGTTCGAAAACATTTTATGAGAAATTCCAATACTTCTCAGGGTTTAACAATAGTGATCCAGAAACGTTTTATTTGAAAATGTTAAATAAGACAGGAATGAAAACGATGTTGACAAATACTAAATTGATTTATTCTGAAAAATTTTATGATGAAATGTCTACATTTGGTTTTGAATTTTGGAAAAACAACATTGAAACAAAAACCATCTGGGGTACAAATGACTGGCAGGTACAAGGTCTAGAATCATTATTTAGAGCCTGCATGATCCCAGAACAGATAATATTCCTGAATGATACCATTCAACAAACTACTTGTCTTGGCTTAGCTAAGATAAAGACTTAAATAAACCGTCTATTCCAAAGCCCATACCTGATAGTAATAGCACTACAGATGTGGAGATAGACGTATCCCATATTTTACACCAAAACAGAAAAAATCCTGTTTGGAAAAAATGGTTGATCTGGCCCACAGACACAAATACCTGTCAAGATAGATTCCTGAACAAAACACAGGGGTTCAAATAGACCAGGCCAGACCCAAGATATTCACAGAGACAACATCCAGGGATAGTTACAACATATGGTGTAGGGAAACTATGCCTTGAGTGGCTACAAAAATCCACACTGGCTGAAATTAAGCAACACTTGACTTTACTTAAAGACGGTGCTGATTTGCGAGATTTCATACTGGGACCTCGCAAACAGCGTCAAAAACTTTTCATATACGCCGGTATATATGCTGCTTACAACGAGGCTTGGAAAGTAACACAAATTGAAACAGCTGAAAAGATACGAGAAATTGATCGTAATAATTTGGAAAAATCACTTTCTGTAGTGGACAATGGGTTAACGACTCTGTCCTCCAGAATATATTCACTGGACAGCATTGTATCATCTGCTATTGATATAATAGAGCAGGACTTGCTATTGTTAGAACATGGTCAGTCCCAATTGCGTTTTATTGTACAGCTAGGCTGGACGTTACAAACCTTGCGTTCAGGCTACGTGCCATCAACATAACGTCATTATTTTCTATCTTTAACCTTACTGATAAACAAATCAGTTTGCCACAACAAGGAGCAGACTATACGAATCTGAGCATTGAAAAACTAGAGAGGTTACCATTGACAATGTCAGAGAGACCTGTCATTGAATGGATAATACACGGAACGATTACAATTCCAATAACAACTTTCCAGTTTAAGTATTGCCAAAAATATATACCAGCAGGCCTGTATGAAAGGTTGGGTAAAGGATACATCAAATCAACCTGGAATTTACCTTATACACATAGATGTTATAGTAAAGGGAAAAAATAGGTATTTCTAAAGTGGTAACAATTGTAAAAAATCACTAAGTGGTACATTCCTGTGTCAAGGTATTAACTTGCATGGAGCCTGCGAAGGGTCATCAAATAACCTTTTATGTCACCTGTACGGCACTCCTGCAACACAGATAGAGCCATTTTTCGGACAGCTATCCAACGGTAGCTACGTTCTAATAAGTGACCACAGCTGTTGTGGAATGGTGCCAGGAAAAGCCTATCTCGTAACCGTTACTTCCAGGGTCATTTGCTGTATGCAAGTATTGTATCCAAACAGCAATCCAGACATAGAGGCGGCAATATGGCCTTATGTGAATATCTCTTCTATTCGAATTGATACTTTAAGCAGAATGAAGTCTATTCTTTTACAGACAACTGTGCCTTTAACCTCGTCCAAAGAAACGTATGATCTGCAAGTTGCAAGGACAGCGGCAGAGATACATACCCTTTTATCGACAAATTGCCCCGTGCATTTTGTAGAAATGTTAAGTCAAATTTTAAACATGTCTGATACCAGTGGCATCGCACATGTATTTAGGACAATTTTTTCGGGACTGTTAGCACCCTTTGAAACAGTTCTGGGCATCTTCTCGAATTTTGTGCATTCTGTCTTCGGTGGCCTACCTCTTATTTTGGGACTCGTAGCAGGAATTTTATATTTGTTCCTTCTGCTCCGATATGGCAAGCCAAGTCACAGACAAAACTCCAGCTACGATGGAAGAAACGATCCTAGCAATACGCTACCAAGACCAAATCACTAAAGTCCTCGGATTAGCCCGGCTAAGAGATCTGAATGCAACTTGGTTTCTTTCATTCAGACCAATCTGGCAAGATTGCATCTTACCTGTGCTTCGATGTCTGCTATGCAGAGAAGAATGCGTGTTGGACGTTTGTCTTACACTACCATCAGCAGTACCAATGGATATCGATGCTTTGCTTTGTCCGGTAACGACTCATGCAACGTGTTGTCCCCAGCGGCTACCTATTCTGATGGCGGCATTTGTTGAGACTTCACCATTACGAGTAGGTGGAGGTGAAGTACGAGAGGAAAGCAGCACCAAACAGGTACAACCTTCTGTGAGCATTGCTGATCCAAACATCGATGATAGAAATCATTCTCACATATGCACAATTTCAGCATTTTCGAACTTGGTGGAACTTACACCTGATGTTGTAGACCAATTTTTTGCAAGCCTGTCTGATATGATGTTTTCTCCTAACAACGAGAATAACTTTTGAAATAGTGAGCACACAGCGTTCCCTGAACTCTGAATTCGGCCTTCAGGTTTTGATAAACAACACTACTGAAAACATTTGGAACTAATTTTTTTTCCCCTGAAAGCGAAAATCATTTTTCCACTTCAAAAATATTTACTCCTTTTTTTGGCACATGTACTCTGCTTAAAGTAGAACTATTCTTAGAGAACAGAGCTTCTATTTTTAGAGATACTAGAGACAATATTTTACCTCAGCCTCTAGTACATGCACAGTATTGTATAAATATGTGATGAAAGGGTTGCGACCTTCTTTTCTGTATACAGAGCCATTTCATGTGTAATTTTCGCAATTCATTCAGCTGATATATATATGCATTTAACTGAATGATAACCCTGCTTAAAAAGTGTACAGTACCAATACTCATTTTCGTGTATACACCATACACCATTTCAAATGCAATTTATGTATTTTGGGGTGGGTTGGAAAACACACATGCATCGTTATATGTTTAATATTGCTTATTATTTTGTAATGATGGACATTAATACGTGGAGTGGGTGTTGTGATTCTATCTAGGACCCTAATTCGATATTCCCGATTTATGCCCTTATTTGGTTATAACAAATAATATCCTTATAAAGGCATAAGAATCATATCCATATTTAGTAATAGCCAATGCAGTCCAAATACGGCAAGGCTACTCCTATAGACTCCTAGAAAGTAAAACGCGTTCTTTAAATAAACCAAGCCTCCAGCAGCCCGGGAATAACCCCTGCTTTTTTTTGATTTGCACAAGTCCTCCTGGAGTCCAGAAAGAACTGTTAGTTCTTAGTGACGTCTTATGTCCAACCTTATGTCAAACTCAGCACCTTTCAGGTATAAATATACCAACGTTGCCTTAAGCAAACACACAGTGGTTTGGAGCAGAGCGGCTATCTACTTGTCCGAAGCCCAGCTGATGCGAGAGCCGAAGGAAGCCGACCCTCCTATTTGACGCACTGAGCGCACTGAGAGAGACGCTGTCTTTTCTCCTGCCGAGAAATTCCAGCTCCGGTGTTTCCAGTCACCCTTGCGGGTTGCTGGGAGATCGAGTCCTGAGAGAGAGATGCAAGACCTCCTTCATTTTAGAACCAAGGTACGGAGCTGACTAAACCCTTAAGAGAATTCTTGATTCAGATTCTTGGCAAAAACCAACTTAACTTAAACTGCAACTTACTTACTCCTTCCCACGTATTAGGCTTAGGTCAGGTACACCAGGGTAGGCGTATTTAGAAGCACCAGTTGAGTACATTAGTCAATGTTTTTATGTATGTATATATTTTATCTATTTTAAAGTATCATATGGCTAAGAAACCATATCAATGCTTTTACAGTATTATTTTAAAATACTCCTTTTACTGTACGCATTTTACTTCATGATAAGTATTGCAATTGTGGCAACTCACTTCTCTTGCATGAGAAAGAAGACTGCTCAATAAAATAACACCTTTTATTTAAAACGCCCATCTCTCTATTTCTCTGCACTCTGGTGAAACTATTTACAACAAGGGGTGGTGAGGGACAGAGTCTCTGAATTAAGCAGAAAGCTCTCACCCAGTCAAGAGATCAGGGCTAGATCCAACACCGTTTTTTAGCTCACTGCACCATCCCAGTTTCAGAACCTGGCTGTATGCAAATTAGTCTGTTCCTGTCCCAGTGCATGATGGGAACAGGGCAAACCAAACTACAAAAGCCAATTCTTACACTGGGAAGGAAACAAGCTCCCGGGGACCGGTTTCTGGCATTACAGCCGTCTTCGGCCCGGTTTGCTTGAATCCTGATGGTGCAATGAGCAAGGGTCTCACATCTGAGAATACCCTTCCACGCTTAGGGTGGACAAAAATATTTACAACAAGGGGTGGTGAGGGACAGAGTCTCTGAATTAATCAGAAAGCTCTCACCCAGTCAAGAGATCAGGGCTAGATCCAACACCGTTTTTTAGCTCACTGCACCATCCCAGTTTCAGAACCTGGCTGTATGCAAATTAGTCTGTTTCTGTCCCAGTGCATGATGGGAACAGGGCAAACCAAACTACAAAAGCCAATTCTTACACTGGGAAGGAAACAAGCTCCCGGGGACCGGTTTCTGGCATTACAGCCGTCTTCGGCCCGGTTTGCTTGAATCCTGATGGTGCAATGAGCAAGGGTCTCACATCTGAGAATACCCTTCCACGCTTAGGGTGGACAAAAATATTTACAACAAGGGGTGGTGAGGGACAGAGTCTCTGAATTAAGCAGAAAGCTCTCACCCAGTCAAGAGATCAGGGCTAGATCCAACACCGTTTTTTAGCTCACTGCACCATCCCAGTTTCAGAACCTGGCTGTATGCAAATTAGTCTGTTCCTGTCCCAGTGCATGATGGGAACAGGGCAAACCAAACTACAAAAGCCAATTCTTACACTGGGAAGGAAACAAGCTCCCGGGGACCGGTTTCTGGCATTACAGCCGTCTTCGGCCCGGTTTGCTTGAATCCTGATGGTGCAATGAGCAAGGGTCTCACATCTGAGAATACCCTTCCACGCTTAGGGTGGACAAAAATATTTACAACAAGGGGTGGTGAGGGACAGAGTCTCTGAATTAAGCAGAAAGCTCTCACCCAGTCAAGAGATCAGGGCTAGATCCAACACCGTTTTTTAGCTCACTGCACCATCCCAGTTTCAGAACCTGGCTGTATGCAAATTAGTCTGTTCCTGTCCCAGTGCATGATGGGAACAGGGCAAACCAAACTACAAAAGCCAATTCTTACACTGGGAAGGAAACAAGCTCCCGGGGACCGGTTTCTGGCATTACAGCCGTCTTCGGCCCGGTTTGCTTGAATCCTGATGGTGCAATGAGCAAGGGTCTCACATCTGAGAATACCCTTCCACGCTTAGGGTGGACAAAAATATTTACAACAAGGGGTGGTGAGGGACGGAGTCTCTGAATTAAGAAGAAAGCTCTCACCCAGTCAAGAGATCAGGGCTAGATCCAACACCGTTTTTTAGCTCACTGCACCATCCCAGTTTCAGAACCTGGCTGTATGCAAATTAGTCTGTTCCTGTCCCAGTGCATGATGGGAACAGGGCAAACCAAACTACAAAAGCCAATTCTTACACTGGGAAGGAAACAAGCTCCCGGGGACCGGTTTCTGGCGTTACAGCCGTCTTCGGCCCGGTTTGCTTGAATCCTGATGGTGCAATGAGCAAGGGTCTCACATCTGAGAATACCCTTCCACGCTTAGGGTGGACAAAAATATTTACAACAAGGGGTGGTGAGGGACAGAGTCTCTGAATTAAGCAGAAAGCTCTCACCCAGTCAAGAGATCAGGGCTAGATCCAACACCGTTTTTTAGCTCACTGCACCATCCCAGTTTCAGAACCTGGCTGTATGCAAATTAGTCTGTTCCTGTCCCAGTGCATGATGGGAACAGGGCAAACCAAACTACAAAAGCCAATTCTTACACTGGGAAGGAAACAAGCTCCCGGGGACCGGTTTCTGGCATTACAGCCGTCTTCGGCCCGGTTTGCTTGAATCCTGATGGTGCAATGAGCAAGGGTCTCACATCTGAGAATACCCTTCCACGCTTAGGGTGGACAAAAATATTTACAACAAGGGGTGGTGAGGGACAGAGTCTCTGAATTAAGCAGAAAGCTCTCACCCAGTCAAGAGATCAGGGCTAGATCCAACACCGTTTTTTAGCTCACTGCACCATCCCAGTTTCAGAACCTGGCTGTATGCAAATTAGTCTGTTCCTGTCCCAGTGCATGATGGGAACAGGGCAAACCAAACTACAAAAGCCAATTCTTACACTGGGAAGGAAACAAGCTCCCGGGGACCGGTTTCTGGCATTACAGCCGTCTTCAGCCCGGTTTGCTTGAATCCTGATGGTGCAATGAGCAAGGGTCTCACATCTGAGAATAACCTTCCACGCTTAGGGTGGACAAAAATATTTACAACAAGGGGTGGTGAGGGACAGAGTCTCTGAATTAAGCAGAAAGCTCTCACCCAGTCAAGAGATCAGGGCTAGATCCAACACCGTTTTTTAGCTCACTGCACCATCCCAGTTTCAAAACCTGGCTGTATGCAAATTAGTCTGTTCCTGTCCCAGTGCATGATGGGAACAGGGCAAACCAAACTACAAAAGCCAATTCTTACACTGGGAAGGAAACAAGCTCCCGGGGACCGGTTTCTGGCATTACAGCCGTCTTCGGCCCGGTTTGCTTGAATCCTGATGGTGCAATGAGCAAGGGTCTCACATCTGAGAATACCCTTCCACGCTTAGGGTGGACAAAAATATTTACAACAAGGGGTGGTGAGGGACAGAGTCTCTGAATTAAGCAGAAAGCTCTCACCCAGTCAAGAGATCAGGGCTAGATCCAACACCGTTTTTTAGCTCACTGCACCATCCCAGTTTCAGAACCTGGCTGTATGCAAATTAGTCTGTTCCTGTCCCAGTGCATGATGGGAACAGGGCAAACCAAACTACAAAAGCCAATTCTTACACTGGGAAGGAAACAAGCTCCCGGGGACCGGTTTCTGGCATTACAGCCGTCTTCGGCCCGGTTTGCTTGAATCCTGATGGTGCAATGAGCAAGGGTCTCACATCTGAGAATACCCTTCCACGCTTAGGGTGGACAAAAATATTTACAACAAGGGGTGGTGAGGGACAGAGTCTCTGAATTAAGCAGAAAGCTCTCACCCAGTCAAGAGATCAGGGCTAGATCCAACACCGTTTTTTAGCTCACTGCACCATCCCAGTTTCAGAACCTGGCTGTATGCAAATTAGTCTGTTCCTGTCCCAGTGCATGATGGGAACAGGGCAAACCAAACTACAAAAGCCAATTCTTACACTGGGAAGGAAACAAGCTCCCGGGGACCGGTTTCTGGCATTACAGCCGTCTTCGGCCCGGTTTGCTTGAATCCTGATGGTGCAATGAGCAAGGGTCTCACATCTGAGAATACCCTTCCACGCTTAGGGTGGACAAAAATATTTACAACAAGGGGTGGTGAGGGACAGAGTCTCTGAATTAAGCAGAAAGCTCTCACCCAGTCAAGAGATCAGGGCTAGATCCAACACCGTTTTTTAGCTCACTGCACCATCCCAGTTTCAGAACCTGGCTGTATGCAAATTAGTCTGTTCCTGTCCCAGTGCATGATGGGAACAGGGCAAACCAAACTACAAAAGCCAATTCTTACACTGGTAAGGAAACAAGCTCCCGGGGACCGGTTTCTGGCATTACAGCCGTCTTCGGCCCGGTTTGCTTGAATCCTGATGGTGCAATGAGCAAGGGTCTCACATCTGAGAATACCCTTCCACGCTTAGGGTGGACAAAAATATTTACAACAAGGGGTGGTGAGGGACAGAGTCTCTGAATTAAGCAGAAAGCTCTCACCCAGTCAAGAGATCAGGGCTAGATCCAACACCGTTTTTTAGCTCACTGCACCATCCCAGTTTCAGAACCTGGCTGTATGCAAATTAGTCTGTTCCTGTCCCAGTGCATGATGGGAACAGGGCAAACCAAACTACAAAAGCCAATTCTTACACTGGGAAGGAAACAAGCTCCCGGGGACCGGTTTCTGGCATTACAGCCGTCTTCGGCCCGGTTTGCTTGAATCCTGATGGTGCAATGAGCAAGGGTCTCACATCTGAGAATACCCTTCCACGCTTAGGGTGGACAAAAATATTTACAACAAGGGGTGGTGAGGAAAGTAAGCATGCATGATTGACTGAGTGAAATAGCTGTCTATTGTTTTCCCACGACTCTAGAGATGCACTCTTTATTCTGAGGGTGCAAAGTTGTCATGTTTATGCAGTTGTCAGAAACTAATCCCTTCTTGTCTAATCAGGAAAGTTAACTCATTCCTGTTCATTTGAGAAAGTTTCTAGTGACCCACGAGCTAGCTGGCAAACCTAATTAAGTCTAATATAGTCAGTAGAGACCTAGATGACCTCAGTGCTGTGTATATTATTCCAATGCGCAGAGCCTATTGGGAATATAGGAACTACACTACATTCTGTCTTGAAAACTAGACCACACTTGTATCAATAAAGAGGTTGATGAAGACTGCCAAGAGACTACCAGAGCCAGAACAAGCCCCCACTCTTTCAAAATGAGAACAGGTTTGCATATTGGACCTGGAAGGCTGAGTCCAGTAATGTGTCTTTGTCCTGGGTTTGCTCTCAGCGAAAACAATACTGCTCGGGTTGGATAAAAGTGTCAACTTTTGAGCTATCCACTTGTATTTGCATTAACGCTGATATGTGAGCTTTAAGGCAGGATGTGGCTCATGTTTTAATCAGTTTGTGCTGACAAATCCTCCATGTTTTCATCCATATTGCTGTGGTTAAGCGTATTTATAAAAAAGAAAAAAAGAAGTGCTAGGGCCCTGAAGGGGTTGTTGGTCTACAGGCCACCAGGCCCTTTGGGTTCCTTCCTGGAAGATCTGCAGACAGCTGTCTCTGAGTTGGTGCTGACCTCACAGCACTGCGTCATGGCTGGTGATTTCAACTTCCACCTTGACGTAGCGGATGACTCGGATGCGGTCAAACTGTTGGATATTACATCTCCACTGGGATTGTTACCGTTCGTGTCGGGGCCAACCCATGAGAAGGGGCATACCCTGGATCAGGTGTTTTCATCTGTCCCTCTTACGGAGGTTGACACCCTGCCGGTGCTCTGGTCCGATCACAGGCTGATCAGATTTTCGGTGCTGGAGAGTGCGCGGCCGGATAACAGTGCCTCAGTCTTGTCTAGACCGACCTCGAGAGCGCTGCACAGAGTGACACCTGACATGCTGGAACAGGCGCTTCTGGATCACCCATGCCATCTTTCGGGCGATCTGGATAGCGACACTGAGGCTCTGCAGCGGTGGCTCATTGATAGGCTGGACGATCTGGCCCCCAAGGTAGCCCTCCGATCCACGGTGGCACGGCAATCTGCACCATGGTTTACGGAGGCTCTTCGTGTGGCTCGCAGCCAATGTAAGGTGGCCGAGAGGGCCTGGCGACGTTTGTATGATGGGGAGGCTAAACTCGCCTACAAGGCGGTGGTGAAGGCCTACCATCGGGACATTCTGGGAGCTAAGAGGGACTATTTGGCTAGGAGGATCGAGGCATCCGCGAACTCCTGTAAGGAGATCTTCACCATTGTGAAGGAGTTCACGACCCCTAGTTCCCAATCGCCCCCTCTAGTTTCTTCAGATACGTGGGCAGGTGATCTGGCCGGCTTCTTCACTAATAAGATCAAGGCGATTCAGGCCTCCTTTGTGGAAGGACCGGAGGATGGAAGCGGCGTCACCGGGGCTGGGTGCGGATTTCTGCACACACCGACGGCGGTGCTGTCTGATTTTCCTGCTGTTTCCAGCGATGTGTCCAGGCAGCTGTTGGCCAATTTGAAATCTGGCTCGCCACTTGACCCCTGCCCCGCCAAATTTTTGGCTGGGATGGTGGAGGTGGTGAATCCGCTGGTTAATCCCATCCTCAACGCCTCGCTGAGGGAGGGGAGGGTCCCCAGCTCTTGGAAGAGAGCGATGGTGATCCCCCTCCTAAAGAAACCGGGTCTCGACGTCGAGGTTCTGGCCAATTATAGGCCAATTTCACTTCTTCCGGCCCTCACGAAGATCACGGAAAAACACGTCCACGGTGTCCCGTCGCGCTTTCTGGAAGCTAACAATCTGCTCCATCCATCTCAATCCGGTTTCCGTCCTAATTTTAGTACGGAAACGGCATTGCTAGAGGTCACTGAGATCATCAGGGAGACTCTTGATGTCGGCGGGAGGGCGATGCTGGTCATGTTAGATCTATCGGCGGCCTTCGACACCGTCCCCCACAGGGCGCTCTTAGCGAGGCTTTATGACATCGGCCTTAGGGGGACGGCGCTCAGGTGGTTTACATCCTTCCTTGAAGGCCGCCGCCAGACGGTCTGGGTTTCCCAGAGCTCTGCCGAGATGCCGCCATTGGGAGTTGGGGTTCCACAGGGATCTGTGTTGAGCCCCACGTTGTTTAACATCTTTATGTCCCCTTTGGCGGCCTTGGTGGAAGCATATGGGGCCCAGATCATCTCTTACGCCGACGACACGCAACTCCTCTTCACATGCGGGAAAGACCAGGAGTTTGATGGAGGGAGAATTCGGGACTGTCTTACATTGGTCTTTGACTGGTTCCAACGGAACAGTCTAAGCGCCAACTCGAGCAAGTCTGAGGTTCTGTTTTTTGGTTGCGGTGTCGATCCGGAGTGGCAGCATTGGTGGCCGTCCGACATGAGCCCTCCTGCACAGTCTTCCTTGGTGGCTAAAAACCTGGGTGTCAAGCTGGACAACCAGCTATCGCTGCGAACACACATTCTGGGTCTGGCTGGCACCTGTTATGGAATTTTGAAAATGCTCCGTAAATTCCTGCCCCTGCTGTCTGAGGAGCACAGGCGTATTACTGTGCAGGCTCTCGTCGGTTCGAGGCTTGATTATGCTAATGCCCTCTTCCTTGGCCTCCCTGATTACCTAGTTCAGCGCCTACAGGTGGTACAGAACTCTGCCGCCCGGGCTATCTTTGGCCTGCGTAGACGAGCCCGAGCTTCCGGGCTGCTTCAGGCGCTACATTGGCTGCCTGTCCGGAAGCGGATCCAGTTTAAATCCCTGACTCTGATGCACAAAACCCTGTTTGGATCAGGGGCTGGATACCTGCGGCGGAGACTAGCCTTCTATCGACCAGTCCGCTCCTTGCGCTCGGAATCCCTTTACAAAGCGGTGGTCCCTCGGGTGAGGAAGGCCCGCACGGGAGGGCGCTCGTTCAGCTGCAAAGCCCCACAGCTGTGGAACTCGCTTCCTCTTTCGCTGCGCAGCACTGTCAATTTGTTCCAGTTCAGGAAGAGCCTGAAGACCTGGCTTTTTAATCTTTAGGCTGTTCTTATTGCTTCAGTTTCAGTTCTTTTTCTCATTCTTTTGCTGTGTTGTGTTATTTTTATTCTGAGATGCAGGTGGAAAGCGCCGGGACACTCTTTTTGAGTAGCCGTGCGCTATAAAAGAACGCTGTAACATAACATAACATAACATGTTAGGAGTCCACTCCAGCTTGCACCGTCCACTGCTGCTCTCAGCACTGCCAATTACAGCATCAACACAGCTACTAAACATCACACTCCCATAAGGCTGATATTTCTGACTTATTCCAGGCCCCCAAATCAAAACAATGGCTTTGGCGGTAGGTATTAGCCATTGTTAATGTATTTTGAATTAATAAACAGCTGTTGCTGTGCTCGTCTCCAAAGTAGGCAAACAGCTCCAACATGGCAGATTGTCAGAAGTGTTTCCTGTCAAGTGCCAGCGCCGAACACCAGAAATCACCAGCTCAAATCAAGCACTGAGTTGTGTTAAATGATTGGCAGCATGCGTTTTAACATATTCTGGGTAGTCTTAAATAGCTGCTGAGAGTGAAGAGTAATACACAGCCTCATATCAAGAAATCACTGGCCAAAAACTGGATGGTAAAATAACACAGCGCAACAGGCATTAACTTGTTAAGGAAAATGGTGCTGATTTGAATAACTCGCTATCTTCTGACTCAGTAACTGTCTTGTTTCTGTGACAACGAGGTTTGTGGCCCATAATATCTCTCTTTCCTGGGTTTGCTCCCAGCCAATGCGAAACTAATGGGGTTGGATCAAAAGTGTCTACTTGGGTTCACATTTAAGCAGACATTGTGTCCTTTTTGAGGGCGGTACCAATCTCCTTTTTTAATTGATTCATGCTGCTAAACCCACGTTCGCATATTGCCATTGTTGGACTGATTGAAAGCATGATTTAAAAAATTGGAAGGACATGTTTCACTTTGGCTGTTTTTTCAATGGCTGAGTGAAGAGGGATACTGGCTCATGCGTCATTGGGTGAAATACTGAATTTCATCATTAGTAAGTCTGGCCACAATGTGAAATCAAAAATGTTAAAGAGTGCGGCTTACCAGAGATGTGCTTCAGAAGCCAGTCATTTATGAAATAAACAACCTCTTCTATTAACTCTGCAGTGTCTTCCTTGACACTAGTTTCACTCGAGCTGCCTTTTCGAGCAGGCTTTGCCAGTGTTAGTAGTGGTAACCCTGCAAAATAATTCTCTGTACAAAGCAAGTGAAATTGTGTTAGTGCATTTCCTGGCTTTGCTTTCAGCATTTTTAGATTCTATTGAAGCACCCCGATCCTTCCTGCAGCTTCAGAAATTACTGTCTTTTTATTGAAATGCCTTAGACACTTGATGAAGCACCTCTGTGAAGTCTATCATGCAGTGAAGGAATAAAGTAACTTCTCTGATTTCATGTCATGAAGTAATCCTTAGGCTTTATGTGAATATTCATCACTACCAGTAGCAAGGTGCTCAAGATGAAGTGCTGCAGACTCTCAGTTTGTCTTAGGTGCTGGTACTGCCCTGTGCTAACTTGCTACCCATCTGATGTGCTGCAATCGATGAAAATGTTTTAACTGCTTGTCCAGATTCTCAGCTAGCTCTTTAAGTTCCTTTCTCTGCTTAGGTGAATAATAACATAGTTTGAAACATCCTTTGAGCACCTCTTCAAATTTGAATAAGTATGAACTTTTTTAAATCACACACAGCAATTTCTAAATGTGAGCAGCAAGGTGCACAACCACAATGTGCACGCTATTTTCCCATCCTTGATGTGTGGAGGTTTCGTCCAGTAGCTGCTTCACAGCACCTGATTCACTGCCCAGGTTCACAGCAGCTCCATCTGTTTTCAGACCAATGCATTTCTGACTGTGAACATCCAGAGATAGGCTCATGCTTTGCAAACCAAGTGATATATCATTTTCACTCTGGATGCAGTGAAGCTTTTAATGCTGACGATGCCACACAGATGGGTAACATGGGTGCCTTCACAAACAAATCATACATTAATAAGTTTCTGTTCCAGTATTCCATTGTTAGTTGACCCATCCAACAGAAAACCGAGGAACCTAGCATTTTCTATCTGTGATCGGATTGTCATTTTATGGTCTCTGAAATTGCTATTACAAAGTTATTGTATGCATGATCAGTGGTATACATTTCCACCTGCCAGTCAGGATTGTTCTTTTTATGCAGTATACAGCAGTATACAGAGTTTTTGAAACTTAATAAAGGCCTTACCTCCTTTTGCAAGATAATAGACTGTATTAAATAGAATGTGTAGATGCCCAATATTGTTTTCATGCATTTTTGTGATCTATGCAGGTCTCATGTGGGTTTTTCTTCATGGAATATTCATTTTCGATGTGATTTGCTCTTGCTGTGCCAATCCTAGGTCTGCATTTTAAATTTTCCCATCACACCAACATATAGGGAAGACTTGGAATCTGCAAGATGAGGAAACGTCCTGCAAACTCCACTTTTTTAAACTGTTCTCTTCTAGAACAGCACTGTTAGTTTCCTTTTCTTCAATCACTTCCCACTTTCTGTTGTACAACTCTCTGTCTTTTTCTTCGATCATTCTCCCTTTGCTGTGGGTGGATTTCTTCTAATGCCTTCCTTTTCCCATCTACTGAACTCTCTCCTGCTTTATTCAGTGGAGTTTTAGCTCCAGTGGTTCTTCCCAACCACAACCTGATGTCTGCCATTGTTGCTGCACTCTATGCCTGTTGTCTGCCTTCTCCTCATTAAAAAGCCAGCAATGCTTCTGTCCTCTGAGCTAGAATCTTGCAAAAAGAAATACAATAACTGTAATAAATGTAATGTAACAAGAACAGTGTACAAACTGTTAACTTTAAATGCTTCACAATTTTGCTTTCCATAATTAGAATAAGATGGCTCCAATTAATTACTGCAAAGATGTATGTGGCGTGTGTATGACTTACCCATCACAAAATCCAAATATAAGGGGGGAGGTAGAGGGATGTTAGCTAGGTTCGCCCTCCTCAGCCAATGTATATGTCAACAAAATCCGAAATCTTGGATTTTGTTGAGTCCCCTCACTCACCGGAGTTTCCTCACAGTGACATGCTTCATCATAGGGGCCATCCCAACCCGCTGTGGGCACGGTGTGGTTCGGTGCAGTTCGTTACCTACTTGCACGACGCATCTCGCCACAGCAGGTACCGAAGGAAGCCAACTCCCCAGCTGACGCACTGACTAGAAGCTGTCATCCTCCTGCCGAGAATCCAGCTCCAGTGTTTCTGACTCCTCTTGCCGAGTGTTGGGAAATCGAGTCCCAGGAAAGAGATACCAACCTCTCTCATTCTAATGGATGGAGCTGATTAGAACCTAGAGAAACCGTTGACCATTTTTGGCAAACGTAACCAAATGCTAATCCAGCACCTACTCGTTCCCTCGTAGTAGACCTAGGTTAGGTACACTGGGG
The DNA here is from genome assembly GCF_964263255.1 of Lissotriton vulgaris. Classification (NCBI taxonomy): domain Eukaryota; kingdom Metazoa; phylum Chordata; class Amphibia; order Caudata; family Salamandridae; genus Lissotriton; species Lissotriton vulgaris. Next base: position 406,943 of record NW_028246114.1, on the reverse strand, counting down.
TAGGCATATTTTATAAGCCCCAGTTGAGTATTTTAGCCTGTGTTATTTATGTATGTATTTTTAGATATGTCATAGCAACAGACATTGCTATTGCAGTATTAGTTTGTATTACTGTTTACGCTGTATGCATTATACTTCACACTTTGTCTAATGATTGTAGCAGTTCATATCTCTTGCATGAGAAATAAGACTTGTCAATAAACATTCTTATTGAAACACCCGTCTCTTTATTTCTATGCAACTCTGTAGAAACGGAGCATGCACGATTGACTGAGTGAAATAGTTATCTATTGTTTTCACGACTCTGAAGATATTGTTGCGACTCTAAGGGAAACAAAGTTGTCATATTTATGCAGTTGTCAGAGACTAATCCCTTCTTGTTCATTCGAGAAAGTTTCTAGTGGCCTCTGAGTTAGCTGGCACACACACTATTAAGTTTAATGTGTGTTATTCCAATGCGCAGAGCCTATTAGGGATATAGGAACTACACTACATGGCGCCCAATGGTTTGGTAAGGCACTAATTTAACGCTAGATACTGAAGTAACTCAGTCATGCTTTTCTCAGAGACCCCCTACTCAGAATACTCCAATTGGTGTCTGAAGTGGTTAAGGGATAAAATCCGCCATAGCGAAGTAGGACTGAAAATCCTATGTATTAGCTTTTTGGTTTGTTCAACGTTGAAGGATACAGTCGTCCAAAATATTGTGCACCTTATCTTTGTTCCCTTCAAACTTGCTCTGCAAATTTTAAGTCAATGCCGAAGATAATCCCGGGGCCGGTGGAGCTACAGGCGACAGCGTCGACAGAGCTTTAAACTTAACACGTTTCCAAGAAACCGATGAGAATGCTTTAATAATTCCTCCAAATTTAAGGAAAGCCATCACTATAATTAATAAAACATGGCCTGGTGTTAGAGCAGTTTTTGTGATAGAGGCACATGAATATCACCAGACAGAGGTATTCTATTAATGGATAGTCTTCTTTGAAGCAAATTCAGTAACGCGTATGTTTCACTTCAACAAAGAAGATGATCCACTAGAGGAATATATTCCTTTCTAGGATATTGAAATTCCACTCACATACCAGGAGCATGAGCTCTGGTTTAACGTGCCCTAAAACATTTAAATCACATTACAAGGCTCGGTCCACTAGGTAGACCAGGAGCAACATGGCCGGTTTTAGCCGGCTATACACCACATCCTGACATTAACGACATGTCAGACGTAGAAGTACTAGCTCAATTCAAAGAGATAATTAAAATCTACAGATAATTGGTACAATATGCCATGTGGACTCTTTCAGTCCAACCTACAGTAGTTATTCCACAACAAATCTCTCACCAGGGGAATACACAAAAAATTACACCACAGACTTTACACGCAGTCATGGGTAAGTTACCCACAAAACGTGAACAAGTTCCATTCTGGATATCTCCGAAAATTACTCAGATCGAAGCAGTATTTCCTAATACTAGCCCTCATGAAAAAAACAGAATTATAACAATCTGTTTACCAATGAGGATCATACCACATCTGGAGGACTGCACGACTTCGGGTACAGTCTTCGCTGCAATCTACACTAAAACACATGGTGTTCCGTCCATGGCGGTAATACCGGATGTCCTGAAAAAGATTCAAAACGAATACAGGTCAGAGCCTACTCTAAATTTAGGTATGAAATTACAGAAAAATTTTAGCCAGGTCTCACAATAATATTATCTAATATTAAAGCAGAAGCAGCATCAGTGGCGATCTGACAAACATTAAGGGAATTTGATGTAAGAGAACAACTACAAGAACTGGCCAGAATAATTGAAAAATCCTAAGAAAAATTAGGCAGAGACAGTTTGGGTGGGAAACCAGTAAAACCTCAACTGTCTGAAAGTCCTGAATAGGTCTTTACTAAAAACATTCCTAACTCTTCTTAAAAGAAGTGGGAAAATAATAAACTACATTCGAAAGAGAAAGATTCTCAATCCCGAGGTAGGTCTCCTCAAAAGGAGCCCTCTGAAAAGTGGTACAATCTCAGAAATAGGGATAATTTGAGAAAACCTGATAGATATCAAGATACTGATACACGTTCCTCTCGTACCTTTCAGATATCGTCACAGACATCCGAAAGGAGAGGACGATCAGAAAACAAGGATGAACGCGTAAAGTCCAAAGACGATCAACACGTTCAGAAAAGTAAACCAAAACCTCAATATATCAAAAAAGAAGACAGCAGTTCTAAAAATCAGACATGCCAAGGATCTTAAGGACACAACTATAGAACGGAGAATGGGCTCAGATTATGTTGGACAGCACAGCAGAAGTAACATTAGCTCGCCAGAACCTGAAGGGACTTCTGGAGACAGTGGACTTGAATGAAGACATTCAAGTTGAAACTGCAGACACCAGGGTTAGCTCTCCACAAAAGTGTTATGAAATAATACTCCAGATGGAGGGAGACACACCAAGAAAAGTGAAAGCACTCTTTTGGGGGCGACTTTCAAGGAGTTATGACATACTTCTAGCAGAAAAAGACTGGCCGCCAGAGTTTGTCAGGGAGTACTCACATGGCAAAGACATCATTATGCCAGCCTTCTCTAACCATATTCCAGTACATTTAAAATATATGTATGCCAGGAAATTGGCAGTCGCCCAAGCCCCAGCATTATACAAAAATCATGTAGGATGGGATGAGGACTCACCTCACCATAAAATCCAGTTGAAAAACCAACCAACTGCACAAAGGCAGTATCCTGTTAAGCAAGAAGCTAAAAAACAGGTCAGGGAGATCTTAGATCAACTTGAGTACCAGGGGGTGACTGAAATATGCACCTCATCAATGAACATTCCTTTGTTTCCTGTCTCCAAACCAGACAATACATATCATCTGGTATTGGATTACAGACATCTAAACTCTTGTTGCAAAACATGCAGTGCAAAATGCAAACAGTACAGGATTAATGAATAACATTGTACGTAAAAAATATGAAACCACATTGGCTATTTCTAATGGTTTCTTTTGTCAAAATATTGCACCAGGAAGTAGGTATTTGACCGCTTTCTCAATAATGGCGAAACAGAGTCACTTCTGTTGTCTCCCTCAAGGATTCAAGAATAGTCCTGGGTTTTTCTCAGCAAGGGTAACAGAGAGCTATTACAAACATATGATGACGAGGCATTGTCAAATGTCAATGATATATATCTGACAGACGATGACCTGGATAGGCACTTGAACACGGTGAACACCATTATACTTGGATTCGCCTCTGAAGGGTACAAATTCAATTTAAAAAAATTAGAATGGGTGCGTGGCTAAGATGGCAGACTGAACAGATGTCCGACTGTGAGGCTCCCCGGCCCTGAACCCCGTTAGCCCCTGATATCTGCCCGTTAACCCCCCTTGTACATCGGCGCCTTCCTGACGTTGCCCAGTGAAGAGGCAGACCTGACTCTGGCGCACACTGACCGCCCTGAAAGTACCGGAGCCGCCGCCACACCAGTGAGCTGCGGCTTGCCAGGGACCGCGCAGCCTTGCCGCCCGGGAGACTCAGGGGCAGGCGAGGTAGCCCAGCAGTAGAGTCCTGCAGGGGGCCAACGGCGGACGCCGCGACTGCAGACGGAGGGTCGGGTCTCTGATCCGAACCGGGAGTCCAAGAACAGACGACGGAGCTGGCCGGGGGCAGGGGCGGAGGTGCCCGCAGGCGGAGAGCGGCGAGCTGCCAAAATCGAGGTCCTGGTCTCGGGCCTATCCGGAGCCGGGCAGATAGCCCTTACAGGTGCCTGGAGGCGGGGGTGTGCATAACCGAAGGATCTCCCGGCACGGCCTGTGTGGAGCAGTGTGGCACTGCCCCCTGCGGTGCGCAGTCAGTGGGGAGCACGCAGTAAGGCACTGAGACTGCCTCTGGGACGTCGCGAAACTCTAGGCCCAGGCTTCGGGGCCTACAGCGAGGAGCGGCCGGTCGGGGCCCCACACCGTGACTGGCAGCCCTGGGGGCCTAGCTGTGCCCCATGGTGCCCCAAGCCGGGCCTGTTCCCTGCACATATCAGGTGAGGAGGAGGGTCCGCTGAAACAAGGAACACCTCGCCTGCCTACTGCACGACTGGCCCGGGATGGGGGTAGGGGCACTGCTTGTCACCTGCAATGTACGCTCCCTGCAGGAGCCTGTAGCACATCCTTCCCCATATAGAGGCCCTAAGGGGACGCCTTTTCTAGGGCTGGCTCCCCTCTGGGCCGGTTGAGCAGGCACAACAGAGGTGTGGGGCCCGGCTGCCTAACCCGCAACACGGAACTTGGGAGCTACAAGTGGTTTAACTGGAGGTCACCCCCTAAGCGGCACATCCCACGCTGGACCTACCTGACCCCGCGGCTGCTGAGCCACCAGGGGAGTGCTTGGCCCCTTGGCCCTGCCCTTGGGGTCTTGGGACGGTAGCGCCATGGCCAACTCGGGGCGCAGGGGGGGCCGCCCTATAACTGAACTACTACTCAAAAACACTGCAAAAGGGGAGAAACCCCTGCCGCCCTCCCCACCTACAGCGCCGGCCGGTGCCCCTGTTCAGGACGATGGGGGAGCCCCTATCACAAAGGCCTTCTTGGAATCGCTATTTAACACCTTGGATGACGACTTTCAGGCACTGAAGCAAGACTTAGCGAGGGAGCAGCGCGAGATGTGGAGAGACGTGGACAGCCTGGGGGAGAGAGTGGCGGCAGTGGAAGAAGCGGACCAGGCCTGCAGGTGAACCTCCAGGCGCACACGGAAGACCTCGAAAACCGCTCCTGGAGTAATAACATTCGCGTCCGGGGCGTGCCATTGAACGCCGAGGGAAACAGCGTTACTTGTTACTTGCAGGGCCTCTTCAGGGAGATCCTTATCGAAGTAGCTGACTTCGAACTCCGCATTGACCGGGCGCATAGAGTGGGCCTGGCGCGGCGCACACCTGCTCCTCGGCCTGACATCTTGGCTTATCTCCTGGACTTTCCCCTAAAGGAGCGCATCCTGGCGGAGACCCGCCAGAAGCAATCTCTCCGCTTTCAAGGCCACCCGGTGGCCCTGTTCCAGGACCTCTCGGTCATCACGCTTCAGAAACGAAGGGCCATTCGGGTGGTCACGACTTTTCTGCGGGACAAGGAAGTGCCATATTCTTGGGGCCACCCGTTCAGATTGATCTTCAAGTGGCAGAGGACCCTTCACCAAATGCGCTCACTCCGAGACACCTGCACCCTGTTGGGCATCAAACCTGCGGAGGAGGACGTTCAGGGAGAGTCTTCACCGCGGCGCTCACAGGAGGGGCCCTCACATTCATTGCGAAGCGGGTGGCAGCGAGTAAGACGATGTCGCACCCCTAAGGCGGACCTCAAACCCGATCAGGAGACCATGACTCGGGAGCAGGAGGCAGCTGTGCAGGAGGTGGTCAAGGACACGTCGAGCCCACATTGAGGAGTGAGCATTGGGGGATTTGTCTTAATAGCATTGCATATGCGGGGTGGGGGGGATGGGCGGGGGGTCTGATGGGCCGCTGCTGCTACACTCGCCCACACGTTGAACTTCCACAGGTCTGGACTACGTCCGGATAGACCTGGGACAATGGGTTGTCTTTTGGGGTGCTCAGTTGGGGTTCGGGCGGGGGGTCGGGGGAGGTTGGTAAGGGGGACAATTGCTTGCACAGGGTGAGGGTCATGTTGGGGTGTGGGTGGGGGGAATGCAAGGGGGGTAGGGGTTGGGTTGGGTGTGGGGACTGTTGGGGTCGAGCTGGGGGGATGGGAGGACTCCAATGTGGCATTACACAGGCAACACAGTGGCGACACCGGGGCTAGGGATGTCTGAGACAGCTGGGACTCCGGGAGGTGACCTTCGGGGGTCCGACACAACAATGCAGGTTCTTTCTCTCAATGTTAAGGGACTCAATAATCCCATTAAACGTAGGGCTGTCCTTTCCTTCTTAGAGAACTCCGGGGCGTAGATCTGCCTATTGCAGGAGACGCACTTAGTATCTACAGATTGGCATCGCATGCGGGCTATAGCGTTCCCGATACAACACTACTCTTCTACTGCTGACAAGAAGGCGGGGGTGGCCATTCTATTTGCCCGCCACTTCAGGGGCGTGGTGGGGGACAAGGTGGCAGACATCAAGGGGAGGCTCCTCGCCTACAAAGTACAGATAGGGGGGTGGTCAGCGGTGATAGGCTCTATATATGCTCCTAACACCAAACAAGAATCCTTTCTCACTGGGGCCCTTGCAGACACGCTAGCCCATAACGTCAAGTCCATGCTTATCGGGGGCGACCTTAACCTGGTGATGGACACCCACAAAGACAGGTCTGGACAACGGTTCGGGTTTACGGGAGCGATCTCTAGAGAGAGGGGACACTGGCTGGAGAGCAGAGGGTTTGTTGACATCTGGAGAGCAAAGCGCCCAAACAATCCAGGACACATGTTCTTTTCCCACACACACCGCACTTATGCCAGAATCGATCACTTTCTAGGCTCCACGGAGGTGGAGGCCTTGGTCACTGACACGGAGATTGTACCTGCAGCCTGTCTGATCACGACGCACGTTCGGATTCCCAGAACCAGGGTGCAAAGAGGCAAGTGGCGCCTCAAGGAGGCGCTTCACAGCGCAAAGGGGTGACTCAACACATCACTGCGAGTATTGTCGAATATCTAGCGGCGAACGATACGCCGGACGTCTCCCTTGCAGCACTGTGGGGAGCGTTAAAGGCAGTGGTCCGGGGAGAATTGATAGCGATTGCTGCCGGGGAAGCTCGGGAGCATAGGGAGAAGAGGCAGGCGCTGTCCGACCAAGTGCTCGAACTCGAGCGGGTCCACAGCTGGACCGGGGCGCCCAGAATTTGGCGTCAGCTCAAAACGGCCAGGGCACAACTCGCGAGCCTCGATCTGGACTGGGCTGAATACGCAGCCCTGCGCTTGCGACACACATATTATGTGGGCGGCGACAGGACAGGCCGGCTCCTGGCCAGCAAGCTCAAGGCCAAGGTCTTGCGCTCAAAAATCGCATCCCTCCGGGACACTGCTGGGATGGAGCACAAGGACGACGACGAGATAGCGGCCACGTTTTGGACGTTTAACAAATCCCTGTACGCTGCGGAACCGGCCGAGGGGGGGGAGATGTTGAATCCTATCTTGCCACGGCGGCTGTCACGGCCCTTAACGAAGCAAACGCGAACTCCCTAGAGACGCTGATAAGACCGGAGGAAGTTATCTCCGCGATAGCACGCCTCAAGCCGCTTAAATCTCTGGGACCGGACGGCTTCTTCTCAGCAGATTTTTATAAAGCATTTTGCCCCCTGATTGCTCCGGTCCTTGCCCTCCTGTTTAACTCATTTGAGGGCCACGGCTCCATCCCCGTGACATGCTAGAAGCGGACATCATAGTGTTGCCAAAATCGGGGAAGGACCCTACTACATGCGGGGCCTATAGACCCAAATCACTGCTCAACCTAGACCTAAAGCTCTTTACCGGCATCCTGGCCACGAGACTGGGCCCATGCCTCCCTGGCATCATCGAACCAGACCAGGTGGGTTTTATCCCCACCCGGCAATCCTCGGACAACACAAAATGCTTATTGCATGTTATAGACAAAGCCCACTTCAACGACTCAGACGCGGCCCTGCTGTCAGTGGACGCAGAGAAAGCGTTCGACCGGGTCGGCTGGGGATATTTGGACACCACCTTGGCACGCTTTGGCATAGGGGACCGCTTCCAAGCTTGGGTGGCCGGTTGTTATTCTGCCCCGCAGGTGACCATCAGAGTCAATGGGGTTTGATCCCAACCATTTACCATTCGGAGGGGGACACGACAGGGCTGCCCCCTCTCACCGCTGCTTTTTGCGCTCTTTGTAGAGCCATTCGCACAAAAAGTCAGGGACAACCCGGCGATCACCGGCGTCATGTTTGGGGGTGAAGCGCAGACCATAAGCCTCTACGCGGATGTTATTCTTGCAGCCCTGCAGGATCCTATTAACTCGGTCCCGGCCTTTCTTGCGGAGATGGAGTTTTTTGGGACAGTATCGGGGTTTAAAATGAACGTGGGGAAGTCGCTGCTCCTTCCGTTGGGTCGCAATGCACGCACGTCCAGCCCGCTTCCCCGAGGCCTAGGGGGGCTTTCCTACAGTATGTCTGTGCTTTACTTGGGCATATCTCTGATGCCGTCCACGGCCCAAACGGTAGAGCAGAACTATACAACCCTTTTTAGCCAGGTGACCTCATGAGGTGGTGGCAGCATTCCCTCTCCTGGCTGGGGCGGGTGGCGGCAATTAAAATGTCCTTGCTGCCGAAGGTGCTTTATCTATTCCAGACCCTGCCGGTCACCCCCCCACTCGGAATGCTCACAAAACTCCAGGATGCCATCAGGCACTTCGTCTGGGCAGGCAAACGGCCGCGCTTGCACAGGGAGCTGGCTCACCGTGCTACAGCCGAGGGGGGCTTGGGGGTCCCTGACCTCCTACGGTACTTCCAGGCAACGCAGCTCAGATACCTTTTAGAATGGAACCGCCCAGGATCCGAGAAGAGATGGCTCTTTCTGGATCCTGCAATGGCTCAGATGCCGCTGTGGGGGATCCCCTTCCTCAAACGTCAAGACAGGCCCGCGTACATGAAGAGATCACCTATCACTCGCACTACCTTGCAGGTGTGGGACAAAGTGGTGGTGGCCAGAGATCTTACCACATATCCCTCGCCTCTGACGCCCCTATTCGATAACCCGGCCTTCGCACCGGGGAACGGTGCCGGGATCCTTCTCTCATTGGGGGCAATCTGATTACAGATCAGCCGGACATCTCTTTGATCTCAACGGCTTTATGACATGGCAGAACTTACAGGACGCTTACGCGCTCCTCCAAATCCTGCACTTTGAATATTTCCAAGTCCGTCACTGGCTCCTGGGGAAGCACAAGCTGCCGCAGACCAGCAGACGCCTCACCCCCTTGAAGAAATGGCTCCATGTCAAGAAATCAGATAAGCAGGCGATATCAGAACTGTACGCAATGCTTTGCCCCCCTCGCCCTCCCTCAGCAAGATCCGCGGGCCAGAGACGTTGGGAAAAGGAGTTGGGCAGATCCCTCACAGATAAAGAATGGCACGACATATACTATAGGGCACATCACACAGCCAAGAACGTAGCTAGCAAAGAAGCGGCGGTTAAGATTGCGTACTACTGGCACTTGACACCCGCAAGACTGCACCAAAGCAACCCACGCCGAGACCCTCTAGAGGGGGTGCGGCCAACCAGGCACAATGACACACATATTATGGGACTGTGTAGAGGTTCAGAGCTTCTGGGACCAGGTTCTCAGGGACGTAGACCACCATTTCGACACTGAAATACCTCGCTTTCCGGCATACACACTGCTCGGCTTACCCAACAAAATCACCTTCCCACTCAAATCACCAAGGGGAAAACAGATGGGCTTAGCACTAGGGGCGGCAGTACACCACATTCTGTCTCTATGGGGCACCAAGCGGGCACCCACGCACACGGGGTGGCTCCATAAGCTCTGGTACACGATGGGGATGGAAAGGATACAAGCCTCTGTGACGCAGACACAGGACTCCTTCCTTGAAATTTGGCAACCTCTGGTAGACCTACTGGCCAGCAAATTCAATGAACTCACATGCCCGAAATACCTCAGAGTCCTAAGGCTACCTGAAGAGTTACGGAACGCTTCGGGCGCCCCTGCCCCTTGAACCCCGGACAGAGGCGCCAACACATAGTTCCAATGCAAATGTCCACATCGGAGGGGGGTTTAGGGAGTTAAGGGGAGGGGAGGGGGGGGTTGGGGCTGTTGGGGTTCCCTGGGACTTGCGAGGTTCACACCCAATCCATACCCGCCCACATGGACACATCGCCTCGCATGGCTTTCATCACCCTATATGAGGGCGGGGTGGCGTTTGAAGTACAGGGGTACTTCCCGGATGTGTGCATTATTCTTTTGCCGCAATGTCCTTTTTGTTTGAAAACAATAAAAATGATTTAAACAAAAAAAATCTAGAATTGCACATCTCAACGACCTTTTTCTAGGATATGAACTACCAAGTGACGGCAAAAGCCTGGCAGCCAACTTTTTAGAAAAGTGTGCGCTGCTCGCTCCAATCTCCAGAAATGCTAAAAAACTTACAGTTGATTCTAGGTTTCCTGAATTTCGGAAGAACTTACATTTTAAACTACGCAGAAAGGGTTAAACCTCTCTACGAATTAATCAAACCTGGTTTTAAAATCTTTCATTGGAAAAAAGAACACACAGAAATTTTGCGTTCACTCCAAACAAACATGTTAGCAACCAAACATTTACAAACATGCGTAAATGTGCGCAATCTAGTGATCCGAATTATTCCGGGTCAATGTGGATTCACCTACTTAACTTTTAATGAAGGTGAAAAAATACCAATCGCATACAAATCACATTTGTACACACAAGCAGAAATGAAAATTACATCACCAGAAAAAATTCTGACAGCTTTTCAAACCGCTGTGGCAAAATAAAGAGCCCTAGCACAGGGGAAACGCATTATGGTCTAAACTCCTGTACCTGCCTTAGAGGCAGTGATGAAAGCGAGCATTCCGAATCTAAAGATTTACATTTGAGATGGATACAATGGGTTAATTCTCTTACTGCAACTGCTGTTGAATACATTTTTGACCCTTATTTGAAAGCACAAGCATTTTTACAGTACGAACAAGAATGTTCTCTGCCTACTGAAATTCTGCTTGCAGACCAGAAAGAATGTATAATTTATACTGACGGATCAGCACAACACGCTACGGGGGGTAAACAAGCTTGTAGTGCTCCTTGAACGATCGTTAAAGGTCGTATGCTCGATGGAAAATTTAGACCTATGGTCACAAAAAAGCAATCTCTAAGAGACTGTACAGTACAACGAGCTGAACTACAAGTATTCAAAATGGCACTTGAAAATATGGATAGCGAATTCCCCACACTCATAGTGTGCGATTCTTTCTACTGTGTCGAATCTTACAATTCATATTTACAGAATTGGCTTCAAAACGGTTTCAAAGGTGCAAAAGGTGGCACAATCAAGCATAAAACGATTTGGGAACAAGTTGTTCAGTTACGAGAAGGACTACAAAACACTCGTGATACACATGCTGAGTCATCAACGTGATGGTGTTCACGTTGAAGGGTATTGATTGGCTGATGAAGCTGCAAAGGCAACTGCACAAACGGCTTCCGTAGCTGCAATCACTTGTTCAAAAGCGAAAATAGACAGTGAAATAAGGCTGGCTGTCAATGCTACAAGCAAAGGCAGCGGTGCAGTGTTACCTAAAGGGTTTCCAGTCAAATACTCATATGTAATTGATACAAATAATGTTCCATTTGCTCGAATCCCTAGAGTGGGAGATAGGGTAATTCCAAACATGGAACATAGATTGGGACTAATCTTAGCAGAACATGAAGGGCTCTCCTCTGCCAATGCAGGTGTTTCCGCCACATTATCATTATTAAAACAACAGTACTGGTGGCCAGGCATTAGGAAACAAACCGGAAACTAAGTTTTGGACTGCGAAATATGTCAGAAGTTGAAAGTCTCTACTGTGAAGCGTCCTACACAGACGCCCCTGTTGATTTCAGATAAACCATTAGCGTGTGTTTACCTGGACCACTGTGGTCCCTTACAAAGAAAGTAACTATAAATATATCATAGTTGCAGTGGATTCGTGTTCAAGGTTCCTTTGGATGTGGTCTCAGTGCTTGGCTGACGCTCGAACTTTTATAAAAGATTTGCGAGTCTTTATCGGCACAAACGCAAAAGGCACGATACATTCTGACCAGGGTCCTTCGTTTAGCTCTCGAGCTTACAAAGAAGCCATGGTCAGTTTGGGCGTTGCATTGCGGTACTCTAGTCCATTCCATCCTGAGGGAAATTCAGTTGTGGAGAGAAAAAACTGTGACATAAAGCAGTCTATAACAACTAGGGTATTAGGTTCGGGTGACGGGTGGGTCAAACATCTAATAAGTGTCCAACGTCATCTTAACAACTTGCCGAGAAGTTCTCTAGGGGGTAATCACTCCATATGAGGTCCTTTTTGGGAAAAGAATGTTGGTCTCGGACCTTGATTGTCACACATCAGTGGGGGAACCAAAAAATTTTGATATCAAAGATTGTTTGGCTGTTTTACAGGACTTAAATGAACTAAGAATGAAACAAAGCAACGTGTTCCTGAAGCCAACCACCACTGGGGGGAACCGACCGCTAGCAAGGCCTGTCTGGATCCCAAAGCTTGGTGATCTACTCAGAGAAAAGATCATGGACAAGAAGGAATTTGGGCCTTCTTACAGACAACCAGTACCTGTCCTAGCAATCCACGGATCAAGAATAGTTTTGCTGCTGCCCCTTGCTGGTAAAAATGAGAACATGTTAGTGTCCATCGACCTGATCAAACCACACTATGTGCCCGAAACTAAGCAGTAGGCCATGTGGACTCCGACCAAGTAGCAGACGCACTCCTCTAGCTACAATCCAAGAGGTTTAAACTGAGAGACTAATCACCATTGAAGAATCAACAGTGAGAAAAGAAGGACTAAGCAATAAAGCTATGGAACTAATTCCTCTTGAGACCCAAATAACAGTTCATCATGAAACACCTGTCTACAATGAAGTAACAAGTGATCAAGTGGTCCCTGCGATTTCAACAAATGCGGATGCTATTCAAACCATTGACAGAAATGCCTCTGGGTATTTCATTAACTTTGAAACATTTTCTGAGGATCCCAGCAAACCTGAAACGATTACAGTGAAAAGAACTTTCAAAGAACAAGCAACTGGCCTTTTTCATCACCTGGAAAAGACATATCTGGTTTCACCACGGACTGAAATTTGGATTGTGCTGGGAATATTCTTTCTTCTACTTTGGTTAGCTGTGGCAATAACTTTGGGTATGCTGATAAATGGATGATATGTCATAATGGACATAGCAAGTAAGAATGTCAACTTACTCCTCAAGCCACACACATCATCCCATCGTGAACAAAGAGTCTTGTCAACAGTAAACATCACAGCCGTTCCTATACCTGATGGTATAGCTTAGGACAAAACAGAAGAAGACATTTTTGGCCCGTGAGAGCTGTTGAAGATTCCACACTTATTCAAGATTGAATTGAGTGACTTTGTTTCATCTAGTACCTTTTCTGATGATTGGGACTTCAAGACAGTTAATAATATGATGTCAGATTTAGAAATGTCTGCAGTATTCACAAATCATGAATATTTAGAGAGTTCTTCGGACTATGAACAAATGTATTGTTATAACCATTATGGTCATCATTTCTTGCACAAATCTACAATGCTTAGAAATGTATATATGTATATCCAATGGGAACATTGGCCTACATCACCAAAGGGTAGCTCAAAATCTTTTGCGAATAAGTTTCCATACTTTTCAGGGTTCAATGTATCCAATGCAGAATCTTTTTACTTAAAATTTTTAAACAGAATAGGAATGAAAAGTATGTTACAGCTGTCTCTAGATTTGGGTCGCAACTCTACAGTCGCAGCACTATAAGACCCTGTATTCGCTTTACCACACTCCTGCCAGAATTGCACAATGGGGTGGCAACTCGGGAACAACCTGTCCGCGTTGTGACTCAAGTAATGCAGACATCGTCCATATGTTCACACAATGCCCACAACTGTATTCTTTAAAGGTTACTATCGAGAATTTTATTGAGGGTTCATTGGGATTAAAGGTTAAGCTCTCAGATGAATTAATAATGTTGGGGGTGCTGGCAGGGGTAGAGGGCATTTCTACGAAGTTTCTGTTCATGGTAGCCGCATTTTATTGACTATGCATAGCAAGGTCATGGCTTGATAGGGTACCGCCAACCTTTCAAATCTGGGTTGCCAGGTTACTCTCTACCTATAATTTGGAAAAAGCAATATATGACAGAAAGGGATGAAGAGCTAGAACATTGGGCAGGAAGATATGGCAAGCTATAGCTAATTGGAAAAATGCAATGACCAATGGAGATCTGATTGATGCTGCTTCTGGAGATATACCTCCCACTACTGTTTAAAAAATGTAAATATTTGGGTGCTATGATTGCTATTCATGGTGCATTGTATCGTTTGAAAATATTTGTGTCATGGTAGAAATTGATATAACTTGTATGAGTGTGCTTTAACACTCACTGGAGTGTTTGGAAAAATTCAAACTTTTTAATAAAAAATATATATAAAAAAAAGGAATGAAAAGTATGTTGACCAATACAAAACAGATTTATTCTGCAGCCTTTTTTGCCCAACTGTCTAAACTTGGTTTCTGCTTTTGGAAAGACAACATTGAAACAAAAACTGTCTGGGGTTCAAAAGATTAGCAAGTACAGGGGGTAGAAGCTTTATTTAGAGCCTGCATCATCCCTGAGCAAATTATGTTTTTGAATGACAATGTCCAACAGACGTCTTGCCTTGGGCTAGCCAAGATCAAAGACATGAATAATCCGTCCATACCTACACCTACACTTGAGAGTAATACCACTTCAGAGGGGGAGGTCGACGTACATACTATTTTGCCTCACAACAGAACAGACCCAGATTGGAATAAATGGTTAATCTGGCCCACAAACACAAACCACTGTCAAGATAGATTCCTGAATAAAACACAAGGGTTTAGAATCAATAGGGAAGACCTAAGATATGTTCAAAGACAGCATCCTGGAATAGTAAACAACATACAGTGTAGGGAAGTTCTGCCTTAATTGGCTACAAAGTTCTACACTTAAGGATGTAAAGCAACACTTATCTTTACTTAAAGATGGAGCAGACCTTAGGGAATTCTTGCTGGGACCAAGAAGACCGTGTCAAAAAGGTATCATATATGCCGGTATATATGCTGCATATAACGAAGTATGGAAGATTACGCAAGCAGAGTCTGCAGAACGAATACAAGAAATTGATCGTATTAACTTGGAGAAATCTCTCTCTGTAGTTGAGAATGGGTTAACGACTCTGTCGTCCAGGATATATTAATTGGACAGCATAGTATCTTCTGCCATAGACATAATGGAACAAGACTTGGTCAAGTTGCAACATGGTCAGTCCCAGCTACATTCTATCATGCTATTAGGTTGGAAGCTCTAAAACCTGCATTCAGGCTATGTGCCTTGTCGTTTGATCAATACTACGCCACTGTTTTCAGAATTAAATCTCAATGATAAACAGATCAAATTGGCACAAAGGGAAGCAGACTATACGGTGCTTAGCATTGAAAAACAGGAAAGATTGCCATTTACGGTAGCAGAAAACCCAGGTACTGAATGGATAATTCATGGAACAATTACTATGCCTGTTACAATTTTCCATTTTCAGTGTTGTCTAAAACACATACCAGCAGGCATATATGGAAGGTTGGGTAAAGAATTCATCAAGACATCCTGGGATTTACCATACACACAGATGTTGGAGTGGGGGTCGTGAAGTGTTTCTTAGTGGTTCAAACTGTGAAAATGCACTAAGCGGTTCTCTCCTTTGTTAGGGTATTCATTTACACGGGCCTGTGATGGTTCCTCTAACATCTTATCCTGTCACCTGCAAGGTTCACCAGCTGCAATGATTGATCCAATTTTTGGACAACTTTCAAATGGAAGTTACCTCATGTTGAACGATCACAGCTGCTGTGGCATGTTGCCAGGTATTCCATATCTAGTAAATGTGTCCTCCAGGGTCACTTGCTGTATGCAAGTATTGTTTCCAAAAACCAAGACAGCCAGGGAGTCACCTTTCTGGCCTTCACTGAACATCTCTTCTATATAAATTGATACTCTAACCAGAATAAAAGTCATTTTTTTGCAAAAAACAGTGCCACTGACCTCGGCCAAAGAAACCTATGATCTACAAATTGCAAGGACTTCTGCCGAGATACATGCCCTTTTGAATAAAAACGGCCCTATACATTTCTCAGAAATGTTAAGTCGTATCTTAAACATGTCTGATACGAGCGGTATTGTACATATATTTAAGAAAGTATTTTACGGACTGTTAACACCATTTCAAGCAGTCCTTGGAATAATTCCAAACTTTGTGCACTCTGTGTTTGGCGGACTGCCCCTCCTTTTTGGACTCATTGCAGGGATACTATTTTTGCTCCTACTGCTGCGATATGGCAAGCCAAACCACCAGCAACACCCAGTTCTCCAATGAGACAACTCTACTGGCGGTGAAGTGTCATGAGCGCTTTGTCCAAATTCTGCGTTTACCTCGTCTACGAGAATTAAACACCACAAACACTTCTATCAGTCATGCCAACGGATGTAGATACTTTGCTGGACCCGTAACAGCCCTTGCTCTGTGTTGTCCCCAGCGGCTACCAATTCTGATGACGGCATTCATTGAGATCTCACAGATGCAAAATGCTGATGCTGAGGTATGAGAGGAAACAACAGGCATGCAGGTAACATCCGATTTGAACATTGCTGATGCGACCAATGCTGAAGGCGATAGTTCACATCTCTGTGCGGTGAATCTTCTAAACAAGGTAATCCAACTTTCACCTACAATGGTAGACGAATTTTTGTCAACAGACATAGAAGATTTCATTTTTTCTCCAAGCCCTAACACTGACTTTTGATGTTGGCACACAGTGTTCTGAGAGACTTTGAATTTGACCTTAATTTTTCAAAACAAAGTACTACTTCATTTTTTGGTACACGTAATCTGCTTTAAATAGAACTATTCATAGAGAACAAGAATTCTTTGAATACTTCCAGAGACAATATATGACCTTGTCCACAAACAAACAGTTTAATGCATTCTGAAATTAAATGGTTTTGGCCCTTTTTTTTCTGTATTTGCGAGCCATTTCATAAATGTATATTATCATAGTTTATTCAAAATTGTATCTCAAATGTCAAAATTTGATTAGAATGAAACTTTGCTTTAATGTGTACAGCACCAATGCAACGTAATGCTTACAATTTGGATACATTATTTACAATGTGTTTGAAACATATGTTTAGCACTTCGTGTATAGATATATTTTAGATATGTTATCATGTTTAAAATTTAGTAACATTGTACATAAGAAAGTGGAGTGGGTGTTGTGTATCAATTTAGATTCTGTATGAATTTCCTGATTCATGCCCTTATACAGGTATAATTCACATTGTCCTTATGTAGGCATAGAAATCCAGTCCTTATTTAGGCATAGTCCATGCTACCAAAATACAGGCATGGCTACTTACATCCGTTCATCTACGTCACAACCATTTCTTGAAAAACCATACTCTTAAGCTTTAGAAACTACCCCTTGCCTGGATATTGATTTCTCCAAGAACTCATTTATTATGCATGAACATCTATTCCTTAGGGGTTCATTCATGACATTCATATGTCCGACTTTTATGTCAGTACTGGCATTCCTGAACACCAGCAAGGTATAAATATACCTTCACTAGCAATGGCAAAGCACTGTGTGGTTCGGTGCAGTTCGACTACCTACTTGCACGACACAGCTCACCACAGCAAGTACCGAAGGAAGCCAACTCCCCAGCTGACGCACTGACTAGAAGCTGTCATTCTCATGTCGAGAATCCAGCTCCCGTGTTTCTGACTCCTGGTAAATCAAGTCCCGGAAAAGAGATACCAACCTCTCTCATTCTAAGGTATGGAACTGATTAGACCCTAGAGAAACCTTTGGCAATTCTTGGCAAAGCTAAGCCTACTTCTTCCCTCGTACTAGACCTAGGTTAGGTACACTGAGGTAGGTGTATTTTAGAAGCACCAGTTGAGTATTTTAGCCTGTGTTATTTATGTATGTATTTTTATATATGTCATAGCAACAGACAATGATATTATAGTATTATTTTATATTACTGTTTACGCTGTACGCATTATACTTCGCACTTTGTCTAACGAGTGTAGCAGTTCATATCTCGTGCATGACAAATAAGACTGTTCAATAAACCTTCTTATTGAAACGCCTGTCTCTCTATTTCTATGCAACTCTGTAGAAACTAAGCATGCACGATTGGCTGAGTGAAACAGTTATCTATTGCTTCCACGACTCTGAAGATATTGTTTCAACTCTAAGGGAAACAAAGTTGTCATGTTTATGCGGTTGTCAGAGACTAATCCCTTCTTGTTTATTCAAGAAAGTTTCTAGTGACCTCTGAGTTAGCAGGCACACACACAATTAAGTTTAATATACTCGATAGAGACATACTGACCTCAGTCCTATGTCAAATCTATAGTGTATGTTATTCCAATGTACAGAGCCTATTAGGGATATAGGAACTAAACTACAATTCTGCTCTGCTGTGGCTCCACTACACTTGCTACACTTTTGACAGCCTCAATAGTGTAGCAAGTGCCTCTGATTTCAATGCATGAAAGAGCAAGTAAGCAGTTGATGTAGCAGGATTGCTATTCCCTGTGAATTAGCACCCTTTAAGAATGCACAACCTGTAGCTGTCATCCACTCCAGATGTGTAGTGGAGGCAGGCTGTTAGGCACACAGTGCAGTACGTGCAGAAAAATGTCCACTTTCAAAAAGGGGCATTTCTAGCACAGTAACGTTAAATCCACCTTCACCAGCAAGGAGGATTTATCAGTCCAAATATATTAAGCATGACAAAGCTGCTCCTCTCTGATCAGGAATCACCGCCTAAAAGTGTTTTAAAGATTTCCCAGTGCTAACCTATGAGAAGAGTAGGCCTCACAGTAGTGAAAAACAAATGTAGCTGTCTGCCACAACAAGGACATTCAAAGCATCACAGTACATGTTGTACCTTTTACTTGCATAGCACCCTGCCCTTAGGGCAACCTGGGGCCTACCTCATGGGTAACCTGTCTAATAAAAGGGGAGGTTGAGGCTTGGCAAGTAGTTTTAAATGTCAAGTCCAAGTGGCCCTGGGTATGTGGTACTCTACTTTTCAAGGGATTTACAAGTAAATTAAATATTGCAAATATGTATGCACCAATTACACACGTTTAGGGAAGAAGGCAGCACATGCATATTTAAGATACTACTAAAGACCTATCTGTTCCAGTAGTTTCGGCATAATAGCTTAGCTGTGCCTCATTAGTGCTGGATGTCCCTTCTGGGTAGCCATGCAATTCTTAAATTCAGAAGAATAGAATAGAATAGAATGCATTGACCAGCAGCGGTAATGTGCTGAGTCCTAAGGCCAACAAACAGATTCCGCAAAATGTGGGAGCAAAAAGCTAAAAGATTGGCGGCCCTCGATCTATGTCTCGCTGCATTTTGTTTGCTGAAAGAGGCAAGAACCCGACGCAGAGGGGCCCCAGATCGTTTTTGTGTCCTGTGGATGAATCATGGGATTCCTGCTTTCTGGCTCCATCCCCATCATGTTGAAAGTGACAGATTCGGCCAGTTCTCAGCATTCAGAGGGTGGAGGGGCTGAGGGCGGAGGGGCTGAGGGCAGAGGGGCTGAGGGCAGAGGGGCTTTGGCCGGAGGGGCTGAGGGCGGAGGGGCTGAGGGCGGAGAGGCGGAGGGCGAAGGGGCGGAGGGCGGAGGGGCTGAGGGCGGAGGGGCTGAGGGCGGAGGGGCTGAGGGCGGAGGGGCGGAGGGCGAAGGGGCGAGGGGCTGAGGGCGGAGGGGCTGAGGGCGGAGGGGCGGAGGGCGAAGGGGCGAGGGGCGGAGGGCGGAGGGGCTGAGGGCGGAGGGGCTGAGGGCGGAGGGGCTGAGGGCAGAGGGGCTTTGGCCGGAGGGGCTGAGGGTAGGGGGCTTTGGCCGGAGGGGCTGAGGGCGGAGGGGCTGAGGGCGGAGAGGCGGAGAGCGAAGGGGCGGAGGGCGAAGGGGCTGAGGGCGGAGGGGCTGAGGGCGGAGGGGCTGAGGGCAGAGGGGCTGAGCGCAGAGGAGCTTTGGCCGGAGGGGCTGAGGGCAGGGGCTGGTGGGCCTGAAAGTCAGATGGGCTAGGGGACTTTGTGGCTGATGGCAAGGGAGGGAGTCACGAATAAAGTGACTATATTGAGGTGACGTTGGCACCGGCCGTGGATAGACGATAGGACAGTAAAATAGGATATTCAGTGGTCTCTGGAAAAGAAACAACTCTTTACCAAACTGCAATGGGGACAAAATCAGCAGACAGGATGTGTCTGCACAGAGGAAAATTCTACCACATTAAGGAAGACCTAAAAGCTGTATGCCATTATACATTATGCACAGGGCATACCAGGTCCTAGTTATTCCAACAACCTGCCAATCAAATAGACTCCAACCAGGACTCCGTGATCCTTGTGAGCCCCGTTGATCTGGCATTGCTTCTTCTAAAGACTTGTATGGCGGGAGCTCTAAGGGGTTCAGGGTCCAAAACCCTGGAAAAAGCCAAGCCCTTGAGTCTGAACAGAGCATTGTTTGCTGTAATTAAGGCGAGGTGGTCCTAAAAGGTTCCAGTGCAGATTGCAGTCCATCTGGGAGCCTTGGAAGAATGTCAGGTCCCCACATCTGGCTCTAATAGGACTCTCATGTGTTCAGACCTGTCTGTGTTTATCTTTCTTGATGTTCCGCAGATCTAAAGTGTCCTCTGGGTCTAGTAGAAGTGAACAAAACTCCCAATAAAAAAGAAAATAAATATTTGGTGCACTTAGAAACAAGAGAAAACATCTGCATCAGGGATATATAGGAGTCCTGCATCCTAATGGTTCCTATAAAATGAACATAGCTCAGGGGACAAATGCACCCACTGCAGAGATGTGATCTATCTGCAGGGCACCAGCCCCACACAAGTAAAGCAATTCATGGAGATAAGATTCATGCTTTAGAGACCTGTGTCTTTTAAGTGGTCCGCAGGTTGGAGCCCAGATAGACATAAGTGCAGGTACTCACCCCCCACTGAACTGTGAACTGACGGCGGAGTCAGTGGGCAGTCATGGGGCGGTGCGAGGACAAAGTAATCTTCTTCTTTCTCAATCTTTCTTGTCGTTTTATAATGAGAGGAATCATTTCCATATGCCCATCCCCTTTGCCTCTCTTTTGTTCCCCAAGCCTCGTAAAAAGCACAGACAGCGTTGTAACACTGGCAGGTTAACAGGCTGTTCTGTCATGCAGGCCCGGGCTCTGAAACCATAAAGAAAAGAACCATGGGAGAACAGATGAATGCAGCGTCCGGCCCCCAACCAGAGATGGGTCCACCTCGCCCACCCACATGTCCCCCACCCCCTCTTCTTCCACAGGTTACACCTGCAGCATCAGCACCTTGACCGGCTGCTGCACAAGTGAGGAAAAGAAGGCCACTTACCATGCGGAAGGTAATGTGGTACTCACAGGGACTCAGGAACTGGGAAGGACTCCGTGGGGTGGATGACAGCTGTAAGTCTGCCAGCTGTGGCGCCCATTCTAGAATGCCACCCACACAGGCTCATGATGAGCTGGTAAGAGTTACTAAAGCAGCCAAGGCAGACGCGTGGAGTCAAGGTTGGTGCTCTGACGATTCCGCTCCACAGCCTGTGTGACACGTCAGTTGGGCCTGTTGTAAAAAATGCAACACGCACCCACACTATTGAATCAAGAATGGGTCGGTGTGTATTCCTTTTAAGGTTGAGTCTGGCAGTGTGCATGCGCTGTTGGAAGACCTGTTGTATTTAATAAATGACTTTGTTCCCATCTGCTGCTTACAATTGGTTCAGGCCACTGTCGATCGTCAAATCTCCCTCCTAATTGGTTCATGCAGCGATATGTCACTTCCGTTTTTGGCCAAGCAGCACCGAACAAGTACAGTTTTCTTACGTCTGCATTGCTTTTCTGGGAGAACTATATATTGAAATTGTTGCGAACCAGAAAGATGGCAGATTACTTATTACTTTTTTCACACTGGGCCACTCCATTTGGCATGAGAGTGAACTTCTGGCCACACTGTCAAACGGTTCTGGCCTGAATCACCTGCGATAGTTATATTACAAGAGAAGGGTGCCCGCCACTGCTCATCTCCTGCTTCAAGTCAGTGATGGGATCCCCTGCAAGGTACATGGAGGGGACCACACTCTGGATTTAAACCGGCGCTCTCAGGCGTGAGTACTGTGCTGAGGGGGCCCCCTGCACTGCAGGGGCTGCAGGGCCCTCTGTTTATCTCCTGCTTTGCGTCTTCGGATACCACCAGTTTCAGTGGCGCTGCTTATCGCCCGGCTATGCTGGGGCCTTCCATCCAATCCGCGTGCCCCCCACCCCATGTTGGGCTCACCACTGCTCTCCAACTGCATGTGGCTCAATTACGGGGACATAGTGAGACGGGCCATTCGTCTTGAGCGATGTAAAGGGGGGTGGCGAGAGTTGCCATGTAAGACAGTCCCTCTTGCGCCGAATGGAGGGGGTCCAGTGTGAGATGACTGGTTGGTGTGTTTGTCTCCATTGGCTAAGACGCAGAGCAGCCCAGGAGACTCAAGGGAGATCCTACCCTCAGTGGGTCGGTGGTCTGAGCGCCGTGTCCCTCATGGTCACTGTGAAGCTGGCATCCTTAAGTTGGAAGGCTCCCGAACCGGCACCAGGTGCCTCAATGTCTTCTCCATACCTTTGCCAGTGTGAGGGTAATCAGAACTGTCAGCCCCACTCCCCACTGCAAAAGCGGGGCTGTAGCTCAGTTCTTCGCATGTATGAGCCCTGGGTTCAAAGCCCGGCACATGGACTGTTGCGCTTGGACTGCTTTTTCGGATCTTTGTTGTCGGGCACTACCTAGCCCTGGATGCCGATCACCCTGGAGCACTCATGCTGGACCACACCGACTTGCTAGTTTTGAACCGTTGCTTTGCTTTACTTAAGCACTGACGAAGTTCTTGGTGAGAGAACGAAACGCGTTGGCTGCGCCTAATGTGTCAATAATATTTGGAAAATATTAATTGGAAATAAAGACTATTCAAACGACAAAAGTATCTTGGACTTCCTTGCCTGGCGCACACCCACCCGTAGCTGCAATCTCCAGACTTCGCCTTGCTTTTTTCCAGAAGGCTAGCATGCCATTGTGTATCAATATGCAATGCAGCTGAGGCGAGAACCCCACTTAAAAAAATGTTGTCCTTCCCTCAGGCCTCATATCTTTCAAATAAGTGTTGTTTTGCCTTGACTCAGTCTTTGCCACATTAGTGCCTCAATGCCTTCTGTAGGAGGGTAGGATCTGCTTACTATGGTTACCCCCACTTTTTGCTGGTGCTTCACTGTTTTTCAACTTTAGTCTTGCTGGGGCCTTGCTAACCAGGACCCCAGCCTAGCTGCTTCATCCCTAAATTGATTACTGTACAATAGGTACACTCCAGTTTGGTTACTGAGGTACCCTTGTGAATCCCTAGTATATGGTATATTAGGTACTAAGGGCATAGGTACCCCAGAGGCCTACCAGGGGCTAAAGCATGTATGCTGCCACCCCCGGGAAACCTTACAAAATGGCACCACAGGTCTGCTACTGCAGCCTGGGTAAGGTGGTGTAAGCACCCCTTACTAAGATATAGGTTACCTATATCTACCTTTAATCACTGACGCATATAAGCCTATCAGTCACTCGTATGGTAGGTCTTATGAATCCTGAAGGCAGAGTGCTTGGTTTTGTGTGAGAGGGTGACCATGCATGAGCAGGGTCCCTCTGAAGCTTTCTGAGCCTATTCTCTGAGGCTGTTCTGTGATGCAGCCAGACCATATACTCTTAAGTGCATTATAACCTTGCGGTAAATGCTAACTTTGGAATGGCTACATGGAAACATGTCATGTTTGGTATCAAACCCTTCTAGAGGGAGAGACATGTGCACACTGGTCTAACCAGTAATCGTTTGAAAGAGCCCTGGCATCTCAAAATGGATGCTGCAGCCACAGACACGGGTCTGCCCTCCTGCTGCTGGATGAAACTCGGCAGGGGAGGCCTGGACAATAGGTTTCCTGTCACAGGGAGGTGTAACCACCTCCCAGAAAGGCTTTAGTGTATTGGGGCTGCTGGGTGGGTGCACTCTGAGAGTGTTTTGAAGTTAGCACTGGGGGCACATTTGGTGTCCCTGTGCATAACCCAGTTCAAACCGGTTGCAGGGGCTACCAGCCCTGCTCTGGTGCGAAACTGGAAAAGGGAAATGGATGTAGCCACCCCTCTTTCCAAACCCTCCCATAGGCGGGTCCCCAGAGTATGTCCAGCCCCTTTTCTTAGTATAAGTAAGGGACCCCTGGCAACAGGGCTTTAGATTACACCTAGACAAAACTCTGAAACTGAATCCTGGAACTTCATCGCTTTAACTAAAGACTTGAGGACGGAAGAATCTCCCTTGGGGTCAAGGAGTGACTCCCCTGGTCAAGCAAGCAACAAGGAATCATCTTGCCGGTCTGCATTTCCCAAGCTCCAGACGGACTCTGAAGTATCTGCGACACAGGAAGAGGTTTTCCAGACTTCTCAGAGGCCGACACGAGTCCCCAGCAAAGCTGAGACCCGCAGCCCTCATGAGTGACGTGGAACCAGAACCCCTGGACACCATGCACATTTGCTAAGTGCATTGACTTCCCGAGTTTATCTGAAGTTGTGCTTTGGGTTACTTGTAGCCCAAGCCCCGAGCACCATCTGTACCGAAGATTGTGGGCCTACACTCCACGAGTGTCGACTGGTGGGACCCCTCAAAGATAACTCCACTTTTCTTTGGGCTTCCCTGGTTGCTCCAGATGTGCCCTGACTCCCTACCAAGTGGTGAGTCCCTCAGACCTTGCTGGTCTGCACCGAAGCCTATCTCTGCATTCTGCGTGGGTTACTGTTGACAAGGCTTGTTGGGTCCAATCTGGAAATCGACACCGCAGCTCTCAGCAAAACCAGTGAGTACCACAGGGCGCTTCACTTAAAGTTAGAGACTGCCTGCCCTATGGCTTTTCCAGCCCGGTGGGGTTGGAGTGGTTGACCTGTAAAAGGGGCAGGGTTGTCAAGGTGTGGGGAGCAGTTGTGTGTAGGACTCAGGCTGACAAAGGGTATTATAGCAGTCCACATTTCCTCGTGTGCATCCTGGCAATAGCTGTATCCGAATTCGGGTGTTGGGCACTCCGCGCCATGGTGGGTGTATTAGTACGGCAGCTTAGCATCCTTCAAAATCCTTGAAGATAAGATAAGATTCGGAGTACCCTTGGGTATTGCGCACAGGTATACCTTTAGCAAAAGTCTGACTAGGGGTTACATACGCAGCAGCTGCAGATCGCAGTCAGCCTGATGGTTGCAGGCAATCAGGACATGATGTAGCAGAATAATTGTGCTCACTTGGGGGACCCCAGGCCTCCCCCCTATTTTTAGATCTACCTTTGTCTTGTTTTTGGAGGGAGAGGATCATGTCTTTAGAGCAAACCCGTTAGCTGCACTGCGCCCACTTTACGCCCATGTGCCTAACTTTTCATTTTTTAATTTCCTTGAACGGATCGTCTCCGCTTGGTGGTGAGAGGAGCAGCACTGGTCTGTCAGCAGCCTTTGGAGAGAAGCAAGACGAGGTTTGCTTAACTCTGGTGGCGACTTCCTGGTGTCGCGGGAACAGCATGACGTGTCTGCTGCACGGGGGGCTGGATTCCACGAGACTCTGTCGCAGTCTTTTCCCCCAAGCACTGGCTCTTACCTCTCTCACCCGGTGCTTGCATGGCCTAGCAACAGGCCACTTACCTTGACCACTTAAAGGCTTCATTGTACGTCTGTGCGTTGCTTTGCTGCCTCCACTGGGCCAGCTTCATTGTCTGGCGTTACTTTGAAAACTGCTCCCATAAGTTCTGTTTCTCCATCCTAGACTTTCGAAACAGTTAGTGGCTTCCCCCGCGCCTCTTGTTAGTCATTTTTAACATGGGAAAAGTGGCGTATCGGTGGCACAAGGGGCTGGTGAATGAGCCACATGGGCTTTTGCGCAGCCGTGAGACCACTCCAATCATCTGAACATTATAACACCTGCCAAACAATATTTCAATGCATAATACACTTTCTGCTGCTGTGTGTGTATCTGTGTGTACTAAGGGGCACTCTTGAGCCGTCTTCTGTTTCCTTATCAACTTAAAAAACGATTTTCTGAATATTTGTGATTTTAAATGGTGCAGTACCTCCCTTTTCCACAAGTTATTAAACCACTGGGTTGTTTTTACCAACACAAACATAATTTTAAAAAATGAAGTAATACTAGAGAATTCATACGTTTAATTCTCTCTAAATGCTGACATTAGAGCTCAGTTGATTGAATGCCCAACGTGGAGGTGTTTATATTTTCAACTTTTATGTTAGGACTGAAGCGGTGCACCTCCGAGTTTGGTAAAAGAGCGATTAATCAGACATCAAGAGACAGTTGTTTGTGTCATGCTCTGGAAGGTCTGTTTTTAATATATTTCTGATTCAAAGAAATGTTGGAGTGAGAAATGCTTGTGTGTAACATTGTTGTGTGTGTTTTATTATTTTTATTTTTAATACTTGCACGTAATATTTCATGAAGTATTGACTTTTACTTGACACTCATGCCTGCCTCCTGCAGTGAAAAGAGCGGTTTGACCGGTGAGCGGGTGGAACAGACGTGGATGCTGCTCCAGAGAAGCTGAGCACTATAGTTGATTTGAAAATAATGTTGTAGCAGTTGTTTAAAGCAATATCTTGCTACTGAAAATCTTCAGGTCTTTGTTTGTTGGAATTTGGGAAATATTAAATAGTAAAAAAAAAAGAATCAGCCCATGCACTCATAACTTAAGTATATAAGTAAACTGACGTCAATAAATTAAAATTGGTCCATGTTGACAAATTGATTTTCGATTCATCCAAGCTAATTAACTCTGAATTGAAAGATCTAGTACTATATATTACCTATGGACTTCTGAACCAAGAGACCTTGATTGTAACCCTATAGTGACGATGTTTAATTGCGGAGATTCTGTACATTATCAATATGTTTCAAACAAAAAGATTCAAAAAATGCTGCCTATAGGACACCTCCTGGCAGACGGGCTGGTATTCACTTTTCAGTTCCATTTTAGTTTGCATGTGATGCCATTTTGCTGCAGTCTTTAATTCTGGCATCTGGTGATTTTGCTTGTGAATCTCTGCAGGCACCAACATTTATGTGGAAGACTTCTTGCAATACCTTCTCTCCTCTTGTGAGTGGGGTCATCTGCCTCTTTATCTCTGTGGTAACTCTTGTGATACCTTCCCTCCTTTTGTGGGTGGGGCCATCTGCCTCTTTATCTCTATGGTAATTCTTGTGATACCTTCTCTCCTCTTGTGGGTGGGTCCACCTGCCTCTTTCTTTCTGTGGTAATTCTTGTGATACCTTCCCTCCTCTTGTGGGTGGGGCCATCTGCCTCTTTATCTCTGTGGTAATTCTTGTGATACCTTCCCTCCTCTTGTGGGTGGGGTCATCTGCCTCTTTCTTTCTGTGGTAATTCTTGTGATACCTTCTCTCCTCTTGTGGGTGGGGTCATCTGCCTCTTTCTTTCTCTGGTAATTCTTGTGATACCTTCCCTCCTCTTGTGGGTGGGGCCATGTGACTCTTTCTTTCTGTGGTAATTCTTGTGATACCTTCCCTCCTCTTGTGGGTGGGGTCATCTGCCTCTTTCTTTCTGTGGTAATTCTTGTGATACCTTCTCTCCTCTTGTGAGTGGGGTCATCTGCCTCTTTCTTTCTATGGTAATTCTTGTGATACGTTCCCTCCTCTTGTGGCTGGGGTCATCTGCCTCTTTCTTTCTGTGGTAATTCTTGTGATACCTTCTCTCCTCTTGTGAGTGGGGTCATCTGCCTCTTTCTTTCTATGGTAATTCTTGTGATACGTTCCCTCCTCTTGTGAGTGGGGTCATCTGCCTCTTTCTTTCTGTGGTAATTCTTGTGATACCTTCCCTCCTCTTGTGGGTGGGGTCATCTGCCTCTTTCTTTCTGTGGTAATTCTTGTGATACCTCCGCTCCTCTTGTGAGTGGGGTCATCTGCCTCTTTCTTTCTATGGTAATTCTTGTGATACGTTCCCTCCTCTTGTGGGTGGGGTCATCTGCCTCTTTATCTCTGTGGTAACTCTTGTGATACCTTCCCTCCTCTTGTGGGTGGGGTCATCTGCCTCTTTATCTCTGTGGTAATTCTTGTGATACCTTCTCTCCCCGTGTGGGTGGGGCCATCTGCCTCTTTCTTTCTGTGGTAATTCTTGTGATACCTTCCCTCCTCTTGTGGGTGGGGCCATCTGCCTCTTTATCTCTGTGGTAATTCTTGTGATACCTTCTCTCCTCTTGTGGGTGGGTCCACCTGCCTCTTTCTTTCTGTGGTAATTCTTGTGATACCTTCCCTCCTCTTGTGGGTGGGGCCATCTGCCTCTTTATCTCTGTGGTAATTCTTGTGATACCTTCCCTCCTCTTGTGGGTGGGGTCATCTGCCTCTTTCTTTCTGTGGTAATTCTTGTGATACCTTCTCTCCTCTTGTGGGTGGGGTCATCTGCCTCTTTCTTTCTCTGGTAATTCTTGTGATACCTTCCCTCCTCTTGTGGGTGGGGCCATGTGACTCTTTCTTTCTGTGGTAATTCTTGTGATACCTTCCCTCCTCTTGTGGGTGGGGTCATCTGCCTCTTTCTTTCTGTGGTAATTCTTGTGATACCTTCTCTCCTCTTGTGAGTGGGGTCATCTGCCTCTTTCTTTCTATGGTAATTCTTGTGATACGTTCCCTCCTCTTGTGGGTGGGGTCATCTGCCTCTTTCTTTCTGTGGTAATTCTTGTGATACCTTCCCTCCTCTTGTGGGTGGGGCCATCTGCCTCTTTATCTCTGTGGTAATTCTTGTGATACCTTCTCTCCCCGTGTGGGTGGGGCCATCTGCCGCTTTCTTTCTGTGGTAATTCTTGTGATACGTTCCCTCCTCTTGTGGGTGGGGTCATCTGCCTCTTTCTTTCTGTGGTAATTCTTGTGATACCTTCCCTCCTCTTGTGGGTAGGGCCATCTGCCTCTTTATCTCTGTGGTAATTCTTGTGATACCTTCTCTCCTCTTGTGGGTGGGGTCATCTGCCTCTTTCTTTCTGTGGTAATTCTTGTGATACCTTCTCTCCTCTTGTGGGTGGGGCCATCTGCCTCTTTATCTCTGTGGTAATTCTTGTGATACCTTCTCTCCTCTTGTGGGTGGGGCCATCTGCCTCTTTATCTCTGTGGTAATTCTTGTGATACCTTCTCTCCTCTTGTGGGTGGGGTCATCTGCCTCTTTCTTTCTGTGGTAATTCTTGTGATACCTTCCCTCCTCTTGTGGGTGGGGTCATCTGCCTCTTTCTTTCTGTGGTAATTCTTGTGATACCTTCCCTCCTCTTGTGGGTGGGTCCACCTGCCTCTTTCTTTCTGTGGTAATTCTTGTGATACCTTCTCTCCTCTTGTGGGTGGGGCCATCTGCCTCTTTCTATCTGTGGTAATTCTTGCAATACCTTCCCTCCTCTTGTGGGTGGGGCCATCTGCCTCTTTCTTTCTGTGGTAATTCTTGTGATACCTTCCCTCCTCTTGTGGGTGGGGCCATCTGCCTCTTTCTATCTGTGGTAATTCTTGTGATACCTTCCCTCCTCTTGTGGGTGGGGCCGTCTGCCTCTTTCTATCTGTGGTAATTCTTGCAATACCTTCCCTCCTCTTGTGGGTGGGGCCATCTGCCTCTTTCTTTCTATGGTAATTCTTGTGATACCTTCCCTCCTCTTGTGGGTGGGGTCATCTGCCTCTTTCTTTCTGTGGTAATTCTTGTGATACCTTCCCTCCTCTTGTGGGTGGGGTCATCTGCCTCTTTCTTTCTGTGGTAATTCTTGTGATACCTTCTCTCCTCTTGTGAGTGGGGTCATCTGCCTCTTTCTTTCTCTGGTAATTCTTGTGATACCTTCCCTCCTCTTGTGGGTGGGGCCATGTGACTCTTTCTTTCTGTGGTAATTCTTGTGATACCTTCCCTCCTCTTGTGGGTGGGGTCATCTGCCTCTTTCTTTCTGTGGTAATTCTTGTGATACCTTCTCTCCTCTTGTGAGTGGGGTCATCTGCCTCTTTCTTTCTATGGTAATTCTTGTGATACGTTCCCTCCTCTTGTGGCTGGGGTCATCTGCCCCTTTCTTTCTGTGGTAATTCTTGTGATACCTTCTCTCCTCTTGTGAGTGGGGTCATCTGCCTCTTTCTTTCTATGGTAATTCTTGTGATACGTTCCCTCCTCTTGTGAGTGGGGTCATCTGCCTCTTTCTTTCTGTGGTAATTCTTGTGATACCTTCCCTCCTCTTGTGGGTGGGGTCATCTGCCTCTTTCTTTCTGTGGTAATTCTTGTGATACCTCCGCTCCTCTTGTGAGTGGGGTCATCTGCCTCTTTCTTTCTATGGTAATTCTTGTGATACGTTCCCTCCTCTTGTGGGTGGGGTCATCTGCCTCTTTATCTCTGTGGTAACTCTTGTGATACCTTCCCTCCTCTTGTGGGTGGGGTAATCTGCCTCTTTATCTCTGTGGTAATTCTTGTGATACCTTCTCTCCCCGTGTGGGTGGGGCCATCTGCCTCTTTCTTTCTGTGGTAATTCTTGTGATACCTTCCCTCCTCTTGTGGGTGGGGCCATCTGCCTCTTTATCTCTGTGGTAATTCTTGTGATACCTTCTCTCCTCTTGTGGGTGGGTCCACCTGCCTCTTTCTTTCTGTGGTAATTCTTGTGATACCTTCCCTCCTCTTGTGGGTGGGGCCATCTGCCTCTTTATCTCTGTGGTAATTCTTGTGATACCTTCCCTCCTCTTGTGGGTGGGGTCATCTGCCTCTTTCTTTCTGTGGTAATTCTTGTGATACCTTCTCTCCTCTTGTGGGTGGGGTCATCTGCCTCTTTCTTTCTCTGGTAATTCTTGTGATACCTTCCCTCCTCTTGTGGGTGGGGCCATGTGACTCTTTCTTTCTGTGGTAATTCTTGTGATACCTTCCCTCCTCTTGTGGGTGGGGTCATCTGCCTCTTTCTTTCTGTGGTAATTCTTGTGATACCTTCTCTCCTCTTGTGAGTGGGGTCATCTGCCTCTTTCTTTCTATGGTAATTCTTGTGATACGTTCCCTCCTCTTGTGGGTGGGGTCATCTGCCTCTTTCTTTCTGTGGTAATTCTTGTGATACCTTCCCTCCTCTTGTGGGTGGGGCCATCTGCCTCTTTATCTCTGTGGTAATTCTTGTGATACCTTCTCTCCCCGTGTGGGTGGGGCCATCTGCCGCTTTCTTTCTGTGGTAATTCTTGTGATACGTTCCCTCCTCTTGTGGGTGGGGTCATCTGCCTCTTTCTTTCTGTGGTAATTCTTGTGATACCTTCCCTCCTCTTGTGGGTAGGGCCATCTGCCTCTTTATCTCTGTGGTAATTCTTGTGATACCTTCTCTCCTCTTGTGGGAGGGGTCATCTGCCTCTTTCTTTCTGTGGTAATTCTTGTGATACCTTCTCTCCTCTTGTGGGTGGGGCCATCTGCCTCTTTATCTCTGTGGTAATTCTTGTGATACCTTCTCTCCTCTTGTGGGTGGGGCCATCTGCCTCTTTATCTCTGTGGTAATTCTTGTGATACCTTCTCTCCTCTTGTGGGTGGGGTCATCTGCCTCTTTCTTTCTGTGGTAATTCTTGTGATACCTTCCCTCCTCTTGTGGGTGGGGTCATCTGCCTCTTTCTTTCTGTGGTAATTCTTGTGATACCTTCCCTCCTCTTGTGGGTGGGTCCACCTGCCTCTTTCTTTCTGTGGCAATTCTTGTGATACCTTCTCTCCTCTTGTGGGTGGGGCCATCTGCCTCTTTCTATCTGTGGTAATTCTTGCAATACCTTCCCTCCTCTTGTGGGTGGGGCCATCTGCCTCTTTCTTTCTGTGGTAATTCTTGTGATACCTTCCCTCCTCTTGTGGGTGGGGCCATCTGCCTCTTTCTATCTGTGGTAATTCTTGTGATACCTTCCCTCCTCTTGTGGGTGGGGCCGTCTGCCTCTTTCTATCTGTGGTAATTCTTGCAATACCTTCCCTCCTCTTGTGGGTGGGGCCATCTGCCTCTTTCTTTCTATGGTAATTCTTGTGATACCTTCCCTCCTCTTGTGGGTGGGGTCATCTGCCTCTTTCTTTCTGTGGTAATTCTTGTGATACCTTCCCCCCTCTTATGGGTGAAGCCATCTGCCTCTTTCTTTTTGTGGTAATTCTTGTGATACCTTCCCTCCTCTTATGGGTGAGGCCATCTGCCTCTTTCTTTTTGTGGTAATTCTTGTGATACCTTCCCTCCTCTTGTGGGTGGGGCCATCTGCCTCTTTATCTCTTTGGTAATTCTTGTGATACCTTCTCTCCTCTTGTGGGTGGGGCAATCTGCCTCTTTCTTTTTGTGGTAATTCTTGTGATACCTTCCCTCCTCTTGTGGGTGGGGCCGTCTGCCTCTTTCTATCTGTGGTAATTCTTGCAATACCTTCCCTCCTCTTGTAGGTGGGGCCATCTGCCTCTTTCTTTCTGTGGTAATTCTTGTGATACCTTCCCTCCTCTTGTGGGTGGGGCCATCTGCCTCTTTCTATCTGTGGTAATTCTTGCAATACCTTCCCTCCTCTTGTGGGTGGGGCCATCTGCCTCTTTCTTTCTGTGGTAATTCTTGCAATACCTTCCCTCCTCTTGTGGGTGGGGCCATCTGCCTCTTTCTTTCTGTGGTAATTCTTGTGATACCTTCCCCCCTCTTATGGGTGAGGCCATCTGCCTCTTTCTTTTTGTGGTAATTCTTGTGATACCTTCCCTCCTCTTATGGGTGAGGCCATCTGCCTCTTTCTTTTTGTGGTAATTCTTGTGATACCTTCCCTCCTCTTGTGGGTGGGGCCATCTGTCTCTTTATCTCTCTGGTAATTCTTGTGATACCTTCTCTCCTCTTGTGGGTGGGGCAATCTGCCTCTTTCTTTTTGTGGTAATTCTTGTGATACCTTCCCTCCTCTTGTGGGTGGGGCCATCTGCCTCTTTCTTTCTGTGGTAATTCTTGTGATACCTTCTCTCCTCTTGTGAGTGGGGTCATCTGCCTCTTTCTTTCTGTGGTAATTCTTGTGATACCTTCCCTCCTCTTGTGGGTGGGGTCATCTGCCTCTTTCTTTCTCTGGTAATTCTTGTGATACCTTCTCTCCTCTTGTGGGTGGGGCCATCTGCCTCTTTCTTTTTGTGGTAATTCTTGTGATACCTTCCCTCTTGTGGGTGGGGCCATCTGCCTCTTTCTTTCTGTGGTAATTCTTGTGATACCTTCTCTCCTCTTGTGAGTGGGGTCATCTGCCTCTTTCTTTCTGTGGTAATTCTTGTGATACCTTCCCTCCTCTTGTGGGTGGGGTCATCTGCCTCTTTCTTTCTGTGGTAATTCTTGTGATACCTTCTCTCCTCTTGTGGGTGGGGCCATCTGCCTCTTTCTTTTTGTGGTAATTCTTGTGATAACTTCTCTCCTCTTGTGGGTGGGGCCATCTGCCTCTTTCTTTTTGTGGTAATTCTTGTGATACCTTCTCTCCTCTTGTGGGTGGGGCCGTCTGCCTCTTTCTTTCTGTGGTAATTCTTGTGATACCTTCTCTCCTCTTGTGAGTGGGGTCATCTGCCTCTTTCTTTCTGTGGTAATTCTTGTGATACGTTCCCTCCTCTTGTGGGTGGGGTCATCTGCCTCTTTCTTTCTGTGGTAATTCTTGTGATACCTTCCCTCCTCTTGTGGGTGGGGTCATCTGCCTCTTTCTTTCTGTGGTAATTCTTGTGATACCTTCCCTCCTCTTGTGGGTGGGTCCACCTGCCTCTTTCTTTCTGTGGTAATTCTTGTGATACCTTCCCTCCTCTTGTGGGTGGGGCCATCTGCCTCTTTATCTCTGTGGTAATTCTTGTGATACCTTCTCTACTCTTGTGAGTGGGGTCATCTGCCTCTTTCTTTCTGTGGTAATTCTTGAGATACCTTCTCTCCTCTTGTGGGTGGGGCAATCTGCCTCTTTCTTTCTGTGGTAATTCTTGTGATACCTTCTCTCCTCTTGTGGGTGGGGCCATCTGCCTCTTTCTTTTTGTGGTAATTCTTGTGATACCTTCTCTCCTCTTGTGAGTGGGGTCATCTGCCTCTTTCTTTCTGTGGTAATTCTTGTGATACCTTCTCTCCTCTTGTGAGTGGGGTCATCTGCCTCTTTCTTTCTGTGGTAATTCTTGTGCTACCTTCCCTCCTCTTGTGGGTGGGGTCATCTGCCTCTTTCTTTCTGTGGTAATTCTTGTGATACCTTCTCTCCTCTTGTGGGAGGGGCCATCTGCCTCTTTCTTTTTGTGGTAATTCTTGTGATACCTTCTCTCCTCTTGTGGGTGGGGCCATCTGCCTCTTTCTTTTTGTGGTAATTCTTGTGATACCTTCTCTCCTCTTGTGGGTGGGGCCGTCTGCCTCTTTCTTTCTGTGGTAATTCTTGTGATACCTTCTCTCCTCTTGTGAGTGGGGTCATCTGCCTCTTTCTTTCTGTGGTAATTCTTGTGATACCTTCCCTCCTCTTGTGGGTGGGGTCATCTGCCTCTTTCTTTCTCTGGTAATTCTTGTGATACCTTCCCTCCTCTTGTGGGTGGGGTCATCTGCCTCTTTCTTTCTGTGGTAATTCTTGTGATACCTTCCCTCCTCTTGTGGGTGGGTCCACCTGCCTCTTTCTTTCTGTGGTAATTCTTGTGATACCTTCCCTCCTCTTGTGGTGGGGCCATCTGCCTCTTTATCTCTGTGGTAATTCTTGTGATACCTTCTCTCCTCTTGTGAGTGGGGTCATCTGCCTCTTTCTTTCTGTGGTAATTCTTGTGATACCTTCTCTCCTCTTGTGGGTGGGTCCACCTGCCTCTTTCTTTCTGTGGTAATTCTTGTGATACCTTCTCTCCTCTTGTGAGTGGGGCTATCTGCCTCTTTCGTTCTGTGGTAACTCTTGTTATACCTTCTCTCCTCTTGTGGGTGGGGTCATCTGCCTCTTTCTTTCTGTGGTAATTCTTGTGATTCCTTCCCTCCTCTTGTGGGTGGGGTCATCTGCCTCTTTCTTTCTGTGGTAATTCTTGTGATACCTTCCTTCCTCTTGTGAGTGGGGTCATCTGCCTCTTTCTTTCTGTGGTAATTCTTGTGATACCTTCCCTCCTCTTGTGGGTGGGGCCATCTGCCTCTTTCTTTCTGTGGTAATTCTTGTGATACCTTCCCTCCTCTTGTGAGTGGGGTCATCTGCCTCTTTCTTTCTGTGGTAATTCTTGTGATACCTTCCCTCCTCTTGTGGGTGGGGCCATCTGCCTATTTATTTCTGTGGTAATTCTTGTGATACCTTCTCTCCCCTTGTGGGTGGGGCCATCTGCCTCTTTCTATCTGTGGTAACTCTTGTGATACCTTCTCTCCCCTTGTGGGTGGGGCCATCTGCCTCTTTCTATCTGTGGTAATTCTTGTGATACCTTCCCTCCTCTTATGGGTGAGGCCATCTGCCTCTTTCTTTTTGTGGTAACTCTTGTGATACCTTCTCTCCTCTTGTGGGCGGGGCCATCTGCCTCTTTCTTTCTGTGGTAATTCTTGTGATACCTTCCCTCCTCTTCTGGGTGGGGTCATCTGCCTCTTTCTTTTTGTGGTAATTCTTGTGATACCTTCCCTCCTCTTGTGGGTGGGGCCATCTGCCTCTTTCTTTCTGTGGTAATTCTTGTGATACCTTCCCTCCTCTTGTGGGTGGGGCCATCTGCCTCTTTCTTTCTGTGGTAATTCTTGCGATACCTTCCCTCCTCTTGTGGGTGGGGCCATCTGCCTCTTTCTATTTGTGGTAATTCTTGTGATACCTTCTCTCCCCGTGTGGGTGGGGCCATCTGCCTCTTTCTATCTGTGGTAATTCTTGTGATACCTTCCCTCCTCTTATGGGTGAGGCCGTCTGCCTCCTTCTATCTGTGGTAATTCTTGTGATACCTTCTCTCCCCTTGTGGGTGAGGCCATCTGCCTCTTTCTTTCTGTGGTAATTCTTGTGATACCTTCTCTACTCTTGTGAGTGGGGTCATCTGCCTCTTTCTTTCTGTGGTAATTCTTGTGATACCTTCTCTCCTCTTGTGGGTGGGGCAATCTGCCTCTTTCTTTCTGTGGTAATTCTTGTGATACCTTCTCTCCTCTTGTGGGTGGGGCCATCTGCCTCTTTCTTTTTGTGGTAATTCTTGTGATACCGTCTCTCCTCTTGTGAGTCGGGTCATCTGTCTCTTTCTTTCTGTGGTAATTCTTGTGATACCTTCTCTCCTCTTGTGAGTGGGGTCATCTGCCTCTTTCTTTCTGTGGTAATTCTTGTGCTACCTTCCCTCCTCTTGTGGGTGGGGTCATCTGCCTCTTTCTTTCTGTGGTAATTCTTGTGATACCTTCTCTCCTCTTGTGGGTGGGGCCATCTGCCTCTTTCTTTTTGTGGTAATTCTTGTGATACCTTCTCTCCTCTTGTGGGTGGGGCCATCTGCCTCTTTCTTTTTGTGGTAATTCTTGTGATACCTTCTCTCCTCTTGTGGGTGGGGCCGTCTGCCTCTTTCTTTCTGTGGTAATTCTTGTGATACCTTCTCTCCTCTTGTGAGTGGGGTCATCTGCCTCTTTCTTTCTGTGGTAATTCTTGTGATACCTTCCCTCCTCTTGTGGGTGGGGTCATCTGCCTCTTTCTTTCTCTGGTAATTCTTGTGATACCTTCCCTCCTCTTGTGGGTGGGGTCATCTGCCTCTTTCTTTCTGTGGTAATTCTTGTGATACCTTCCCTCCTCTTATGGGTGAGGCCATCTGCCTCTTTCTTTTTGTGGTAACTCTTGTGATACCTTCTCTCCTCTTGTGGACGGGGCCATCTGCCTCTTTCTTTCTGTGGTAATTCTTGTGATACCTTCCCTCCTCTTCTGGGTGGGGACATCTGCCTCTTTCTTTTTGTGGTAATTCTTGTGATACCTTCCCTCCTCTTGTGGGTGGGGCCATCTGCCTCTTTCTTTCTGTGGTAATTCTTGTGATACCTTCCCTCCTCTTGTGGGTGGGGCCATCTGCCTCTTTCTTTCTGTGGTAATTCTTGTGATACCTTCTCTCCTCTTGTGGGTGGGGCCATCTGCCTCTTTCTTTTTGTGGTAATTCTTGTGATACCGTCTCTCCTCTTGTGAGTGGGGCTATCTGCCTCTTTCGTTCTGTGGTAACTCTTGTTATACCTTCTCTCCTCTTGTGGGTGGGGTCATCTGCCTCTTTCTTTCTGTGGTAATTCTTGTGATGCCTTCCCTCCTCTTGTGGGTGGGGTCATCTGCCTCTTTCTTTCTGTGGTAATTCTTGTGATACCTTCCTTCCTCTTGTGAGTGGGGTCATCTGCCTCTTTCTTTCTGTGGTAATTCTTGTGATACCTTCCCTCCTCTTGTGGGTGGGGCCATCTGCCTCTTTCTTTCTGTGGTAATTCTTGTGATACCTTCCCTCCTCTTGTGAGTGGGGTCATCTGCCTCTTTCTTTCTGTGGTAATTCTTGTGATACCTTCCCTCCTCTTGTGGGTGGGGCCATCTGCCTATTTATTTCTGTGGTAATTCTTGTGATACCTTCTCTCCCCTTGTGGGTGGGGCCATCTGCCTCTTTCTATCTGTGGTAACTCTTGTGATACCTTCTCTCCCCTTGTGGGTGGGGCCATCTGCCTCTTTCTATCTGTGGTAATTCGTGTGATACCTTCCCTCCTCTTATGGGTGAGGCCATCTGCCTCTTTCTTTTTGTGGTAACTCTTGTGATACCTTCTCTCCTCTTGTGGGCGGGGCCATCTGCCTCTTTCTTTCTGTGGTAATTCTTGTGATACCTTCCCTCCTCTTCTGGGTGGGGTCATCTGCCTCTTTCTTTTTGTGGTAATTCTTGTGATACCTTCCCTCCTCTTGTGGGTGGGGCCATCTGCCTCTTTCT
The DNA here is from genome assembly GCF_964263255.1 of Lissotriton vulgaris. Taxonomy (NCBI): domain Eukaryota; kingdom Metazoa; phylum Chordata; class Amphibia; order Caudata; family Salamandridae; genus Lissotriton; species Lissotriton vulgaris. The sequence continues at coordinate 369,229 of NW_028246114.1, read as the reverse complement.
TTCTGTGGTAATTCTTGTGATACCTTCCCTCCTCTTGTGGGTGGGGCCATCTGCCTCTTTCTTTCTGTGGTAATTCTTGCGATACCTTCCCTCCTCTTGTGGGTGGGGCCATCTGCCTCTTTCTATTTGTGGTAATTCTTGTGATACCTTCTCTCCCCGTGTGGGTGGGGCCATCTGCCTCTTTCTATCTGTGGTAATTCTTGTGATACCTTCCCTCCTCTTATGGGTGAGGCCGTCTGCCTCCTTCTATCTGTGGTAATTCTTGTGATACCTTCTCTCCCCTTGTGGGTGAGGCCATCTGCCTCTTTCTTTCTGTGGTAATTCTTGTGATACCTTCTCTACTCTTGTGAGTGGGGTCATCTGCCTCTTTCTTTCTGTGGTAATTCTTGTGATACCTTCTCTCCTCTTGTGGGTGGGGCAATCTGCCTCTTTCTTTCTGTGGTAATTCTTGTGATACCTTCTCTCCTCTTGTGGGTGGGGCCATCTGCCTCTTTCTTTTTGTGGTAATTCTTGTGATACCGTCTCTCCTCTTGTGAGTGGGGTCATCTGCCTCTTTCTTTCTGTGGTAATTCTTGTGATACCTTCTCTCCTCTTGTGAGTGGGGTCATCTGCCTCTTTCTTTCTGTGGTAATTCTTGTGCTACCTTCCCTCCTCTTGTGGGTGGGGTCATCTGCCTCTTTCTTTCTGTGGTAATTCTTGTGATACCTTCTCTCCTCTTGTGGGTGGGGCCATCTGCCTCTTTCTTTTTGTGGTAATTCTTGTGATACCTTCTCTCCTCTTGTGGGTGGGGCCATCTGCCTCTTTCTTTTTGTGGTAATTCTTGTGATACCTTCTCTCCTCTTGTGGGTGGGGCCGTCTGCCTCTTTCTTTCTGTGGTAATTCTTGTGATACCTTCTCTCCTCTTGTGAGTGGGGTCATCTGCCTCTTTCTTTCTGTGGTAATTCTTGTGATACCTTCCCTCCTCTTGTGGGTGGGGTCATCTGCCTCTTTCTTTCTCTGGTAATTCTTGTGATACCTTCCCTCCTCTTGTGGGTGGGGTCATCTGCCTCTTTCTTTCTGTGGTAATTCTTGTGATACCTTCCCTCCTCTTGTGGGTGGGTCCACCTGCCTCTTTCTTTCTGTGGTAATTCTTTTGATACCTTCCCTCCTCTTGTGGTGGGGCCATCTGCCTCTTTATCTCTGTGGTAATTCTTGTGATACCTTCTCTCCTCTTGTGAGTGGGGTCATCTGCCTCTTTCTTTCTGTGGTAATTCTTGTGATACCTTCTCTCCTCTTGTGGGTGGGTCCACCTGCCTCTTTCTTTCTGTGGTAATTCTTGTGATACCTTCTCTCCTCTTGTGAGTGGGGCCATCTGCCTCTTTTTTTCTGTGGTAACTCTTGTTATACCTTCTCTCCTCTTGTGGGTGGGGTCATCTGCCTCTTTCTTTCTGTGGTATTTCTTGTGATACCTTCCCTCCTCTTGTGGGTGGGGTCATCTGCCTCTTTTTTTCTGTGGTAATTCTTGTGATACCTTCCTTCCTCTTGTGAGTGGGGTCATCTGCCTCTTTCTTTCTGTGGTAATTCTTGTGATACCTTCCCTCCTCTTGTGGGTGGGGCCATCTGCCTCTTTCTTTCTGTGGTAATTCTTGTGATACCTTCCCTCCTCTTGTGAGTGGGGTCATCTGCCTCTTTCTTTCTGTGGTAATTCTTGTGATACCTTCCCTCCTCTTGTGGGTGGGGCCATCTGCCTATTTATTTCTGTGGTAATTCTTGTGATACCTTCTCTCCCCTTGTGGGTGGGGCCATCTGCCTCTTTCTATCTGTGGTAACTCTTGTGATACCTTCTCTCCCCTTGTGGGTGGGGCCATCTGCCTCTTTCTATCTGTGGTAATTCTTGTGATACCTTCCCTCCTCTTATGGGTGAGGCCATCTGCCTCTTTCTTTTTGTGGTAACTCTTGTGATACCTTCTCTCCTCTTGTGGGCGGGGCCATCTGCCTCTTTCTTTCTGTGGTAATTCTTGTGATACCTTCCCTCCTCTTGTGGGTGGGGCCATCTGCCTCTTTCTTTCTGTGGTAATTCTTGCGATACCTTCCCTCCTCTTGTGGGTGGGGCCATCTGCCTCTTTCTATTTGTGGTAATTCTTGTGATACCTTCTCTCCCCGTGTGGGTGGGGCCATCTGCCTCTTTCTATCTGTGGTAATTCTTGTGATACCTTCCCTCCTCTTATGGGTGAGGCTGTCTGCCTCCTTCTATCTGTGGTAATTCTTGTGATACCTTCTCTCCCCTTGTGGGTGAGGCCATCTGCCTCTTTCTTTCTGTGGTAATTCTTGTGATACCTTCTCTCCTCTTGTGGGTGGGGCCATCTGCCTCTTTCTTTCTGTGGTAATTCTTGTGATACCTTCTCTCCTCTTGTGGGTGGGGCCATGTGCCTCTTTCTTTCTGTGGTAATTCTTGTGATACCTTCTCTCCTCTTGTGGGTGGGGCCATCTGCCTCTTTCTTTCTATGGTAATTCTTGTGATACCTTCCCTCCTCTTGTGGGTGGGGCCATGTGCCTCTTTCTTTCTGTGGTAATTCTTGTGATACCTTCTCTCCTCTTGTGGGTGGGGCCATCTGCCTCTTTCTTTCAATGGTAATTCTTGTGATACCTTCCCTCCTCTTGTGGGTGGGGCCATCTTCATCTTTATCTCTGTGGTAATTCTTGTGATACCTTCTCTCCTCTTGTGGGTGGGGCCATCTGCCTCTTTATCTCTGTGGTAATTCTTGTGATACCTTCTCTCCTCTTGTGGGTGGGGCCATCTGCCTCTTTATCTCTGTGGTAATTCTTGTGATACCTTCTCTCCTCTTGTGGGTGGGGCCATCTGCCTCTTTATCTCTGTGGTAATTCTTATGATACCTTCTCTCCTCTTGTGGGTGGGTCCACCTGCCTCTTTCTTTCTGTGGTAATTCTTGTGATACCTTCCCTCCCCTTGTGGGTGGGGCCACCTGCCTCTTTATCTCTGTGGTAATTCTTGTGATACCTTCCCTCCTCTTGTGGGTGGGGCCATCTGCCTCTTTCTATCTGTGGTAATTCTTGCGATACCTTCCCTCCCCTTGTGGGTGGGGCCATCTGCCTCTTTCTTTCTGTGGTAATTCTTGTGATACCTTCTCTCCTCTTGTGAGTGGGGTCATCTGCCTCTTTCTTTCTGTGGTAATTCTTGTGATACGTTCCCTCCTCTTGTGGGTGGGGTCATCTGCCTCTTTCTTTCTGTGGTAATTCTTGTGGTACCTTCCCTCCTCTTGTGGGTGGGGCCATCTGCCTCTTTCTTTCTGTGGTAATTCTTGTGATACCTTCTCTCCGCTTGTGGGTGGGGCCATCTGCCTCTTTCTCTCTGTGGTAACTCTTGTGATACCTTCCCTCCTCTTGTGGGTGAGGCCATCTGCCTCTTTCTTTTTGTGGTAATTCTTGTGATACCTTCCCTCCTCTTATGGGTGAGGCCATCTGCCTCTTTCTTTTTGTGGTAACTCTTGTGAAACCTTTTCTCCTCTTGTGGGTGGAGCCATCTGCCTCTTTCTTTCTGTGGTAATTCTTGTGATACCTTCCCTCCTCTTATGGGTGAGGCCATCTGCCTCTTTCTTTTTGTGGTAACTCTTGTGATACCTTCTCTCCTCTTGTGGGCGGGGCCATCTGCCTCTTTCTTCCTGTGGTAACTCTTGTGATACCTTCTCTCCTCTTGTGGGTGGGGCCATCTGCCTCTTTCTTTCTATGGTAATTCTTGTGATACCTTCCCTCCTCTTGTGGGTGGGGCCATGTGCCTCTTTCTTTCTGTGGTAATTCTTGTGATACCTTCCCTCCTCTTATGGGTGAGGCCATCTGCCTCTTTCTTTTTGTGGTAACTCTTGTGATACCTTCTCTCCTCTTGTGGGCGGGGCCATCTGCCTCTTTCTTTCTGTGGTAATTCTTGTGATACCTTCTCTCCTCTTGTGGGTGGGGCCATCTGCCTCTTTCTTTCTATGGTAATTCTTGTGATACCTTCCCTCCTCTTGTGGGTGGGGCCATCTGCCTCTTTCTTTCTGTGGTAATTCTTGTGATACCTTCCCTCCTCTTGCGGGTGGGGCCATCTGCCTCTTTATCTCTGTGGTAATTCTTGTGATACCTTCTCTCCTCTTGTGGGTGGGGTCATCTGCCTCTTTCTTTCTATGGTAATTCTTGTGATACCTTCCCTCCTCTTGTGGGTGGGGCCATCTGCCTCTTTCTTTCTGTGGTAATTCTTGTGATACCTTCCCTCCTCTTGTGGGTGGGGCCATCTGCCTCTTTATCTCTGTGGTAATTCTTGTGATACCTTCTCTCCTCTTGTGGGTGGGGTCATCTGCCTCTTTTTTTGTGGTAATTCTTGTGATACCTTCCCTCCTCTTGTGGGTGGGGCCATCTGCCTCTTTCTTTCTGTGGTAATTCTTGTGATACCTTCTCCCCCCGTGTGGGTGGGGCCATCTGCCTCTTTCTATCTGTGGTAATTCTTGTGATACCTTCCCTCCTCTTGTGGGTGGGGCCATCTGCCTCTTTCTTTCTGTGGTAATTCTTGTGATACCTTCTCTCCCCGTGTGGGTGGGGCCATCTGCCTCTTTCTATCTGTGGTAATTCTTGTGATACCTTCTCTCCTCTTGTGGGTGAGGCCATCTGCCTCTTTCTTTCTGTGGTAATTCTTGTGATACCTTCTCTCCTCTTGTGGGTGGGGTCATCTGCCTCTTTCTTTTTGTGGTAATTCTTGTGATACCTTCCCTCCTCTTGTGGGTGGGGCCATCTGCCTCTTTCTTTCTGTGGTAATTCTTGTGATACCTTCTCTCCCCGTGTGGGTGGGGCCATCTGCCTCTTTATCTCTGTGGTAATTCTTGCAATACCTTCTCTCCTCTTATGGGTGAGGCCATCTGCCTCTTTCTTTTTGTGGTAAGTCTTGTGATACCTTCTCTCCCCTTGTGGGTGGCCTCTTTACCTCAGTTTATTCTCCTTCCTGCCCATGAACATGATGACAAGGAGTCCCATAAAGGGACCAGTTATGTGTCCTGACATCATCTTTCTGTTTTTTTTAACACGTAAAGCCGCAGATCTGGAGCTTTAGAGGGTTGAAACGTCGACGAATATCCTATGGACCATTTAAAAGACTCTGCGATAAACTTGCATCTCTGGCCGTTTCCCCTGTATAACACTTTGTATATATTTGACACCACCACTAAATCACTGAGCATAAAATGTCAGCTGTTGCGCACTTCATGTTGTTTTGACAGTCTTATGAAAAAGTCATTTTTGGGTATTTATGAATGATGCAATTTATAAAAGCTCATATAAATACTATTGATGGTCGTTGCTTGTGTTGTTGAAAGTAATTGATTTCTGTTAAGAATAGACCATTGATCAAGTCAGTTGTTTGAAGAAATAATTACCCGAAAGAACCAATTGTTTATCTTTTCTATTAATCGAACAGGCAAGGTATCGTTCCTAAATCTGCACATATGCTATGTAGCTTTCAATACGGTGCAGAGAAACATCTTGTGGTCCACGCTGTTGAACTGGGGAAGTTCTCCTCTACGCCTAAGAGCTATCTAATTGCACTACACAGATACCAGGACAAGGATGGATAACGGTTCAACGATTTCCAAACTACTTCCAACAAGAAATGGCCGAAAACAAAGCTGTGTGCTGGCTCCCCTTTCATTTAATTTATATTTTGCTGGAATGTCTTTTGCCTTAAAATGGGGTCAATTCCCCTTCCCTTACGGTGCCTGGTTTTAATGCTTCACACATGTTGTATGCAGACGACGTTGTTTTCATTAGTTGTAAAAAGGTTGATCTTCAGTGTTTAATCAACACAACTGCTCAGTACGCTGCGGATCATGGGTTAAGAGTCAATCTTAATAAATAAAAAGCATCCTTGTGTCAGGGGGAGATCCGTACCAGCATGCTATATAGAAGGGACGGCTTTGAAAACTGTGTTCGAGTATAAATACTTTGGTTGGTTATTTACTCTTGAGGCTCATTTAAGAAACAGAGAGGCATATTATCAAGAGTTATTTAACTGCTTTTTCGGCACATAGCGCTGAAAAAGTGGGAATTTGTTATCTCAATATCCTCAAGGACACGCTAACAAGCGTTAGGGCGTGTTTCCTTGCTACTTTGCATGTCAGCGATTAATATCGCTAATGACATGCAAAGTAGGTGTTCCTGAGCTACACCACATGGGAATGCTGGCTAACATGGCTTCGCAATATTAGCAAGCCATGCAGCAGACTCGCAAAGCGATAATAAAAGTTGCGCTAACCGCAATTATCGCCGGTATTTAACGCCTGATTAAAACCTGACTTAGCCATCTTGACAATGGGAGGTGGATTGTCAGGGTGAGTCCACACCTGCCTATTAGCAAGCTGTACATTAGCGCTGTGAAATCATCACTGGTCTTCACGCGCTATTCCTGTGAATCGCACTCTATCGCTCCAATTACACCACCTGTTAGAAAAACATTGTTAATACGTTGCTAAAACAGCGATGTAATTCAGCGATAGAGTATATCGCGCTAAGCACGATTTGCGATAATTATCGCATCTCCTTGTTAATATGCCCCAGGGTTCAGCAATTCAAAGAAGAAATAATGCACTATCAGCTGTTTTCTCTGCATTACATAACTCTTTGAAAGGCTTGTCCCTCGAGCCACTCCTGCAAGTAGTGGCCGCTAATCATGTCCCTTCTCTGGCGTATAGAGTTGTGGTATTGATAGGAAAAGCAGATAAAATAATTGATAACGCAATTGCAGGAGCCTACTGTTGCCTGTTTGATCTACCTCGCCTGCCCTCATCTGCTTACCGTTTGGTCTTCAGTGGAAGTTTCTAAGTAGTTTAGGGTCGTATTTGAAATTCTGCCACAGCTAAAAATATTATCCAAGATCTATGTTCAGCACAATTGGGTGGGAAACAATAAGTGACCCAAGAAAATACTGCACCATGTGAATATTTTAACTTGGCCCTAACTACCTTGAAGGGGGAGGAGCTCTGGGCCTTATGCCATATTCGAACTGCATTCGATAGAGATATGAATGGATCAAATAAAAAGATTTCATCCCAAATGGATAACTCGGTGGTGTCTAATGGTTATAGGTTTCTATGGCCCCCTAAAATTTCATTCATACTTTGGGGGTTTGACTTGTGTAAAGCCAAAACTAAAGCTGCTCTCTTACCAACTTGGTGATTTGCAAAGATTGTCTGAAGAGTCATCATGTTGTCTTTGTAACTATTTTAAGGAAGACATTTGTCATAATCTCTGTACCTGCCCAGCCCTAACGGCGGAGCGCAAATGACTGTTGAGATAATACATTTTAATTGAAATACTATATGAACTTGTCGACAAACAGGTAAAGTCTGTCTCCAAGGAGGTGACTTGATATTTTGTGGGACATTCCTGAAGTTTATGTCTATCGCTGAGTCAAACCTAGCAAAGTTTGAGTTATAGCGGAAATTGTCCATGGTACATGTAGCCCGCAGGAGCTGCCTGTGTGCCACTTATACTGGGCTCAAAAGTGATCTCAACTGGCGACTTAGTATGAATTTTAATGATTTTACCTTCAACCGTCAATACGAGAATTAGGTATGATGGATCGTGATAAAGTAGGACGTTTTTATTTGTAGTTCTGCTACCATAAGAATAGTCTTAATACAAAGTAGGATATTTAGTAGAGGCACGTAGCACCTGCTGGGATATGCTGACTGCAATTGAATTAAACTAGAGCAAACCCCATGCTCTGTAATACTTGAACATTAAAGCACTCCTTCTCCCACACTGGACTGGGCATGTTAGCAGGATTATTTTCCAAAGGTGGTAGTTTAAAGTTGCAGATTATTATTATCCGACATCAATCAATCAATCAACAAATCATATGTCTCAGGTTAACGATTTCTCCTTTGAGGTTTCATTAAGTAAATCATGGGTTTCCAACGTATTGATGACGGATTTTATGATGTAATTTATTGATGACGGTTAATCTGGTGATCATATTGTGATGTATTGTAAGTTTTAATTAACTGATCAATAAAGTCTTACTACTACCACTCCACACCTCAAAGCAAAGTAAACCAAAGATGGGACCCGCTACAGTTGGACTTCACCATCAGGCTCAAAGTGGTAGTGAAGATTGAACCCACTGCAGGTGGACTTCACCATCAGGCTCAAAGTGGTAGTGAAGATTGAACCCATTGCAGGTGGACTTCACCATCAGGCTCACAGTGGTAGTGAAGATTGAACCCACTGCAGGTGGACTTCACCATCAGGCTCACAGTGGTAGTGAAGATTGAACCCACTGCAGGTGGACTTCACCATCAGGCTCAAAGTGGTAGTGAAGACAGAACCCACTGCAGGTGGACTTCACCATCAGGCTCACAGTGGTAGTGAAGATTGAACCCACTGCAGGTGGACTTCACCATCAGGCTCACAGTGGTAGTGAAGATTGAACCCACTGCAGGTGGACTTCACCATCAGGCTCAAAGTGGTAGTGAAGACAGAGCCCACTGCAGGTGGACTTCACCATCAGGCTCAAAGTGGTAGTGAAGATTGAACCCATTGCAGGTGGACTTCACCATCAGGCTCAAAGTGGTAGTGAAGATTGAACCCATTGCAGGTGGACTTCACCATCAGGCTCAAAGTGGTAGTGAAGATTGAACCCATTGCAGGTGGACTTCACCATCAGGCTCAAAGTGGTAGTGAAGATAGAAACCACTGCAGGTGGACTTCACCATCAGGCTCAAAGTGGTAGTGAAGATAGAACCCATTGCAGGTGGACTTCACCATCAGGCTCAAAGTGGTAGTGAAGATTGAACCCATTGCAGGTGGACTTCACCATCAGGCTCAAAGTGGTAGTGAAGATTGAACCCATTGCAGGTGGACTTCACCATCAGGCTCAAAGTGGTAGTGACGATTGAACCCATTGCAGGTGGACTTCACCATCAGGCTCAAAGTGGTAGTGAAGATTGAACCCATTGCAGGTGGACTTCACCATCAGGCTCACAGTGGTAGTGAAGATTGAACCCATTGCAGGTGGACTTCACCATCAGGCTCAAAGTGGTAGTGAAGATTGAACCCATTGCAGGTGGACTTCACCATCAGGCTCACAGTGGTAGTGAAGATAGAACCCACTGCAGGTGGACTTCACCATCAGGCTCAAAGTGGTAGTGAAGATTGAACCCATTTCAGGTGGACTTCACCATCAGGCTCACAGTGGTAGTGAAGATTGAACCCATTTCAGGTGGACTTGACCATCACGCTCAAACTGGTAGTGAAGATTGAACCCATTGCAGGTGGACTTCACCATCAGGCTCAAAGTGGTAGTGAAGATTGAACCCACTGCAGGTGGACTTCACCATCAGGCTCAAAGTGGTAGTGAAGATTGAACCCATTGCAGGTGGACTTCACCATCAGGCTCAAAGTGGTAGTGAAGATAGAACCCACTGCAGGTGGACTTCACCATCAGGCTCAAAGTGGTAGTGAAGATTGAACCCATTGCAGGTGGACTTCACCATCAGGCTCAAAGTGGTAGTGAAGATTAAACCCATTGCAGGTGGACTTCACCATCAGGCTCACAGTGGTAGTGAAGATTGAACCCATTGCAGGTGGACTTCACCATCAGGCTCAAAGTGGTAGTGAAGATAGAACCCACTGCAGGTGGACTTCACCATCAGGCTCAAAGTGGTAGTGAAGATTGAACCCATCGCAGGTGGACTTCACCATCAGGCTCAAAGTGGTAGTGAAGATTGAACCCATTGCAGGTGGACTTCACCATCAGGCTCAAAGTGGTAGTGAAGATTGAACCCATTGCAGGTGGACTTCACCATCAGGCTCAAAGTGGTAGTGAAGATTGAACCCATTGCAGGTGGACTTCACCATCAGGCTCAAAGTGGTAGTGAAGATTGAACCCACTGCAGGTGGACTTCACCATCAGGCTCAAAGTGGTAGTGAAGATTGAACCCATCGCAGGTGGACTTCACCATCAGGCTCAAAGTGGTAGTGAAGATTGAACCCATTGCAGGTGGAATTCACCATCAGGCTCAAAGTGGTAGTGAAGATTGAACCCATTGCAGGTGGACTTCACCATCAGGCTCAAAGTGGTAGTGAAGATTGAACCCATTGCAGGTGGACTTCACCATCAGGCTCACAGTGGTAGTGAAGATTGAACCCACTGCAGGTGGACTTCACCATCAGGCTCACAGTGGTAGTGAAGATTGAACCCATTGCAGGTGGAATTCACCATCAGGCTCAAAGTGGTAGTGAAGATTGAACCCATTGCAGGTGGACTTCACCATCAGGCTCAAAGTGGTAGTGAAGATTGAACCCATTGCAGGTGGACTTCACCATCAGGCTCAACGTGGTAGTGAAGACGGAACCCACTGCATGTGGACTTTAGCAGCTGGTTCACAGGTGCATTAAGACCAACCTTTCACTGAGAGCAGGTGCAGCATGTGAATTATGTTCAAAAGCCCTTATGTCAGATACTGCACAGTACACTGCACTAACCATTACAAAGGTTGTCAATATCGATGATTCCCTGGAGATGGCAAACATCCCACAATTTTCACAAGCAGTGTGTACTTCTGTCAGTTTTTCTGCGTAAGAAGGACTGTTTCTGGGCTTCAGCTGTTCACTGCCAGAGCTGGCCACAGACCTAGGGGTGGCACATTTCTTTTGACTAGTTGATAGCACCGATTATACCCCAGAAACAGTCTTTGTTAAAGTGTTCTCATCACAATCTCATCTCTCCAAACTCCTCAGATCCAGTGAGGTGGGCAAAAAGATTTACATCTGAAACTGATTTTGGCAAACTGGACACACAGCACCCTGGCTACAATTACCTCTGTGGGAGTGGGTGCGGTGAATTAGCAACAAAGGTGTTTATAGAAGTGATGTGAGACACAGCTACCTAAAAAGATGAATATTGTCAAATGGAAATGAAACATCTAAGTACTCTGGTGGCCCACAGCTGGTTGTCCAACAAGCCATCATGTACACCACATGTTTTACACACACCTGTCACACTCAAGAGGAAGTCATGGGTTCCAGTGATAACAGACTACACAGGTATAAAAGGATGGGGCTAGTCAGCACCATCACCAGTAGACTTGAGAGCAATCTTGTGGAAGAACATATTTCACAAACACCTCCTGAGTGTCCCCTTGAGTCTCCAGTGCAAGAATCATCCCAGGTCCACCAGATATGTTCATCAGAGACATTAGAGCAGGGTGTGGCCCAGTGTTAATGTGTGATAAACATTCAGCCTTACATGACACAAAGATTGTCTACTGCCTCTGACAGGGAGAAGGAGCCTTACATACACTGTGGCACTTTCAGGTGTATTCCACTGAGTATTCACTCACACTCTTCCCCTGGCAAATGTGGTCGACTCCAAGAACACCAGGGGTTTTTATAATAGTTTTAGATACCATCTTCTGAAGAGAAAAAGAAAAGAGCTTGGTTCTCACATAGTAGGATCCTTACCTGCTGCCCTGGAGTTCACACAACAACTTTATCGCGTGACTACAATCCACTGCATCAGGGTCATTCTTCACCCATTTCTGTAGCTCCTCCGTGGACTTGTCATTCAAGCAGGCGAAGGTGATCTCAGAGAAATACTCACAGGCTGGGATGATGTAATGGATGAGGGGGGCAGTGCAAATGTAGATCAGAGAGCCCCCTTCCACAGCACCTGCTCAGAGAAACATTCACACTTCAGTGTACTGCAGGGATATCAAAGGATGCCTCAACTTCTGTATAGCTCATAAAGACACTTAAAGGTGCACCACAAGACCGAGACAGTCACATCAAGTTATAAATCTGCAGTGAAAACCAGAAGGGGGTGACATAATTACCAAAGTTAATAAACTTCCTCGGCCACCCCACCTGCTTCATAGTCTTGTTAAAAGGCGGGCCAGCAGCCGACCAGCCTGCTAGACAAAGGTGCGCACAATTTAAGTGATATACAACATATGAAACATGGAAGCATTACATTCATTTCTCTCAGAATTTTTAATCTCATTTCATTTCATTGTGATCATGAAATCTTCAATGATTTCATTACAAGTGCACATAAGTTTATGTGCTACTAATTCTATTGTAATACAAAGAAACAACCTGTATATGTTGGAACAAAAGAAATCCCTTTATTCAAAATAGCTGTTTTGTGAAGTGTAAGTGCTCTAGAAGATATATTGATCAACAAGTTTTGCCCTGGCTCCTCAGGCCTTTCTTCCCTTTGTGTTTTTCTTTTTTTTTTTCCTTGCCTTGTTTTTGCTTCCTTTTTCTGTGCTCACGTCTGGTGGTTGACCCGTGTCCGGTGCCTGGGACAAAAAAGAAACCGATTGCGTAGATGACCCTGCTTTTTCTTTTGTACTATCAGTTGCCCCGTCATTAACCAATTGTGCACGCTTCACTAGCATTCTCGCTGTGTCGGTGTCTTTGTCTGTCACAATGCTTTCTTCAGAGGATGTGTTTGGCCTGCGTGTGAAAAGACGTTGAACATACACCTCTGCCCAGGTGTAGGTCTCATTCAGCTTGTAATCAATCGTATCACGCTTGAATTTCCGTAACTTGGTCTCTTGCAATTCTTTACAATATACATCCGGTTTGATGTTTAAGACATATAGGAATAGTTTCCATTCAAACTCTGGCATTCTACTTGACAGATCTGTTCAAATGACTGCAATCTCCTCTTCCAGCTCGTGTATAGTTTTAGCAAGTTCTTCAACTAGAAGTAACATCAAGTCCAGAGAGCATTTATTAAGGATTGCCTACTATTTTCCCTTGAATTGAGTATTGTTCTGCAAACTGTATAACATAGGTTTATTGGCCAGTCTTAGCTTGCGTGGGATTACCTCAGCCTCGCTGAGCGCGCCCCGACGACCCCGCCCCCCGCCGGAGCAACGTGCTCTGACCGCTTTTCTTTCGTTTTTCTGGCATTGTACTGTACTGTCCCCCATATTGTTGTTTTGATTGCCTGTTTGCTCATATTATCCCACATTGTTAGTGCTGTACCGTTTCTCTCCCTGCCCCTGTGCCCCCCGCCCCGCTCCCCGCTTCCCGCCGCCGAGCATGCGGCCACGCCCCCTTTTCCTCCTGTGCCCTCCCCACTCCCGCCTCCCAGCTGTTCCTCCCTCCCTCCCACTTGGCCATAAATGGCGACCGTGCGGCGCAGGTGAGTGTGACCTGTCCTCAGGACACCCCCGCGCCGCACGGCCACCAGCTGTAGCGTGTGCGTTCCCCCCCGCTGCTGACCTCAGCCTCGCTGAGCCCGCCCCGACAACCCCCTCCCCCCCGCCGGAGCAACGTGCTCGTGTTTGACTCTGATCGCTTTTTTTCGTTTTTCTGGCATTGTACTGTACTGTCCCCCATATTGTTGTTTTGATTGCCTGTTTGCTCATATTATCCCACATTGTTAGTGCTGTACCGTTTCCCTCCCTGCCCCTGTGCCCCCCGCCCCGCTCCCCGCTTCCCGCCGCTGAGCATACGGCCACGCCCCCTTTTCCTTCTGTGCCCTCCCCGCTCCCACCTCCCAGCTGCTCCTCCCTCCCTCCCACTTCGCCATAAATGGCGACCGTGCGTACGCGCAGCGGGTGCGTCGATTGTGCGCCAAAGGCCCGCCAAAGGTAAGCCCGTCTGCACCCGTCCGCACCTGGACCGCGCCCAGCGCCAGGACCCCTGGCCCCCACCGATGCAAGACGACCCGACTGATCTACAATGCCACCGAACTCATCGCTCCCAACACCTGCGGGATCCCTGGATGCTACCGAGCCACCCCGAGGCGCACCCAAGGACCCTTCAGCTGCCACTCCTGCAAGTTCTCCTGCAACCGGACCTGCACCGCACCCGCATCCACCAAGTCGGGAACCAGCAGCAACCACCTGAAGTGCATCCTGCTCAACACCCGCTCCGTCCACAGACACGCCGTAGAGCTCTGGAACCTCCTCGACACAACATCACCAGACGTCGCCTTCCTCACGGAAACCTGGATGAATGCCTCCTCAGCGCCCGACATCGCCATCGCCATCCCAGACGGTTACAAGATCATCCGGAGGGACCGCGGCAACCAGACCGGAGGAGGCATCGCCATCATCCACAGGAACACCATCCGCATCACGAGCAACTCCGACGACACCCTCACAACCGCCGAACACCTGCACTTCCAGATCCACACCGACCCCAAGACCCCCCTCAGAGGCACCCTCATCTATAGACCCCTGGGACCACGCACACAATTCAGCGAAGACATCGCCGACTTCATCAGCCCGCACGCTCTCCCCTCTGCTGACTACATACTCCTCGGGGACCTCAACTTCCAACTGGAGAACAACAACGACCGCAACACCGCCACCCTGCTGGACAACCTCGCCACCCTCGGTCTCAAGCAGCTGGTGACCACCCCACCCACTACGCCGGACACACACTCGACCCCGTCTTCTCCTCCAGCAAGGACATCACCTTCAGCCACGCCACCGGACTCCACTGGACGGACCACAGCTGCGTCCACTTCAGCTACAGAAAGAACACGATCCACCACCACCAGCAACAGGTTGCACGCAGAAGATGGAACAAGATCATGGCTGACCAGCTCGCCGCTTCCTTGAGCCAGGACCCCCCCGCCAGCTCAGGGAACCCCAGCCAGGCTGCCAACAACCTCATGAAATGGATCAGCAACTGCGCAGACGACCTTGCCCCACTGAGGACTGCCGAGCCCTCGAGAGAGCCTGGCGCAGAGACCCAACACCAGACAACATGACCACCCTCAAGCTCGCCACTCGAAAACACCACCAACTGATCCACACCACCAAGAAAACCGCATTCAAGGAACGACTGGACAACAACGCCCACAACAGCAAGAAACTCTTCAACATCGTCAAAGAGCTCTCCAACCCCAGCGCCGGAAACAACAACATCACCCCATCACAAGACCTCTGCAACTCCCTTGCCTCCTACTTCCACAACAAGATCACGGACACACACAACAGCTTCAGCACAGAACTAACGCACCCCACGACAGCACCTGCACCTCCCACCACCACCCTCCGCGCCTGGACCTCGATCAACACCGAGGAAACCCTAAGCACAATGAACTCCATCCACTCTGGATCCCCAACTGACCCCTGCCCTCACTACGTCTTCAACAAGGCCGACTCCGTCATCGCGCCCCACCTGCTGGACATCATCAACACCTCCTTCGACACATCGACCTTCCTGGAGAGCTGGAAGCATGCCGAACTCAGGACTCTACTGAAGAAACCATCAGCGGACCCCACCAAGCTCAAAAACTACCGCCCCATCTTGCTCCTCCCGTTCCCGGCCAAAGTCATCGAGAAGACCGTCAACATGCAGCTGGCCGCATTCCTCGAGACGAATGGATCCCTCGACCACTCGCAGTCCGGCTTCCGGGCCAACCACAGCACCGAGACCACCCTCATCGCTGCCACTGATGACATCCGAGCCCTGCTCGACAACGGGGAAACAGTGGCCCTCATCCTCCTGGACCTTTCCGCAGCTTTCGACACTGTCTGCCACCGCACCCTAGAGCAGCGCCTCAGCAACGTCGGAATCCAATAGAAGGCACTAGAATGGATCATCTCCTTCCTTGCCGGAAGGACTCAGAGAGTCTGCCTCCCCCCGTTCAGATCAGAAGCCACCAAAGTCATCTGCGGCGTTCCTCAAGGCTCCTTGCTCAGCCCCACCCTCTTCAATGTCTACATGAGCCCCCTTGCGGCCATCGCACGCCAACACAACCTCAACATCATCTCTTACGCCGACGACACCCAGCTGATCCTCTCCCTCACCAACGACCCCGCCACCGCCAGAGCCAGCCTACACGAGGGGATGAAAGACGTAGCCGAGTGGATGAAGAACAGCTGCCTGAAACTGAACTCAGACAAGACGGAAGTCCTCATCCTGGGATCTTCGCCCTCCGCCTGGTAAGACTCCTGATGGCCCCTCGCCCTGGGCAGTGCACCCAAACCAACAGACTACGCACGCAACCTGGACTTCATCCTGGACTCCTCCCTCTCCATGACCAGACAAGTCAACGCCGTCTCCGCGTCATGTTTCAACATCCTGCGCATGCTACGTAAGATCTTCCGGTGGATCCCCACGAGACCAGGAAGATGGTCACCCAGGCCCTCGTCACCAGCCGACTGGACTACGGCAACTCCCTCTACCCCGGAACCACTGCCAGACTCCAGAAGAGACTCCAGCAAATCCAGAACGCCTCAGCAAGACTCATCCTGGACATCCCCCGACACAGCCACATCTCCGGACACCTGAGAGACCTGCACTGGCTCCCGGTCAACAAGAGAATCACGTTCCGACTCCTCACCCACGCACACAAAGCCCTACACAGCCAAGGCCCAGGATACCTCAACAGCCGCCTCAACTTCTACACTCCCAAACGCCAGCTTCGATCAACCAACCACGCCCTTGCCGCCGTCCCCCGCATCCGAAGAGCCACCACAGGAGGAAGATCCTTCTCCTACCTGGCCGCCAAGACTTGGAACTCCCTCCTGACCTTCCTCCGCCTGACCCAGGACCACCTGGCCTTCAGGAAGCAGCTCAAGACCTGGCTGTTCGAGCAGTAGCGGACCCCCCCTCCCCTAGCGTCTTGAGACCCTCTGGGTGAGTAGCGCGCTATATAAATACGATGATTGATTGATTGATTGATTACCTTCACTTTATGATATTGGATTTAGGTTGAAACATGAAGTCTCTGAGTGAGTTCTCTTTGTGTGATAAACTCGAGTTGCTTCAGTTGGTGGGTTATCGATCCGCTGTATACATTGAAATCTTAACTTGACTCAAAAAACACTAGGATTAAATTCACTTACACCATGAGTAAGAAAGCTGTATCGTTTCTAGATGTTTGGGTTGAGATCACCGACTAAGGTTCACATACCAGCTTGTACCAAAACCCAACGGACCGAAACAGCGCTCTGTTATTTCAGTCACCAACTCTACTGAGGAATCTTCCATATTCTCAGGTTTTAGGAGTTTCTGACAGTACGAAAGGTGAAGCTACCATTGTGGATCTGAAGACTAAAGACATAAGTCGAGGATATCCCAGCAAACCTCTCGATGCTCAGGCACAAAGCATTATTGCAGGAGCGAGGAGGTTTACTGAAGGAAAGACAGAAACACAAAAGATGGGGTTTCTTTCCAAATGTTCAACTAATTCACAGAAAAATTCAGAATATTAGTACAGGAAGATGGGAGCTTCTACAGTAAGAGACTGCTTTCAGAAATGTATTCACATCTAAACCGTTATTTGCTTATATAAGATCTAGAAATATCAAAGAACTGCTCGCCACTAAAGCAACCCTTTAAAAGACGGATATGCTGGTATGAGGAAATGCCATAATTGCATTCACTGCAAGAATGTAATATCATGACCCATCCGCGCACAGGTGAGAGCATCAAGCTGCTCTATGATGGGGACTGCAATCCCAACAATGCTCTCTACTCGATGAAATGCCCACGCGGCATCCTTTGCGTTGGCAAGACCGAGTGGAAACGAAAGATTTGAATATGCAACGAAAGCGCTACATCTGGTTTGGCACCCACTGATATTACACCGAGGCAGGTTGTTTTCATGTCATTGTAGAGTCCGTCTTGCAAGAGCGTTCCTTTCGTAGGTTTGTGTTTGCTGCTGACAGCCCCGTCTTCGCTGTTTTACGACAGTTGAAGGTATGAGCTTTCCTTGTTGTGATTGGTCCAGTGATGTGCAGCCTTCAGGGCTCTTCACCAGGGGTTTGTGCACCTCTTCTTTTAGCATACGTCACTACCGAGGCTCGGATTGAACGAACAGCGAGCAGCGCGTCATGTGAGTATGCTACATTTACATTTAAGTGGCCTGACTGATTAGGGGGACTGGTTCTCCTTTTTTCATCTAGATGCACACTTTGGACACTTTCACATGGGGCTGTTTTCAACATTCAGGAGTCCACATCACATGGCTGTGAAGGGGGAAGGAGATGCAGGAGAGGCATGCGTTGGGTAGGCTGGTTGGGTATCTTTCTTTGTTTGTACATATTTATGTGTTTCATTGTTATTCCTTTTTTCACAGATGTGCCCCTGACGAAGGGACAGTAATCCCAGCATGCATTGGGCTATGGTGACTCTTGTTTGATCAGATTGTTACGTAATGAAACTGCAACTGAATTCTTTGGTTTTATTACAATGGAATTAGTAGCACAGTGACTTATGTGCCCTTGTAATTAAATGATAGAAGATTTTCATGATCACAATGAAATGAAATGAGATTAGAAATTCTGGAAGAAATGAATTTAATGCTTCCATGTTTTATATGTTGTATATCACTTAAGTTGTGCGCGCCTTCGTGTTGCAGGCCGGTCGGTTGCTGGCCTGCCTTTTGATCTTGATTCGTGTGGGATGTGTACACACCCTTAGGTGCTACACACAGATCACTATAATAAACAGTATTGTTTGACGTTTAAAGCAGCGTCATTGAGGTGTGCAGGGTCTACACATGTTTCATGGTCTTGTCAAACACTCCATCTTTTCTGTCTGACAGAGTCAAGTGCTAGGGCTCAGAGAGTCAATCCCTTCTGGTCACCCCTCCTCAGCAGATGCCCGGGTACGAGGCAGAGTCATCTTTGTGGCCAGCGCCAAACCGCAGCACTCTCTTCCGCTTCAGTAACATACTACTGAAGACATACCTCTTTAGGTTGTCTATCTCTCTGTTCACCTGTCTGCCTGTCTGAGCACCTCTCATGAATGATTATTTAGTGTTGAGAAGCTTGGAGAATTCCCTCTTATTCTTGTCATGTCACATAAAATATTTACTTTTGTAAAGCAGATTGTAGATTTGTTAGGTCTGTTGAGTGGTATATTGTTCTACTGAACTCTACGTTCGAAAGCCCTCCCCCCCAGGAGCATGAGGTGATGCCCCCATACCCTTGGAGAGACAAGAGCCCAAAGGGAGTGACCCGGTGTAATGGTCATGGGACACCAGTAATAAATAACAGTATTCACACTGGACACTGGTCTGTACACACTGACTATCCTAGGAGCCCAGAGGAAACTGCCCTATAACCACTGACTGCCACAAGACCTCACATGATACTGCCCTGTAGTCACAAACTGCCCCAGGACTCACACGCAGTACTGCCCAGTAAACATTGACTGCCCTAGGACCACACAGGAAACTGCCCTGTAAGCACTGATTACCCAAGGACCCAGACACAGGAAACTGTCTGGTAACCACTGACAGCCCCAGGACCCGGACACAGGAAACGACCCAGTAACCGCTGACTGCCCCAGGACCCACACAGGAATCAGCCCAGTAACCCCTGACTGCCCCAGGACCCGGACACAGGAAACGCCCATGTAACAACTGACAGCCAAAGCACTATACAGGAAACTGCCCTGAAACCACTGACTGTAACAGAGCCACAGAGGATACTGTTTTATAAATACAGACTGCCCCAGGAACACACAGGATACTGCTCTATAAACACTGACTGCCCAAGGAACTCACAGGATACTGCCCTGTAACGACTGACTACCTCAGGACCCAGACACAGGAAACAGCCCAATAACCACTGACTTCTCCAGGATCCACACAGGTTACTGCCCTAAAATGATTGTCTGTCCCAGGACCACACAGGACACTGCCCTATAACCACTGACTGCCCCAGGACTGCACAGGGCGCCGCCCTGTAACCATTGACTGCCCCAGTACCACACAGGACACTGTCCTATTACCTCTGACTGTCCCAGGACCACATAGGATACTGCTCTATAACCACTGACTGCCCAAGGACTTCACAGGATTCTGCCCTGTAATCACAAACTGCTCCAGGACTCGCACATGCTATTGCCCTTTAAACACTGGCGACCCCATGACCACACAGGAAACTGCTCTGTAACCACTGACTGCCTCAGGTCCCATACACAGGAAACTGCTCTGTAACCACTGACTGCCTCAGGTCCCATGCACAGGAAACTGCCCAGTAACCACTGACTTCTTCTGGATCCACACAGGATACTGCCCTGTAACCACTGACTGTCCCAGGACCACACAGGATACTGCCCTATAATCACTGACTGTCCTGGAACCTCACATATGCTACTGCCCTGCAACTACTGACTGCCCAAGGACTACACATGAAACTGCCCTGGTAGCACTGACTGCCCTAGGACCCTCACAGGAAGCTGCCATGTAACAACGAACTGCCCCAGCACTATACAGTATACTGCCCTGTAACGACTGACTGTCTTAGAGCCACACAGGATACTGTATTGTAACTACAGATTGCCCCAGAGCCACACAGTATACTGCTCTATCACCACTAACTACCCAAGGACCTCACAGGATACTGCCCTGTAACCACTGACTGCTTCAGAACCCAGACACAGGAACCTGCCCAGTAATCAATCACTGACTTCTCAAGGATCTACACAGGACACTGCTCTGTAACTACTGACTATCCCAGGACCACACAGGATACTGCGCTATAACCACTGACTGCCCTGGGACCTCACATGTGCTACTGCCCTATAAACAATGATTGCTCCAGGACTACACAGGAAACTGTCCTGTAAACACTGACTGCCCCAGGACCGCCAGGAAACTGCCCTCTTACCACAGACTGCCCCAGGACCCAGACACAGGACACTGTCTGTTAACCACTGATTTCCCCAGACACAGGAAACTGCCATGTAACCACTGACTGTCCCAGAGCCACAAAGAATAATGTCTTTTAACCACAGACTGCCCAACGATTACACAGGATACTGCTTTATAACCACTGACTACCCAAGGACCTCACAGGATACTGCCCTGTAACCACTGATTGCCCCAGGACCCAGACACAAGAAACTGCCCAGTAATCAATCACTGACTTCTCAAGGATCCACAAAGGATACTGCTCTATAACCACTTACTATCCCAGGACCACACAGGATCCTGCCTTATAACCACTGACTGCCCTGGGACCTCACACATGCTATTGCCCTATAAACACTGATTGCTCCAGGACTACACAAGACACTGCCCTGTAAACACTGACTGCCCTAGGACCAGATAGGAAACTGCCCTGTAACTACTCACTGCCCTAGGACCCAGACACAGAAAACTGTCCGTTAACCACTGGCTGCCCTGGAACCCAGACACAGGATACTGCCCTGTAACCGCTGACTGTTCCAGAGTCACAAAGGATACTGTCTTGTAACTACAGACTGCCCCAGGAACACACAGGATACTGCTCTATAACCACTGACTTCCGAAAGAACTCACAGGATACTGCCCTGTAAACACTGACTGACTCATTACCCAGGCACTAGAAACGGACCAGTAACCACTGAGTTCTCCAGGATCCACACAGGATACTGTCCTATAACCACTGACTGCCCCAGGACCACTCATGAGACCTCACTGTAACCACTGACTGCCCCAGGACCCACACAGGAAACAGCCCTGTAACCAAGGACTACCCCAGGACCACACAGGATACTGCTCTATAACCACTGACTGCCCAAGGACTTCACAGGATTTTCCCCCGTAATCACAAACGGCTCCAGGACTCGCACATGCTATTGCCCTTTAAACACTGGGGCCCCAGGACCACACAGGAAACTGCTCTGTAACCATTGACTGCCTCAATACCCAGACACAGGAAACTGCCCGGTAACCACTGAGTTCTCCAGGATCCACACAGGATACTGCCCTAAACGACTGAATGTCCCAGCGCCACACAGGAAACAACCCTCTAACCACTGACTACCCGAGGTCTCACAGAAAAGGCTTCAAATTTTGTCTGACATATCCCTCTTTGTAAATCTTACATGCTTGAAATAATGAAATAATGAATACATAAATAGGTTCCGGTGGCAGACTCATGTCTCAAAATTGCCAAATCTAGAGCCTCCCCAGGAGCAGCAGTTCTTTCTGCAGGTCTGTAACTGATCGCCCCTTGTAAACATGTCTCTCTTTTTATCAGGGGAATATTATCCATGCACAAAGGGTCTGGGTTACAGAGGATTGTTCTCTGACTTATGCCTCTGAAGTAGCATGAAAGGAAAACAAGGGGAACCCAGTAAATGGCTCGGGACCATGGGTATCAAGTATTTATCAAAGTAACAAGTGGTCCTTAGCATATAGGAATAAGAAGAGACAAAAATACTGTATAGACCACAATGGGCTACCATATATTTCTCAATTCCTTGTCCTGCCAGATTCAGCTTGCGAAGGCGTATGCAGAGTACCCACGCATTTCCCGCGGACCAGTGATCATCCTGGCCGTCCCGTCAATACGGCACCATTGACTACGCCGGACGAATGCACCCTATCTTAAAAAGAAACTAATCCGAAAGTGCTCTTCTTGCAGTTCGCGACCCTCCCGGCGCACTTACTACGGCTGTAACCGGAACCAATTTATCACGTGACCCTATCTGGAATACTACAAAATACAAGCCAGCCTTCCCAAAAGTTGCTTCTCTCCCGAGGACGCACGTTAACCAGTTATTTACCCTCAACGCAATTAATGCATGTAGAAAATCGTGGCGCCGGTAAAGCATAAACCCGGTGCACCATTCAGAAACCTGTAAAGTATTCTAAAGTGACGCCATGACTGAATAAAGAACCTCGGTACCGGCACTGAGCCCCCAAGCTTCATCTCAAAGATTGCCCCGTAACTAAGGGACAAGTGACAAATGGACATCGCCTGGCGATCCCACTACACAGGCCACTCCATTTAAAGAGAATTTTTCCAGACCATAACTTGGCATTTAAAAAGCTTCATTCAGGCAAATTTATTTTTCATGTCCTGAAGATGATCCCTCTATAACAGAGCTTGGGATCGAAACGTCGACTCTTTGTAGAGTACTTCATACATGTGATTCTATTGTATTATTGTTTGTATGAGTAACTCCAGGATACACTGTCATTGTAAATCCTTATCAGTGACCTGTAAGCTCACCATGTTTGCCTGATATTTCTTTCACCCACTCCCCCGTCTTCTCCACGTACGGCACAGGACTGTGCCCTACCATAACCTGACTGTTTTGGGTTATGTGTTGTATTTCTAAAATCCAACTATCTATCAAATCAATAAACATTCCTTGCCCGGCTGGACAAGGAATTGAGAAATATATGGTAGCCCATTGTGGTCTATATTTTTGTCTCTTCTTATTCCTATATACTAAGGACCTCTTGTTACTTTGACAAATATCTGAAGTAGCATGAACCACTCTGAATTGAAAAATAGTCAAACAGGGGCAAATACATGTGATATATCTCATAGCAAACTACTCACTCCTGAGTTGTCCATTGTAAGTTGAGATGTATTTCTCAACTTAATTTAGACATGAATGGTCCCAGGAGTGTGCACAAGGGCTGATGGGAAAATCCCATGTGAAAGTCCTGCAGTCAGTGTGACAAACTGCATCACACTGTGTGCAAATCACAGAGTATTCAGGAGAGGAGGCAGAATAGAAAATCCCCTGTTTGCAGAAAGAGAAATCTAATCCAAAAAAAAAACACAAGGACAATTTTGAGGTTAGAAGTGGCACGATTCGCATAATTGAGCCTTGTCTGACTGCACTGACTGCAAAAACGCTTTTTCATATGTGCAAATCACAAATTGGTAACACTTTGCCGAATCACAACTTGTGTTTATCAATTTTGTACCTGGAAAGTGTGTGTTTAGGGCATCTCTTCCAAACAGTGCTATGTATGAATTAGGGTCGCAAAATATGAATTTCTTACTGACACCTCAAAGGTGGTGGTAACCAATCAAAGACATGATGGTCTATTGACCCCAGCAGGACACCCTGCAAGTGATGAATCGCTATTTAAGACTTATACATTTTCATACATTAGGAATAGCGATTTCCTACTTGTGATTGAGTAAGTGTTGCAGTTAAGAAATCACAAACCTTGTATTTTCTCAGGTGAGGCTCCTCCACTGGGGCGGAGGAGCGTCGCCCCACTGCTTCCTCGCAGTGCGAGAAGCAGAAACATAAAATGGTAAAACTACCATTTTATGTTTCTGCTTCTCACACTGCAAGAAAGCAGAAGTGTTTGGTTGCGGGTGGGGGACGAGGCTGCTCTACGAGCAAGGCTGGGCATGGAAAGAGTAGTGTGCCCACTCCTGAGTGAGCATGACTGGTTTGGTTGGCCCTCTGGGGCCGATAAAACCAATAATGTGCACTCTGCCCTTTCTGTATGCAGACTGCCATGCAGCCTACAAGGAGAAAATGACCTTCCCAAAGGCACCCGGCTGGCCGGCGTCCCCACCAATCACAATGCTGCCATTGCAGCGGTGTGATTGGCTTAGGGGTGGGGAGGGAGGCTGCATGCTTCCTGATCCTGCCGGAGGCAGGAGAGGAGAGCAGGAGCTGGAACCGGAGCTTTGAAAATGAAGGGCCTGGCAGGCGGACAGGTACGTTTTTTAAAAATGAATTATTACATTTACCAGTCGAACCCTCCCCGCGCGACCCCCGCACCTCTGCCCGCGATTAATGCCAGATGCAACTGTGTTTTCTACGCATGACTTTAAATTCCAGAACTTTCCTAACCTTCAGCATTTGTGCAGATATGAATGTGTAAAGTGCACATGGTAAGGTGGGAATAGGAAAACATGTTCACTAAAAGGCGTAAGTGAGCTCTGACATTCAAACTCATGTATAAGAAACATAGAATTATGAATCAGTGAGGCAGGTGTAATCTACACTAATGTATAAACGTAACTACCATGTGTCTGTAGTGAAAGAGGCACTCTTGTGATTGGGCACCTTATGATGACCTTCGACTAACACCATTTTAATTGACTTTAGTGTGTTATTTTACCCTAGCCTTAATGTAGGATGGTCCTGCATATGCCTGCTTCTCTTCTGTCTTGTAATCTTGCTGTCTTTCAGTGGGAGCTGTCACGAAGTAGAACAGTGTTGCCAAGAATAGGAGGTGTGGTGTGTACATTTGAAGGCGTGAGAGGGAGAGAGAGGTGTGGAGTGTTGAAGTTCAGTGTTGTGATCGGTGGTGCACACATGTGCTCGTGTTCTACATTGAGAGATAAAGTATGTGACGCTATAAGCAGTTGTGCAGAAATGTGTATTGTACACTTATGAGAATTATGAGCGCTTACTATTGTTTTTGACATGGCCTCACGCCATCTTGTTTTCTGACTGTGCCTTGCTGCAGTTTTCCTGCGTGCACTATTTGCTTTAAATGGCTTCATGTCATCTTGTTTTCTGACTTTCCCTTTGTTGGACTTGGCCCTTCTCCCCGAAATTTTTCGGTTTTCTCCCCCCTAATTCAGGATGTGTCCCCCAGGGTAAAGGTTACTGTACAGGCCATGTGTGGTGTGAGACGCCATGTTAATGTGATAATGTGATGCAATGGTGTGCACTTATTTTCCCCCCATTGTGTAGAATGTACCCTGATGGAATGCTGCATTTGAAATGACTGCCATGGCTGTGCGATGTGCCACCTGACTGCAGTAGGTTAGCGGTCTAGATGTTTGGTACCCAGCCACCCTAGCTTTTGGAGGGAAAGCCTGGCACCCAGGGTGCTCTTCTCCTCCCCCTGAGCCAGTTTAAACCAGTTCGCCAGAGAATTCCAGAAGCTTCTGGCACTGTCTGGGAGGTGGGGTAAGGGGAGATAAATAAGGGGGATGTGCCACAATGTACAGAGACAGAGCTGGGACAGGAACATGAGGGGACCTTCTGCCAGGGGATACCGCCACTTGGGCCTGTGTGCTGGACCCTGCACCCATCTAGAACCCCTCTACTGTCCCCAGGGCTAGTGGAAGCCCCACTTCAGGAGTTCAGGCTGCTGAGTAGGAGGGCCACGCTACAGTGGGGATGGTGAAAGCCTACCACCCTGTTTTGATGAGTCCCCACTAACTGCTGACCTGGCCCAGTAGTGCCTGCTGCTCTGTTCCCTGGCCCCCTTGAGAAGGAGGCCCCCCCCTAGGTCCCTGAGGCTGGTGGGACCTGGTGCCACGCAAGCGCTGCGCCTAAGAGCTCCTGGAAGGGAAGGAGCGCCTTGGACTGGACCCCCGCCCCCAGGAGGTGAGGAGCGTTACCCTGGGGCTTACTATTGGGACTGCTTGCCCCCCAAGCGCTATCCCCCTAAAGCGCTGTGCTGTGAGGAACTGTGCCTGCGAAGCACTGCCTGGCCTAAAAGAATGGCTGCCTGCTAAGCGCTATATTGCCTGATCCTACCGCGCTGTATTAGGAGGACTGTGGCTAAATGTTGTCGATGCCATGTTTATGTGCACAGTGTTGCTGGCCTAAGTAGTTTATTCATATTGGGCTTTCACGCCTAGTGTTCTTTCCCTCACATTGATATTGCTGATATTTCATGTCATGTGATAACTCTTTGTCTTTATTTCAGCCCTGGAAACTAACGGACTTACCTTTTTATTCTTTTTCTGATTACCCCTGTGAATAACCCCCTGGTGTACATTGCCCTGGCGCCCCACTGTGATTACGGTGTCTTACTTTTACAGGTTGGACACAATACATGAGTTATTCTTTTACATCCAAACCGGTGTTGTGTCTCTTTTGAGGTGTGCCTGGTGTGTCGTCTGTGGGTACTGCATGGATGCTTCACACATGTCCTCAGGAGTTTGGCATGCCCGCTCTGCACCATGCTACCCCCCGTAGAATTGGCTACCCCATTTCTAACACCCTTGCTTCAAGTTGTTTGGGTTCATTATAGTTCTTACCATTTGCTTTAAATGGCTTCATGTCATCTTGTTTTCTGACTTTGCCTTGCTTCTGCGTGCACAGCAGTGCTTGCAAGTTGTTTAGGTTAATTATGAGGTCTTACTATTGGCTTTGACATGGCCTCATGTCATCTTGCTTTCTGGCTTTGCCTTGCTGCTCGCACGTAGCTGCAAAGTGGGAGGGCATTTTTCCTCACTTGTTTTTTGCTCTTCACTGACCAGAGTGGACTGGATATTATCTGAGGAATGTGCAACTCTGCCTCGAAGACAAAATACGGGAGCCTGGCTAGCCTTCGTCTTGGCCTTGACCCAGACTGGTACAGCCAGCTCAGTCTTTTCTAATAAGAAGGGGGTGAGGTTTTCTAGAAGCTTTGTCTTACATTTAGTAATGGTTTTTAAGCTTGGAACCTTCGAGGGCCAGGTGGAAATTCACCACAGAATAGACATATTGCTGATGTGGTGACAGAACTTGAGTCCTGATTGAACTCCTTCCTGGGCTGGTGACGGGCTTCCCCCAGCTTGAGTTGGCAAGGATGATGCCATATCAATCGGTGAGGTGTTCCTAACCAAATACATATATATATTTGCTACTCTTTGCTACTTGTATATACTGCATTATATTTCAATCGTTCATTTAATTGTTCACTTGATATTTGGGAGTCTGCAATTACTGATATATTCGGCCTGCTTTTCTAAAATATTGCATAAATAAACTTGTTTGTCATGTTAGATGCACCTGGATTTGTTTTCTTACCTCGCCTTAAGGGAGGTGGTGGGTCTTTGCCTCGTCTTTTGGGAGTGTTGCTCAAACATTTATTATTTAAAGGTGCAGTGGTATATTTGCCTCCAAAAGTGGGAGTGCAGTGTTTGGGTGTGGCTTATTGGTGAGAAGTCACATTCATTAAAGTTTCTTAATTTGTACCTGTTTTGAAACTCAGATCAAGTAAGTTTTGGTAGAAGTAAAACTTGTTTAAAAATGTATTTTTGATACCTGGCCATGTAGAAAAGCATTTCAATAAATTGTGCTTAGATACATGCACAGAGGAGTATGGGTTGAATGTTTCGTGATAACAGGTGTGTAAATTACGTATGCTGGACATACACCTTCCGTCAGTGTTTGAGTGCAGGTGAATAAATGAAAAGAGAAGGAGGACAGGCATGATTTTAAATGAAGACTTCAATCTCAGACCCCACTTGTGACCCAAGTGTCAGCAGAATCTTCACTGTCCAGGCTAAAAGACATTACTTGCCTTGTTAGTTTGTGGAGTTAGTTACATCATCATACTGACAGGGCAGCCTTAACGGTCTCTTTGCTATGGGTACAACAGAAATTCAGCACACACACATGTTGTTCTATCTTTCTTGAAAGCTTTTCTGATCAAAACACTATTCCCATTGACTGAAGTATGGGCATTTGCATGTTGTATTTCACATACAATTTAAGGTGTGTAATGAATTAATTAAAAAGAGTATTATTTCAATCATATGTGTCTCAAGGAATGCTTCAATGCCTTAAGCATGAAAAAAAGCCAAAATCTCTAAGTAGATAGCCAAATGAAGTAATCTGAAAAATACAACAGAATTACTCATTTCAAGCAATAACAATTATCTTCATCAATACTGCTCTTGTAAATGGATCAATATTTTGTTAATTAACTGTGGGTGAAATGGGGCACACCCAACTAAACGTAAAAAATTAACCACACATTATGTGGTGAGGAGTAACACAGATAGTACTCACTTGATGATAAGATCCTCAGGTAAGCAGGGAATAGTTGATTAACAGTATCTTCCACATAGTGGCCGTCTTCTCCATAGTACATCTGGAGCAACGCTCGTGGATCATATAACTTCTCATACATTTCCTTCAGACTCATGCCAGAGGCCATGCTCTCCACTGTGCTGCTCTCCTGCTTTCAGTGCTCGTTGTCTGCGCTCACACAATGTCTACAAGAAATCTGCATTATCAGGAATATATACAAGAAATCTACAATGTAAATGATGTCTACCTGAATTCTACATTGCAAATGATGTCTACGTGAAATCTACATTGTAAATGATATCTACACGAAATCTACAGTGCAAATGAAGACTTCTAGAAATCTACATTGCAAATGATATCTACAAGAAATCTACATTGTAAATGAAGACTTCTAGAAATCTACATTGTAAATGATATCTACAATTAATCTACATTGTAAATGATGTCTACACGAAATCTACATTGTAAATGAAGACTTCTAGAAATCTACATTGTAAATGATTTCTACCTGAATTCTACATTGCAAATGATGTCTACAAGAAATCTACATTGTAAATGAAGACTTCTAGAAATCTACATTGTAAATGATTTCTACCTGAATTCTACAATGCAAATGATGTCTACGTGAAATCTACATTGTAAATGATCCACTAACAGATATTACTCTATTTACATACCCATCCCTTCAGCTCTAATCCAACTTCACTTTTAAACCAGGGGTCCATGTTTTGCTCTTCCTTACAAATTCATGGAGCCTGCCTCGCCTAGACTTGCATCTCTGGACTCCAGTAGAGGCCATGTTGGTGTTGAGAATCGATTGTGTACCCAGGAGCTTTGACTAAAGTTCATGGTAATGTTGTAGAGGGAAAGGTGCATATTCTTCCAGCCATGTTGGATTTTTGATTGTGTCAGCGTGGAGAAGAAGAACATATTCTGTGGTGACCCTTAGTTCAGGGAAAGGAGATGAAGAGTCATCAACTTTGATGGGGAAAGTTTTTAACTCTTCAGTGTGTTTTACCGATGTCAATAAGACATTCAATGGAGTGACGTTAGCATAATCATGAACATATGAAGCACATCATATTTGCCTGACCGCAGTGGCTCATGGTAGAGGCTGAATAATGTTTACGACCGTGGTGATACTTGAGCGACCACACATTCCAAGAGGTTTTCATCTGACTGCACTTCTTTCTTCCTTTTGAATCATTTTAGTAGTGTTAAGATGCTGTTGCTTGTTGAGTAGATGTTAGCATAGTACTATGTCCTCAATGCACTGCACAGAGCTACCTTGGCAGAGCTCATCAATAGTTGAGGCCAAGTCGATGTACGGCATAAGACCACCAAATGACTGCAGATTGTGTATGGTACTCACATCTCCACCAAACCTGATCCACCTTGTTGATATGTGGTTTCTCCCACTCACTGTGGCTGAATGGGGGGCCTGGTGCTTTCCACGGGAAATTCTGACCAAATCCCAGAAATACTTGAATAGGCTTTTCCCAAAGGCCTGTCCTTCATCCCAAGATGAAAATGTATTCTCAACATATTCAAATACCTGGACTTCTGGGGGTGAAGGTATAACCAAGAGTTTAATGTACTGACGTCTAGTGATGCACTGAAGGCTGGTAGAGTTTAGTGCAGAGGTCTTCAAACTTTTGTAGGTTGAGCCCCCCCAGTTGAATTTTTTTAGATGTTGGGCCCTCCCACCACCTGACAGAAATTTCTGGAATCTGGTACACTACATAATCGACTGCCAAGTTCATATCACAGGCCATATTCGGCAAATAATGTTTAACACAATAAGAGTGTTTAGTAAACTGCAGG
The DNA here is from genome assembly GCF_964263255.1 of Lissotriton vulgaris. Taxonomy (NCBI): domain Eukaryota; kingdom Metazoa; phylum Chordata; class Amphibia; order Caudata; family Salamandridae; genus Lissotriton; species Lissotriton vulgaris. Next base: position 338,938 of record NW_028246114.1, on the reverse strand, counting down.
TTTGTGGATGGGTGTGGTGAAATGACAGAGGCTTATTACACAGCTCAAAACACAATTTTCAAGATAAAATGTGCGCAAATTCTTTTTACTAGGATTCTTTCTTTTACACATGACCTAGATTAGTAATAACACCACCAACATAATTTGTGTGGACCCGTTTTAATCTAAAATTGCATGTAACTAAAACATTTCTCTGCAAATAGTAATAGACTCTCTCACATCAATCACATTAAAAAGAAATGAAACAAAAAGGGAATTTACAAGAATCAGGGCAAAAACAGAGCTACCTCTATCAAGGGAACCCCTGAAAGGCTGGATTGCAGTGCATGTAAATATGTCCTTTTGTAATTTAGGACGAAAACCTTGATGGGGAACGACATGTCCATACTTGTGTACAGGGGCGCAACTAGACACGAACTTCGAGGGGGGCTAACACTCCCATCCAGGGCTGGCCCTAGCACTGGTCGCACATAGTGCAACAGTCTGTTTTGGCGCCCCTCCCCCATTTCCTCCTTCTCCATGAATTTCCTCACTACCACTCACCAACAATGCACCCCATCTCTCTATAGCACCTTTCTGGCAAACATGTAATTTTTTTTATAGTTCTACTCATAGTTTCCCACACTCAGTTCTTTGATCTGCATGGTACACATTTTTTTTTAGCAGGCACATTATACCTCTGCGCTGTGTGAGTGCATGGTGATCAGAGTGAGTGCATGGTGGTCAGAGTGAGTGCAGGGTGAATGGTGTGAGTGCATGGTGATCAGTGTGAGTGCATGGTGATCAGTGTGAGTGCATGGTGATCAGTATGATCGCTGTGAGTGCAGGGTGAATGGTGTGAGTGCATGGTGATCAGTGTGAGTGCAGGGCGAATGGTGTGAGTGCATGGTGATCAGTGTGAGTGCATTGTGATCGGTGTGAGTGCATGGTGGTCAGAACGAGTGCAGGGTGAATGGTGTGAGTGCATGGTGATCAGTGTGAGTGCATGGTGATCAGTGTGAGTGCATGGTGATCAGTGTGATCGCTGTGAGTGCAGGGTGAATGGTGTGAGTGCATAGTGATCAGTGTGAGTGCAGGGCGAATGGTGTGAGTGCATGGTGATCAGTGTGAGTGCATTGTGATCAGTGTGAGCGCAGGGTAAATAGTGTGAGTGCATGGTGGTCAGTGTGAGTGCATTGTGATCAGTGTGAGTGCAGGGTGAGAAGGTGAATGGTGTGAGTGCATGGTGATAAGTGTGAGTGCATTGTGATCGCTGTGAGTGCAGGGTGAGAGGGTGAATGGTGTGAGTGCAGGGTGAATGGTGTGAGTGCAGGGTATGTGGTGTGAGTGCATGGTGATCAGTGTGATCGCTGTGAGTGCAGGGTGAATGGTGTGAGTGCATGGTGATAAGTGTGAGTGCATTGTGATGGCTGTGAGTGCAGGGTGAGAGGGTGAATGGTGTGAGTGCATGGTGATCAGTGTGAGTGCATTGTGACCACTGTGAGTGCATTGTGAGCATGAAAGTGAAGGGCGAGAATGAGGAGTGAGTTGTCTGAATGCAGGGTGCATTCCCAAAACCTTGAACTAACACAGCAGGTTATTGACGGCAGCGTGGGGTTTCAGAGATGTTAAACCATTGCTTTTATGGCATTAACCAGGGATCAGGGTGGAGGAAATAAATGTGCTGATCTTGCAACAAACTTCCAGTTTTATGGTTAGGGTTGCCAGCTCATTGTTTATTTTTGTACCAACTGGGCCATCAAAATAGTCACCTAAAGCTGCATTGTCAGCACTTGTCTGTGCATACTTGAACAGCACATATAAATAGTAGCACTTTTAATTGTGTTTTAGGGCTGCCTGAATGGTCCATGACTGATAATAAAATGGAACAAAGACAGAAAAGTCACATTACAAATGTATACATACTTATTTATTTATAAGTATATTTGGTGTCAAGACAATCAATTTGCATGCAGGTTGTTAAAAAAAGCACATGGCTGGCTTGCATTTTTATTTTGTCAGTCAGTCATAAGCTTTTATTCGATACGCAGAGATATCTTATAAGCACATACATAGTACAATCAATACAAATATACAAAAAGTTTTATGCCATAAGAAGTCAGTAGAAATGTTAGAATATTTAAAAGTGATAAAAAGGTGTAAGGTCCATTAATAAATTAGCTAAAACATTTTTATTTTTGGTAACTTGAAGCTGTGTGGGTTTGCACCGCCTGCCTGTGTAAATTTAATAGAAACTTTGTCTCCTTTGTGCTAACAGCTTCCTCCCAGGACGGGGTGAAACTGGTAGAGCTGAAATGCTTCAGCTGCTTTGGGGGGCAGGATGTCTCCTTTGCTAAAACGGAAAGCAAGGAACAGAGGTAATTTCAGCTGCAGTGGGAGGCAAGGAGTCTCCTTTGCTATGAAATCAAACGCAAAGGAACAGGACTGTCTGTTCATTTGGTTTCGTTTTTAGCAGAGAGCCTTCCTCCCACTGCAGCTGAAGCAGCCCAGCTCTACCAATTAACCTCCACCTGGGAAGGTTAACTGTTCGCTCTATACATGACAAAAGCGCAAGTCGTGCCTTATCTATTTCCCCTCTCTCCCCCCTCCTGCAGCTCTCAGTTACCAGAGCTCGCAAATAAACGTTCGAAAGGGGTGAAGACTTGCACACCTCGGGACAGTAAAAAGACTCTGAAAGGGAAGATGCTAGGGTGGAGTGTGCGCCGCCCCTGAGATGGTGTCGTGCCCCCCTGGGGGTTGCGCCCCACAGATTGAAGAACTCTGGTTTAGTGTATAGACGTCTAGTGATGCACTGAAGGCTGGTAGAGTTTGGTGTATAGACGTCTAGTGATGCACTGAAGACTGGTAGAGTTTAGTGTATAGACGTCCAGTGATGCACCGAAGGCTGGTAGAGTTTGGTGTAAAGACGTCGAGTGATGCACTGTGTAATGTATAGGCATTTATATAGCGCACTAATTACCCCAAGGCGCTTCGACCGCTGCGAAACCCTTCCTGGCTTCCCTGAGAGATGGTCCCTTAATGGGTATCTCCAGGGTGAGACCTGGCATCCCCGGCGGTCTGGTGGGGCCGTTAGTGAAGATGAGGCAAGCTAATGCCCAGAGTTGCCGAGTGTGATCGCTGATCAGAGTGGGCACCGAGGCGAGAGAATTATCGAGTCCGCTGACCCTGGTCCAGAAACCTGCCGCGCCGGGAATCGAACCCTGGTCCCGGGCCGTCCTCTGCTCTCGGGTCTGCCGCCTCTAACCAGTGAGCCACACTACTTCACCTAAAGACTGAAGACTGGTAGAGTTTAGTGTATAGACGTCTAGTGATGCACCGCAGGCTGGTAGAGTTTAGTGTGCAGACATCTAGTGATGCACTGAAGGTGGGTAGAGTTTAGTGTGTAAACATCTAGTGATGCACTGAAGGCTGGTAGAGTTTAGTGTATAGACATCTAGTGATGGACTGAAGGATGGTAGAGTTTAGTGTATAGACGTCTAGTGACGCACCAAAGGCTGATAGAGTTTAGAGTATAGACGTCTAGTGATGAACCCAAGGCTGGTAGAGTTTAGTGTATAGACGTCTAGTGATGCACCGAAGGCTGGTAGAGTTTAGTGTATGGAAGTCTAGTGATGCACTGAAGGATGGTAGAGTTTAGTGTATAGACGTCTAGTGATGCACCGAAGGCGGGTAGAGTTTAGTGAAAAGACGTCTAGTGATACACTGAAGGCTTCTAGAGTTTAGTGTATAGACCTCTAGTAAGTGTCAAAGTACCACAACATCCCTTACCTTAGAAGTCTTCTATGACGTCGTAGAATTTCGCAGGGATGCAAGGGACCAACTTCCCAAATAACTAACTTACAACTTGTGCTCTCTAGACAAAACATACCAAGAAAGATATTTCAAGTATACACCAAATCACACTGACAAGAGGTGCTGGTGCACGGGAAAGGGGAGGATTTTTCTTATGGTGAAATAAACCACTAGCGCCATAAATACTGTGGGTGCTTAAGTGGTTTAAGTTTCATGACAGTACTCCCCTCTCAAGACCCCTCCTAAGACTTTTGGGATTGTTTTGGTTAGGTTAGATAGTGAATATGAAATGCTTTAATCAATCTGGGAGCATTAGTTACATTAATTAACGGTTCCCAGGATCATTCTTCTGGACCATACCCTTTCCAATCGACTAAATAATAAAGTTTTCCTCAAATTCTCTTGGAATACACAATTGCTTTTACCTCGAATTATGGGTGACCATCAACTTCAATTGGAGGAGGGGGACTAATTATTCGAGTTTTTGAGTTGTATGGCTTTAACAAAGATACATGAAACACTGGATGAAAACGGTGATTAGAAGGAAGAGTCAATTTTACACAAACCGGATTTATAACTTTTTCTATAGGAAAAGGTCCAATAAAATGAGGATTACATTTTTTATAACCTTTTATCCTCAGATTTCTTGTGCTGAGCCAAACCTTATCCCCTACATCATATGAGGGTTGCGCTGATCTATGTTTATCTGCTGTTTCTCTTTGGCTTTCTTTTGTTTTAGCTAAATTAAATTTATCATCGGAATGAACAGGTGTTATCTTGGAGATAAGGTCATGGATTGATGGAACTATATCTACAGAATCCAAATTTCCTGGAATATTTTTTGGATGAAATCCATAGTTGCAAAAAAATTGAGACATTTTAATAGACCTATGTTCTGCATTATTATATGCAAATTCTAAAGCACTTAAAAGGTCTGACCAGTCATCATCTAAATTAGTTAACATACATCTTAGAAATTGTTCAATTGTTTGATTGGTACGTTCAGTTAAACCATCAGTTTGTGGATGATAACTAGATGATAATCGGACTTCCATGTTCAATAAGGTACTCAAGTTTTGCCAGACATGAGATATAAATTGAGAACCCCTATCAGTGATTACCACTGATGGAATTCCATGTAATCGTACAATATTGGTCACCAAAATTTGTGCTAATTCTTTAGCATTTGGGAGTTTTTTCAAAGGTATAAAATGTGCCATACGTGATAATTGATCCACCACTGTGAAAATGGTGGTATCCTTTATTTTATTTGGGGGAAGATCAACTATGAAATCTAAAGATATGGTATGCCATGGTGGAGGCGGGACTGGTAAAGGTCTAAGTAAACCACTAGGGGCTTGGTGAGAAGATTTGTTTTGAATACATATATTGCACGTTTCTAAAAATTCTTGTACATCTTTGAACAAAGAAAGCCACCTGTTGGACCTGCGATGGGCAAGCCCAGCACAAAGGGGGTAGCTTGGCTCAAGTGTCAAGGCAAGTGAAGGCTATCGTGTTAAGCCGGCTTCGACCCAATAATATCTCCTTGAACAACCACCAAAAAGAAGGACACCACACCACTGTTGTAGAAAAATACGATTCCTTTATGTAAAAATTTTCTGTTGTGAATGGTGATCAATTAGGAAAGCACAATTACATTTCTTTTGGGTCACAATTTGCTGGGTTTCGATTTTGGAATAGATTCAATAAATAAGCTTAGGAGTATAGTTCATCAATAAATAGATTAAATATCAGGAATAAATATTGTTAATAAATAGAATAAATATCGGGAATAAATATCTTCAATAAATAGCATAAATATCACTGTCTGTGTAGCAGAGTAAATACTGGTTCAGTTCAAGAGCATCTACAGATTCATTCTGGTATCGCTGCCACCAATTAAATACTTCAGGAACACTACATTTGCAAATACATTTCAGGTTGGAAAGATTACTCTTACAGTTTATGACGATTTCACCATTAGTGTACACAGGCTTCTCTGGGCTTAACAGGGAGTGCTGGGACTCTTTAAGAATCACACGGGGGTTATGCGCGTATATCTAAAAGGCAAGGAAAGACAGTGAACACTTCATTTGCACTCGGCTGCCACCGGGTTGAGATCTCTGTTTGCCGGTGGGGGTCTAAGCGCGCCTAGGGGTTTCTGTCCCCGCTAGCACTCAGGCGGCACCAGTTCCAAGTCTTTAGACTGCCGAACGGGGCTGCCGGAGAGGTCACACAATCTTCGCGCTCAGTCAAATAAATGCCGGTTCACAGTTCCTTTATAACAGCGCTTCCCACCTGAAGAAACGGGCCCACCTCGCATCGGCTGCAATCGAAAAGCGATTCAGTCGGGTTCAGCACTTCTCTCGCCAGCGACAGGTTCTCAGGGGCTCCACGGACCTCCCTCCAACTTCCTCAAACAGGGATGGTTCCCGCCCATAGCTACAGCCGCCGATCCACTGGGGAGGGGCAGAGACAGTAGTCCCGCCCAACGAAGGCCGGCCTTTCCCCGCCCCGGCGCACCACCTCACCTCAGTCTGCGCAGGAAGCACTCTACGCCGGTGGAGCTCGGAGACGTCCGAGCTCCTCGCTGGAGGCGCCTGTCACACAAGGGGCACAGAAGACGCTCGTGGTCACGGCAAACTTGCTCTCGCCCCGCGACCCGAGTCAGTCGTAATTCGCAACGGGGGGGTGGGGAGGCACACGAAAAATCGGCCACAGTCTCTTGGGGGTGACGAGGCACTCGCTGGGCAGGCGCTGTAGGCGCGAGGTCACCGCACACACAGCTGACTGGAACGCCAGTCAGGATCCACGCCAGTGACTCTTGCTTGCTCTACTGCCACACTACCAGCCGCCTCAGGGGTCAACAGGGCAGGTGTCAATCTGGTGTCAAGTCTGGAATCTCCTTCTTCACCTAGATCTGGAACATCATTATCCTATCTAGTCTTTTGGTCATCTAAAATGGCCGCCAGGGACTGGACCTTATATAGCCAGTGCCCTGAGGTGCTGGCTCGTGCCAGTAGGTTCTAGAACCTTCTTTGGGTTAGGCCAATGACATGGCACTACTGGGGTATTTGGGTCTCTAACAGCCACCATACTGGGGTTCTAGAGCAGCCATTTTGTGTACCTGAGGGAAATAAAGTAATTCCTGTCAGGAATGCGCACCAAGTAAAAGGGCACCAAAACCTTGAAAGGTCAGGGTTCATGGAGGCTCCACAGGGAGTCACTCTCATGAGGAAAATGGATGGCCACCATTTTGAGATCATTCATACAGGTTGCCAATCCCAGTCTATAATGTCACAGGTTTCGCCAGGTGTCTTGTGAATAGGTGCCAAAAACCTTGTGAACAACTGGGCGTCAAGGAACATCTAGCCCCATTGAAACAGCACACAAAAAGGTCCTGGTAGACAAAGAAAAGCGACAAATTTTGGGAGGTACAGGGGAACAAAAGAAATCATAGTGGTGAGGGGACTCTCAGAAGCAGACGGGTCTAACACGCGTCCCCCCCAGCTGAAAGTGGGGAGAGCTACCCAACCCCTTGGGAGTTCTCAACACTAAGGCGGAAATACCTGGAGAGACCGTCTGCATTGGCGTGGTCAACTCCGGGCCGGTGTTCCACCCGAAAGTCCATTCCCTGTAGGGAGATAGACCACCTCAACAGTTTGGGGTTTTCCCCCTTCATCTGCATGAGCCAGCGAAGGGGTCGGTGGTCTGTCTGAACAAGGAAGTGCGAACCAAACAAGTATGGTCGCAGCTTCTTCAGTGCCCAGACCACCGCAAAGGCTTCCCGCTCAATGGTACTCCACCTCTGTTCCCGGGGAAGCAGTCTCCGTGACAGAGAGACCACGGGTTGATCCAGACCCTCCTCATTGAGTTGCGATAACACCGCCCCAATGCCAATGTCGGATGCATCTGTCTGGACAATGAATTCCTTTGTGAAGTCTGGAGCCTTCAAGATGGGAGCGTTAAACAATGCTTGTTTCAGAGTGTCGAAGGCTCGCTGACAAGCCTCCGTCCAGATGACTCTCCTGGGTTGCTTCTTGGCCGTGAGTTCAGTAAGGGGTGCCACGATAGTGCCATACCCCTTCACAAACCGTCTGTAGTAGCCTGTGAGGCCCAGGAAGGCTCGGACCTCAGTCTGGGTCTTGGGGGGTTTCCAGGCCATGATTGCCTCAATCTTCGCCTGAAGGGGCTGCACCTTTCCCCTGCCCACCAAGTGACCTAAGTACACTACCGACCCCTGTCCAATCTGACATTTGCTGGCCTTGATTGTCAAGCCAGCCCTTTCCAGGGTTTGGAGAACGGCCTGCAAGTGCTGCAAGTGATCCCCCCAACTGCTACTGAAGACAGCTATGTCATCTAAGTAGGCAGCAGAGAAGGACTCCATCCCGGTGAGGATCGTGTTCACCAGCCGCTGAAAAGTGGCAGGAGCGTTCTTGAGCCCGAAGGGCATGACACAGAACTGGTAGTGTCCATCAGGTGTGGAGAAGGCTGACCTTTCCTTGGCTCCATCAGTCATGGGAATCTGCCAGTACCCTGCAGTGAGGTCAATGGTACTGAGATATTGGGCAGCTCCCAACCGGTCAATCAGTTCATCCGCCCGTGGGATCGGATGAGCATCTGTTTTGGTTACCGAATTTAGTCCTCGGTAATCCACATAGAATCGTAATTCTGGTGTGGCGCCAGGTGGAGCGGCTTTGGGCACCAAAACCACCGGGCTAGACCAAGGGCTACTTGAAGGTTCAATGTTGGACGTGGCCCATCTGGCAGGTCCGCCCCTGAAGTTTTTATGGTATATGTAACCTGGGGAGGGTGATTTCCCCTCTGAGTGAGTGTGAGGAGAGAGCGACCTACCCTTCCATAGGAATGCATGGGGAATGGATGAGTCCTCGGTAGTTCCCGATGCGTAGGGTGTGCAGGGTCAAGTCTGGTATGTATGAACTCGTGAGGTTGAATGCTGCGCAACGGTATATGAGGTATGAGTGTGTCTAGTGTAGAAGTCCCCCTTTTGGAAGTGGCGTAAATAATTAATTTACTCTCTTAATTTCTATGCAGGTAAGTACTTAATCAATGATAACTCAATTAAAAGGAAAGAAAACAGAGTCCGTGGTGTTAGAGTTTCTAAGGGTTTATTCCTCATAAAGGAATCAGGATATCATGTTCTGACCACCACAGGGGTGTCAGAAGGGATAGATGAGCGCGCTCTCGTTTATTGACATTACATAGCTTATATACTTGATTTACATCATAAGTTTCAATGTGAGAGGCGTAACAGCTGAGAGAAGACAAGATAACAGTATACACGTGGTACCAATACATCATTAAGAGGCGTAAACTAGGCGTGAACTAGAGGTGTGTGCTAGAAACGTCACTGATAGGTGACGTAAGTGGGTGGCACCAAGGGGTGGCGCTAACAGAATGTTGCAATGTCAGCAGAAATCGGAAGCTTGGATGCGCGCGCAGCTGCATGACGTGTGACTGACGGGGTGCAGGGGTCTTGACATTTACACTGACAGGAAAGAGACAGAAGTCTGGCATGTCAGATCAACTTGTACTTCTATCATATCTGATATCTGATGTTTAGGAACTATACTATCTGGGCGGAAAGGTCTCTAGGGTAGAAGCTATCCTATGCTAACTGTGGATGCGTGTATAAGCGCCTGAGTGTCTACATGTGAAGCGTGGGGGCACGGGGCCTCCCATGGAAGCATGGCAACGGAGGCTATGAATTACTTGCATTAAGACAGATCGGCCTTTTGGCTCTGCAGCTGGAGAGGATGTTTACAGAATCTAGTAGGCAGGAATGTATTCTCGGGGAGCGGAACAGATAACTCGAAGGTTATAGTCAGTCTTGGCAGGAAGCAGGCTTGAGCTGAGCGCGAGGGGCCGCGCTGAATATAGGACATAGTTCATGAGTACAGAGGTAGCCTGGGCAGAGCCAGGAGCCACAAAAGAGGTTCAGATGGCAGGAATTCAGGGCCTACTCTGGCTAGAGCAGGAAAAAGCGAAAAGTGTACTACAAAAAGACGTTGGCATAGCATACTTAGGAACGGACTATATAATCCATTCATGGTGCGTCTGAAAGAGGACAAGTTGACGGTGGACGCAAATGTATTTGCGTCTTCATAACTGGCACAGGAGGGAAGTTACATGCACTTTAAGCTGGTACATGGAGTCGGTGGGGTACGCGCTAGGGAACACAACATGGCCAAAATTTAATTTTCCTCATTCCCTCCTTGTTCCCTACGGACCCTTCATGAAATATCGATCCTCATGAATCGATCAGTCTGTTCTTGTAACATCATTTGTTCTTCTTTCTTTCGGTTACGTTTTGAGTGCAAACTGGAATGCTCAATACAAGAAGTGGCACACAGTCCACAGATCGCTGGCCCACACTGTAGGCACAAGCAGCAACTGAATACTAGGACTAGGCCAATGCCTAGGAAGGATAGTATTTTCCATCCCCAAGCTGTTAACGTTGTCCAGAACCAACCGGACCAAGTCCAGGTGCCTGGATTCTGATGTATCTGATTTGCAATTTTATGAAGACGGGTGATAGCTTGATATACAGATGGTGCATTCTGTGGAATGAAAACACAGCAGCTTGACCCGATGACCTTACAAGCTCCACCTCTATCTGCCAAGATGACGTCAATTACGAGACGATTCTGAAGGACAACAACCCGCATAGCGGACTGCTCCTCTGTTAAGTTTCCTAAGGCGGAGGTAGTTTCATTTACTACAGCTTCAAGTGTTCTAGTTAATCTGCGTATTAATTTACTATTCTGGACAGGTCCTAAGATGAAAAAGAATCCTTTATTAAAGTCGGTGTACTGTTCCCATGCTGTTTCTGTGTAGTCGACAAGGGGGGCATCTCTTCTGGGTCTATTCTTTACTAGATTGCTATTTCTATGGTAATCAGAAGGAGCTAGAAAAACGGGTGGCAGAAGGAATGCAATGTAACAGGTACCATCCCAGTCTGGAGGTAGACGAATGTATGCGGTATGACCACACACAAAGTAAGAATGACTGATAGCTTTGAAGGATGACTTTCCATCATCACTGAATTCGACCACAGTAGTGCATTTACTATGACCTAAGTGTACTGAACCTTTCTTCTTGATACATAATTCACCAGTGACTGGCAGTACTGACATAATAGGTAGAACTGGTGCGGCCTCGGATTCGACAGTAAGAATCATAAGGCTAATTGTGTAATTACCTAATCCATATACTTCATTTTCTAGATCAGTTCCTATTCTAATGGGGAGTCCCTCCTTATCCGGGTAACAGACGTCTAGTAGGACCAAGTTCAAGTTTCCCCAAACCCAACCCCCATCGAAAACGGCAATGTCGGGATCTAGAGAATTAATTATCTTAAACCATGCTCCGCAGGAGCCATTGTGAGTGAACGGATACGGAAAGAGAGGCAGCGCTCCCTTGTAGTTCTGGTAGGGAGGGAGTCGGCCACATATCCAGCAATTTGTAGCATTGTTAGTTTGATGAGAATGATGTAACATACTAATGAATGTATTGTTGCGCAGCGCGAGTCTGTAGGAAAGCTCATGAGGAGGTAACTCACTAAAAGTGTGTTCAGCAGAGACATTGTAAGCAGATTGTTCACGCTTGAAGATAGGATGGTATATAGATAACAAGATACTAGCAATGATTATTAATATACTGAGAATAAACATAATTATTAGTGTCACTATGCAGTGACTACGAAGTGATTTGCAATATGTTCTTTTCTTTTCCTCTCTCTCTCTAACTCGATCTAGGGGATACATGTCAGAAACTATTTAACCGATTCACCTAGGGGAGGACTTAAACAATTAAACTGTCTGACTTGCTAGATCGTAACTTCATACGATATTGTTCTTGAGGAGTTTTTTCTCGTTTGCATTCGGAAAAGTCTTTGGGATCACAGTCTTTGGTGGGGGTGGGTGTGTCTTGTTCCGGTTTCAGTCCTGGGAATGTTTTGATATGGCTTAGGTGGACCCACCCCTTTCTTCCTTCCAATTTGACTGCAGTCTTTGTTGTTAGAAGAACGGTCTTCGGAGACTTCCAGCGGGGCTCCAACGGACTTTTCCTGTCGAAGTTTCGGACTAAAACAACGTCACCGGGGCGGACATCATGCTCCTTCACATCGGTGTTGTCAGGGAAGGCTGCGGCAACCTGTGAACGACATGATTGGAGTGCAGACATCAAGGAGGCAAGGTAATCTGTCAACATATTAGAATCAACATCGGTTATTTTTTTAGGAATGGGCGTCCCCCACATATTCGGTGGTCTTCCAAAGACCACTTCGTACGGAGATAGCCCTGATCTCGAATGGGCGACCATTCTCATATAGAATAGTGCCACCGGCAGGGCGACTATCCAGTCGACCCCTTTGTCCTGACATATTTTGGCAAGGCGAATCTTTAATGTCTGATTATGCCTTTCTACAAGGCCTGCTGCTTCTGGATGTCGGACACAATGGAACTTCCACTGGTATCCCAATAACAAGGAAACTTCTTTCATTAGGGCAGACGAGAATGGCTGACCGTTATCTGAGTACACAACACGAGGCAAGCCGTACCGTGGGAAAAATTCACGAACCAACTGTTTGGCAGTGGTCGGAGCAGTGTAATCTGGGACTGGATATGCTTCGGTCCAGCGGGACAGAGCACAGACAACTACGAGAACATATTTAAATCCTCGACAACGGTCCATCTGGATATAATCCATCTGGAGGACTTCAAAAGGGTGATCGGGAGGATGAAATCCACCTTGCTCTACAGGGACGCTTTTACCTGGATTGAACTGGCAACAGATCATGCAAGTACGCACTTTCTGTTTTGCGGCTGCTCGTAAGTGTTTATTATTCCAGATGTTTTGCAAACTGTCTAGCATTGCTTTCTCTCCTAAATGGGCAGGACTATGTGCTGTATTCATCATGACTTGAACCATAGAGTCAGGGAGAAACCATGTAGATTTTCCCTTCGTCATCCAACCCTGATCTGTCTGGATCCCTCCTAGTTCGATCCATTTCTTTATTTCGTCTGCAGTAGCGTGTGTCTGAATGTCAATAACATCTAGTGTGGGATCTCTGACTGTCATGCAGTTTGTCGGATCTGTTGTCTTTGTCGTGTCAGTTGTCTGAGTGTGAGTCAGTGCTGTATGTTTTGCTGTCTTATCTGCCAGGTCGTTACCCTGGGAAACAGAATCTGTGGCTTTAGTATGGGCTTTACACTTCATGACTGATATGGCTGAAGGCAGATGTATTGCTTCTAACAGTGCTTGAATAAGAGGACCGTGCTGGATCTTGGCCCCATGAGAGGTCAGGAAACCTCGTTCCTGCCAGAGCATACCAAAGTCGTGTACGACTCCAAACGCATAACGGGAATCTGTGTATATGTTAACATTTCTGTTCTTTGCTAGAATACAGGCTTGGGTCAGAGCGATGAGCTCTGCTGCTTGAGCAGACAGTGTATCAATACGATGTGTTTCTTTAACTTCAGTTTCAGTGGTCACGGCATATGCGGCCACTAACTCTCCTGTACTTGTTCTCATGCATGATCCATCCACATAAAGTGTCAGGTCTGGATTTGTCAGTGGAACATCTGTTAAATCTCGTCTGGGCTTTGTTACTGCATTAATAATCTCTATACAATCATGCGGAGCTGGATCTGTCATAACTGTAGGTAACAATGTTGCTGGGTTCAAGATACTGCAGCGTCTGATTTCTATGTGTGGCTGGAATAATGTCAATTCGTAACCTGTCAATCGTGCTATAGTCAAGTGTTGAGTCTGGGTTCTGTTTAACAGAACCTCTACAGAATGTGGAACTTGTACTGTTAACTGATGGCCTAAAACAATTGAATCGCTTTGTCTGATTGCTAACGCTGTTGCTGCTACTGACTTTAAGCATGCAGGGAGTGCCTGTGCTACTGAATCCAATGTACTTGAAAAATAAGCGCAAGGCTTATGTGAACCTGCTTGATCTTGAGTGAGGACAGACAATGCTGTACCATCACGTTCTGTAACAAAAAGTGTAAACGGTTTGCTGTAACATGGTGTCGCTAAAACTGGTGCTTGGCATAAAGCTTTCTTCAATTCCTCAAAGGCTTGTGTGTGTTCCTGAGTCCAAGGAAGGTCAGTCGAAGTCGCTGCCTCCTGTGTCGTTAACTGGATGAGTGGTTTAGCTAGAAATGCATATTGAGGAATCCATTGTCTGCAGTACGAGGTGAGGCCTATGAAGGCCCGCACTTCTTTTTGTGACTGGGGTCGGGGCATGTTTACTATTAACTGAATGCGATCGGGAGTGAGCTGTCTCCCCACTTTGGACAGCAAGTGACCCAAGTACACAACTTGCTGAACACAGAATTGTAGCTTCGAAGGAGACACCTTGTGTCCCTTGTCGGCCAGAAAATGCAAAACTATCAGAGATGCTTGTTCACATTCGGGCTCACTTCGTGCGGTGATCAGCAGATCATCGACGTACTGTAGTAAAGCTGTATTAACTGGCATTTGGATACAATCTAGTTGTCTTTTCAGTGCTTGACTATAGATGCTGGGGCTTTCTGTAAATCCTTGAGGTGCGCGGGAAAATTTGAAACTTCGTCCATTTAAACTGAATCCGAAGAGATATTGGCTCTCCGGGTCAATGGGTACACTGAAGAAGGCGTTCTTGAGATCGATTACAGTAAAGAACGTTGCTTCTGAATCAATAGCAGTTAACAGGGTGGAGATATCGGGGACCACAGGATACTGTGGTACAATGCATTTGTTCAGTTCTCGAAGATCAATCACCAGCCGGTATACTGGCGGTGCATTGCGGTCTGTACGTTTAAGAATTGGAATGATAGGCGAATTACAGATATTGGAGTCGGTCTCTACGACCACTCCTTGGGCAATAAGCTCTTCAATGATTTTCAGTAAGGCCACTACAGCATCGGGTGGTAACTTGTATTGTCTGATTCTGGGTAGAACAACACCTGTCTTGAGTGTAACACGGTATGGTGTGATATGCATACAACCTACATCAGCTGGGCCTTTTGCCCATAAGTGGTCTGGTACATTTTTCAATCTGGCATCAAAGTCACGTAGAACATAATGACCCTTGAAATCCCGTAGAAAGAGTCTGACTCCCTCCGGGGAACAGCAAATTATAGCTCCTAAAGCCTTTAGTGTTTTAATTCCTAACAGATTTTCGGGACATGATTTCGTAAGTAACAAATCTGTAACTCGAGATAATGGACCCACAGCTAGTGGTACTGGTTCTGATACTTCATTTACAATAGGCTGTCCTGAAAAACCAAGGGAAACATTCTGTGAGCCTGAGAGGGGTGCCCCTGGAACTTCATTATGACTTATAGTAGTGCGACTTGCCCCTGTGTCAATTAAAAACTTTCTGTCTTTTCCTAATACGTGACTATGTACATATGGACCTTCTTGATCTACAGGAATTTCAATAAGAGGCAAATCACTTTCCCTCCCTAGGCTGTTTCATGTATAACGCTGATAGTCCGGATATGCCGACTGGGCATACTGGTACATTTGTTGTGAGACTTCTCTAGTTGCAGCAGCGGGCTGTGTCTGAGCATGCTGTGGCTGTGGTACTGCTACTATCTGTACTGTATGGGACTGATCATGCATAGGCTGTGTATTCTGCATTGTCTGTTCGTTCTGTGAGGTCTGTTGATGACCCTGTTCATGTCTAGGCGGACGCGGTCTTTCTTTAGTTTTACCTGTCTCGATATTATGTTTCAGGACTGGACATTCATGTACGTAGTGACCTGGCTGCTTGCAATAATTACATGTCCCTTTAACGGGAGCGGCAGAATGATTTGTCTGAGCCCCACCTTTTCTATGACCCTCGGCTGGAATCGTCTGAGCTACTAACATTTTCATTTTCGTGTCTTTCATACGTTTCTGTTCCTGCTCTTGTTCTTCTCTAATTCTATTCTGGTGATATTGTAACATTTGTAACATCTGTGATGGCGTATTTGCCTGCCAAGTACTTTCAACCTTGTACACTCTATTTTTAACTAGTGGTAGGGCGTTCTCTACTAATTTCGTTACAAAAAGGTGTGGATATGACTCGCTACTTGTTTTTAGGCCACTATTGATAATGAAACATTTCTCGAATCTCGAATAAAAGTCACTAGTATCTTCATCTTGTTTCTGTTTGCAGGACGATATTGCGTCCCAATCTTCCTTTCTGGTTGTCAATAATCTTGGCAGAACCTGTACTATTAAACCTGGTAATGCTTTAGTCAGATCCCCAAGGCCTAACCCTGGGACTCGTTTCTTTTCTTCGTCTTCTATCTCCGCCCATGCTATCTTTGACTCTCCCACTTCCCAATCCTTCTCTTTTAATTTCTCGTAAATGCCCGTGGGCAACAGTACTTTTAACATTTTCATAATATCATCATACGTGTAATCTCCCATCAATAACATGTCTTTAAGCTCTCTGTGAAAACCTGCAGGGTCTTTATCATGGCACGGAACTAATTTCTTCATTTCTAGTAGTTCTAATTTAGTCAGTGGTGTGTGAACATACACACGTCTCAGGATACGATCCTCACCCATAACTGGATGTACTTCTCGTAAGGGATTCTGGCTTTCAATGCCGCCACCGCATTGCATGTGGTACATTTTTCTTTCTGGAGGCGGGGCGGGAACATATTCAGAGCTCAGGAAGGTGTTATACTTACGTCGTTGTTCTAGAATTATTTGTATTAATTTGGTACTAAAACCTCTCCATCTATCCATGATTAGTGCTTCTAATGTTTCGTGTAAGGGACCTGGATCAGAATGATGGTTTCTTAACTTGATAAGGAGGTGCTGAATCATGTATACACCTGCTATTTTCTGCTCTTCCGGGGAAAGGTTCAAGAATGTCTGCACTAACGTGTCATCATTATATATGTCTGCGTTTTCGGCCCACAACACGGCCGACCGGGCTAGTTCCTGTTCATCCATAGAATTGAGTATATGATACCCTACTCGATCTCGAAGCCTTTTATCAGTTTCCTGGAACTGATGTTCAGAAGAATTCGGATTGGTTAAAGCGGAGAAAAGAACTCTCTTGCTCTCCGGACGGACACCTTTCCTAAGGTAGTTTCCCCTACCTACATACGCTATGATATCTGTAGACTTTTCTGACGTTTCATCTTCATCTTCCTCCCCGGAGGAAGTTTTATCAGTTTCTTCCTGATGTGCAGTTAATACTGCCTTTCTAATTTTCTGGGACATAGTGGCTATGCTAGTCCCCTTGTCATGTTTCGCGTCTGCTATATTTTGACCCCATTTGTTCAATGCGTCTAATTCACTCTGATCTGTCCCGGGCCTGTCTCGTTCTCTTATCACACAATTAATGAAGAATCGTAATATCTGTTTCTGGACGTCAACTTTCTGTTTATACATGGCAGCTTTGACACTGTCGGGGTCTTTCCCTGTCTGTATGAATTTGTATAGTCTGTCGAGAGCTTCCTGCATTCCTACACAGCATAGCAAGCTATCGGTGGCAGATCTTAAGCGCAGTGATGCTAATACCATTAGATCGTCTGTTCCGGGTACTGGGTCATATCTGCAGAATGACATCCTATCTTTCAATGCCTCAAGCCGGGATGAGTGGGGAGACTGGAAAAGATTCTGAGTGTCCTTTAAATGCAATCTGTGTGTCGGTGGCGGGGTCTGTAGACCCGCTGTCGCACCTCCTGAGGCGGATGCTTGGGCATTATCTCTCCGTGGAGTCTGTATCTGGACTTGAATCTGTCTTTTAGTAAGATCAGGTAGTACTGGTTTCGGTAGGTCTATCTTAAGTACGGGGGGTGGCGGAGCTGGCGGAGCGAGAGAGGTCTGTTGCGGTACCGGCGGAGCTGGATCTGGGGGCGTAGTGCCACCCCCATCCCTGTCAGTAGGCAGGGCACGAACAGGCAGATTGGTGTAAGCTGGTGCTACATCCTCTAGATATGAATTCAGGAATATGTCTTTAGTAGTTTTATGCATTACTTTAGTTGGAACTAATGGTGTCGGTAAGTTTTTCGGTATCTCTGATTCAGTTTCTGATGAGCCATCTGCTGCGAGGTACATACCGTTTACGAGATTATTTCGGGCACGGTCTATTTGTTCTGTTTTTACTCGGATCCCTTCAGTGACTAATTCGTTTTCTCGCTCTTTATCTGATTCTTTAAGTCTGTCTTCTCTACGAAGTGCTTTGTCAGCACGCTTACGTGATTCCTTACGCCAAAATTCTATGGCGTCCTTCTGAGATTGCCTAGCTTTCTTTTTCCATAATGCTTCTTCTACCCTCATGATGCACTCGGCATCCCACGTTCCGGTAACAGGCCATCTGTGTCTCTCGTCTAGGTGTTTGGTGTAATCGGCCCATAAATCTAGATATAATATGGCATCTATGCCGTGCTTCTGATACATAAAATTGCCTGGAGTATCCCTAGGGGGGATAGGAATTTCTTCCTCTAGTAACCCTTTCCTAGTTCCTATCTGTTTTAACTTACTGAGAAACGGCATCCTGCTTACTTATTTACTGAACGCTAGATCTTTATTCCTTAATACGAGTTGCTAGTTGATACAGGAAATACAATAATACCCAGTAAAACAGTCACATTCATACCACAACATTAATCACATGAAAAACATTGAAGACATAGCTAACTACCCCCTACACTGAATGTACCGCTCAACGGTACGGATACACTGCTGTAACAGTGCAGAAATTCGGAATCCTAGATATACTGCTAAACAGTACAGATACACTGCCTAAAAACAGTGCAGACCGGACTTGCGTACCCAAACCCGTCTAGATACGACCCAGCAATGGTACTCACCGGGAAGCACGGAAACAGAAGGCCTCGGAAAACTCGACTGGACTCGACTCGGAACTTCGGAAAACTTCGGAAGACTTCGGAAAACTTCGGAAAACTGGTGGGCCTCTTCACACCTCGGACCTTGCTTCTTTCGGCTGGGCTCTGGTCGGGATCCTCCGCACTCCTCACCGCCTCGTCTGGGCACTGATCGCAGTCTTCGTCACCTCCGTGTGTCAGAGGGGGATGCAGGAAATCCTGCCAGTACACGTGTTGTCCGTCTAACTGATGGCAGGGGACACGGATTGCAACGCACCTTCCGGCGCGTGAGGTGGGGGAGGGGTCCCTATTCGGGCGCCAAAATGACGTAAATAATTAATTTACTCTCTTAATTTCTATGCAGGTAAGTACTTAATCAATGATAACTCAATTAAAAGGAAAGAAAACAGAGTCCGTGGTGTTAGAGTTTCTAAGGGTTTATTCCTCATAAAGGAATCAGGATATCATGTTCTGACCACCACAGGGGTGTCAGAAGGGATAGATGAGCGCGCTCTCGTTTATTGACATTACATAGCTTATATACTTGATTTACATCATAAGTTTCAATGTGAGAGGCGTAACAGCTGAGAGAAGACAAGATAACAGTATACACGTGGTACCAATACATCATTAAGAGGCGTAAACTAGGCGTGAACTAGAGGTGTGTGCTAGAAACGTCACTGATAGGTGACGTAAGTGGGTGGCACCAAGGGGTGGCGCTAACAGAATGTTGCAATGTCAGCAGAAATCGGAAGCTTGGATGCGCGCGCAGCTGCATGACGTGTGACTGACGGGGTGCAGGGGTCTTGACATTTACACTGACAGGAAAGAGACAGAAGTCTGGCATGTCAGATCAACTTGTACTTCTATCATATCTGATATCTGATGTTTAGGAACTATACTATCTGGGCGGAAAGGTCTCTAGGGTAGAAGCTATCCTATGCTAACTGTGGATGCGTGTATAAGCGCCTGAGTGTCTACATGTGAAGCGTGGGGGCACGGGGCCTCCCATGGAAGCATGGCAACGGAGGCTATGAATTACTTGCATTAAGACAGATCGGCCTTTTGGCTCTGCAGCTGGAGAGGATGTTTACAGAATCTAGTAGGCAGGAATGTATTCTCGGGGAGCGGAACAGATAACTCGAAGGTTATAGTCAGTCTTGGCAGGAAGCAGGCTTGAGCTGAGCGCGAGGGGCCGCGCTGAATATAGGACATAGTTCATGAGTACAGAGGTAGCCTGGGCAGAGCCAGGAGCCACAAAAGAGGTTCAGATGGCAGGAATTCAGGGCCTACTCTGGCTAGAGCAGGAAAAAGCGAAAAGTGTACTACAAAAAGACGTTGGCATAGCATACTTAGGAACGGACTATATAATCCATTCATGGTGCGTCTGAAAGAGGACAAGTTGACGGTGGACGCAAATGTATTTGCGTCTTCATAACTGGCACAGGAGGGAAGTTACATGCACTTTAAGCTGGTACATGGAGTCGGTGGGGTACGCGCTAGGGAACACAACATGGCCAAAATTTAATTTTCCTCAGAAGTTGGCATATTTGTGGAATGTGTGCCTGACGTATGATTGGCCGGGGCTGGCTGGTGAGCCTGGCTCCCAGGATCTGGAAGGGTCTGCCCCGGGGGTGAATGGAGTATTTAGCATACTGATGTGAGGGGAGGAGTGAGCCTGGGTCTGCTTGTGGATTGACTGTCTGGTTTGAGTGTCATGAATGAGGCTGGGTTTTCCCCAGACAATGCTGGCTCCACCCCCTGGGGTGCGGCTGATGTTCCTAGCCTGGCCAGTGTAAAGAATCCCCCCATAACCAGTTCCAGCTGGTTCTCCCCCTGCCTGCCCCTTCAGACCAAGAATGTGTGTATAAAAAGGGTGCTGTGACCCTCTGGACTTGTTCTTGTTCTCAACTTGAATCTACCCGGAGCTGCTGCTGCTGGGGCTCAGGGGTGGCGTGCCTCCCTGGGCCCTGCCCTACTCCTGGACTGAGGATGGCCCTTTCCCCTTCTTGGCGCTGCTGGGCCCCCCCTGAGGTCCTGGACTACCGATGGACTTTGATAACCCGCATCTAACGCTGGGGGAGCGCTGTCCCTTCTGCCCAGCGCCTGGAAGCGCTGTTCCCTGCCCCCTACCGCTTTGGGGTGCTTCCCTCCTGCACGATCGCTGGTAGCGCTATATTCAACAAGCCGGTGCTCACCCGGCGTCTGCACCGTGCTACCAGGATTCGACACCCCCAGCGAGTGCCTACCTCGCTTTATTCCCTGCCCCTGTGCCTTACGAGGGAGCCCACTCCTCGTCGATTTCCCCCGAGTTCACCGCCGCCGCCCGGGACTCTAGTGATGTCATCCCCGGGCCGCGCTGGTATTGGCTGCCGGCCCGGGATTCCCCACTAGCGTCATCCCCCAGGCCTCGCCGTGATTGGCTGCCGGCCCGAGAGAAGGAGAGAGGCCGGCCGAAGAAGGACGACGAAGCAGGAGCGGCGGGAGCCCACTCCGCGCTCCTGCGATACCCCCGTGAAGCTGCTGACCTTCCCCGGGGCCCCCGAGAGAGAGAGAGCCCCGGAGCACAAGGAGAAGGCTGGCGCAGCAAAGGAGACCGGCGCACCCGACCCGGTGAGTGCTGCGGCCAGCAATGGAGAGGAGGGGCGTCGGGACACGTTGTCGGTGTCCGCCCCTCCCCTCGAGTGAATCCCTGGTTGTGCCCTGAGGCCCGTGAGGCCTCCCACGAAGCCGAGTCCCCCGAGGGGGGACTCCGCCTGCCCTACTTATGGCCTGAGCCCGGCGAGGCTCCCCCTTGGGCCCCCCTTACCTCTGAGCCCGGCGAGGCTCCCCCTTTTGCCCCCTTTACCTCCGAGCCCGGCGAGGCTCCCCCTTTGGCCCCCTTTACCTCCGAGCCCGGCGAGGCTCCGCCTTGGGCCCCCTTCATTTCTCGAGCCCGAGTGGCTCCACCAATTGGCACTCCTTGTCCCCAGGGTTGGCGAAGCCCACACGATGTCCCTCAGTTGCCCAGCACTTAGTGGGCGACTGCTACATTTAGGTTTGCCCCGGGCTCCCTGCCATGAACATCGAGACTTCTGGGCCCCTTGCCCCAGAAAGGCCGCTGGCCTGTGGATGGCTATGGACTAAGACTAAGGTGATCCCTACAAGTATTCTATGTCGCACCCCTACTGGTGCTCCTGTATGTTGTGTACCTTGACCTCCTTCACCCCCCTCTGAGTGCCAAGATGTCCCCTGTATGTGATTCCTGGCAGTGGTCCCTTGGCCCTGTGCAGTACCTTCTTCCCTGTAGCCCCTGCCCGTGCCCCTGGCACCTTGTACAATGTATATTCCTATGTGTCCTGCTTAATACAAAGACTATTTTTTTATATATATATATCCGGTGTGGAGTTCCTTTTGTGGGAGGCCGGGGATGTTGTTGTTGGTGGGTGCGTGCGCAAATGCTTCACATGTCCTCCGAGATAGGCCTGGCTGCCCGCGCCGCGTTACCCAGAGGGCGAGCAGGGGTCGACTTTTCATAGGAGTGGCGGTCTCTGACTGGCTGGGGCGCAAGCCCTGGCCGGCCGGGGGTCCCATTTCCTACACTGGTGGCTAGCGGTGGGATCCGGACTTGTGTTTGCGCAGTACCACAATGATAACTGGCCTCCCTACAAAACTCTGTATTGTAAATGGTCGCAAAGAAAAGAGATTATTGTTTTAAGACTTTACGTAAATGTCCGTCCTATGAAAGATGTGTTCTGGTTAGATGGCCCTAGCTAGGGAGGGTAGATCAACTCCCTAGTACAATGTGTTTTCTGGAACTCACCGGAAGGGTGGGATCCAGTGGTGGCAGCATAATTAGGTTCAATGTATATGGTCCCTGTCCATTCCTTAGAATAATGGTACCTGTGCCACATAGGGTCAGGTCAGGTTGCTAAAAATGTCTGTGAAAAATGTTAAAGATTATTAGAAATACCCATCCTGTGGAAAGTTTTAAGGGTTACTTAAATATCTGTGCTGTAAAAAAAAAAATGTACATGTATGCTGAGAGTTAGGTGTCCCTAGCTTGGGAGGGTAAATCATCTCCCTAGTGTAATATGGTTTTCTGGATTCACCAGAAGGGTGGGATCCAGGGGTGGTTGCAAAATTGTGTTCAAATATGGATGGTCCTTGTCCCTGCCCTAGAGTAATGGTACCTGTGCCCCGAGGGTCAGGTTGAGGAATCAGGGGCGGTGGAAAACTGTCCTACCAGTCTAGGGAACGGTATGTGCATGAATGTTGAGGTATGCTGAGTAATGGAGTATAAGTTCTCTGGGATGGGGAGCTTGCTGAATCAACGTTAATCTTGTCCTTCCTTATCCTGATGAATGTGTTGGAGGCGTCATGTGTTCCGTGCACCGCTGAATGTGGTTGATGCGTCAGGTGTCCCCCCCCCTTTTTTTTTTGCCCTGCTAATTGTGTTTGATGCATCATGCGTTCCGTACCCCGCTGAATGTAGTTTAGGCGTCAGGTGTCGCCCTGGCTGAATTTATGTTAAGTTGTATCCCGGACAAGGAAGACCTGCTGGCTCGGCCGCGGCTTGCCTTGGGGAGAGCTGAACCTTGAGAACTGCTGGCGCTGCTGCAGCTCGTTTTGTTAAAGTTATGGTAGTTGTATCCCGGACAAGGAAGACCTGCTGGCTCGGCCGCGGCTTGCCTTGGGGAGAGCTGAACCTCGAGACCTGCTGGCACTGCCGCGGCTCGTTTTGTTGAATTCATGTTAGTTGTATCCCAGACAAGGAAGACCTGCTGGCTCGGCCGCGGCTTGCCTTGGGGAGAGCTGAACCTTGAGACCGGCTAGTACTGCCGCGGCTCGTTTTGTCGAATTTATGTTGAGTTGTATCCCGGACAAGGAAGACCTGCTGGCTCGGCCGCGGCTTGCCTTGGGGAGAGCTGAACGCTTAGTTCCCAGGTGGAAGACCAGTGGAGGGAGGAAGTTCCAAGACTGTTAGGAAAGTGTGTTCTGAGGGTGTTTCTCCTGGGAGAACGCGGAACCTCAGAAGTAGAGGTAGGGTGGGGCATTCTTGCCCGTGACCTCTGGCAAGCCTGAGGGTGTGGACCCTAGGTGGAAGGAACAGTGGTAGTCGTGGCTACCCTGAGAAAGGGAGTGGAGAAGGGCTATTGTGGGCCCGGGGTTACCACCCCCCACTTCGGATTTGCAGGGACCAGTGGTATCTGGGTGGCCTAGGGCCTGGTCCTAGTCACGGACAACTAAGGCGTGCCAGGGGGGTAGCCTGGTTGGACCTATGTCTTTATTATTTTTTTATTTTTTTACTTTTCTTGATTTTTAGCATGTGTGTGTCTATCGGCCCAGGTAGGCGTCGAACTGGAGGGTGTCTCGGTAGCGCGAGCCACGTCCATGTTCTATCGCCCTGCAGCAGGGAAGTCCATCACGGTAGTGATTGGTCTACCCTGCGTTTGGGCTGGGAGGGGCATGTGTTGGACGTGGCCCATCTGGCAGGTCCGCCCCTGAAGTTTTTATGGTATATGTAACCTGGGGAGGGTGATTTCCCCTCTGAGTGAGTGTGAGGAGAGAGCGACCTACCCTTCCATAGGAATGCATGGGGAATGGATGAGTCCTCGGTAGTTCCCGATGCGTAGGGTGTGCAGGGTCAAGTCTGGTATGTATGAACTCGTGAGGTTGAATGCTGCGCAACGGTATATGAGGTATGAGTGTGTCTAGTGTAGAAGTCCCCCTTTTGGAAGTTGGCATATTTGTGGAATGTGTGCCTGACGTATGATTGGCCGGGGCTGGCTGGTGAGCCTGGCTCCCAGGATCTGGAAGGGTCTGCCCCGGGGGTGAATGGAGTATTTAGCATACTGATGTGAGGGGAGGAGTGAGCCTGGGTCTGCTTGTGGATTGACTGTCTGGTTTGAGTGTCATGAATGAGGCTGGGTTTTCCCCAGACAATGCTGGCTCCACCCCCTGGGGTGCGGCTGATGTTCCTAGCCTGGCCAGTGTAAAGAATCCCCCCATAACCAGTTCCAGCTGGTTCTCCCCCTGCCTGCCCCTTCAGACCAAGAATGTGTGTATAAAAAGGGTGCTGTGACACTCTGGACTTGTTCTTGTTCTCAACTTGAATCTACCCGGAGCTGCTGCTGCTGGGGCTCAGGGGTGGCGTGCCTCCCTGGGCCCTGCCCTACTCCTGGACTGAGGATGGCCCTTTCCCCTTCTTGGCGCTGCTGGGCCCCCCCTGAGGTCCTGGACTACCGATGGACTTTGATAACCCGCATCTAGCGCTGGGGGAGCGCTGTCCCTTCTGCCCAGCGCCTGGAAGCGCTGTTCCCTGCCCCCTACCGCTTTGGGGTGCTTCCCTCCTGCACGATCGCTGGTAGCGCTATACTCAACAAGCCGGTGCTCACCCGGCGTCTGCACCGTGCTACCAGGATTCGACACCCCCAGCGAGTGCCTACCTCGCTTTATTCCCTGCCCCTGTGCCTTACGAGGGAGCCCACTCCTCGTCGATTTCCCCCGAGTTCACCGCCGCCGCCCGGGACTCTAGTGATGTCATCCCCGGGCCGCGCTGGTATTGGCTGCCGGCCCGGGATTCCCCACTAGCGTCATCCCCCAGGCCGCGCCGTGATTGGCTGCCGGCCCGAGAGAAGGAGAGAGGCCGGCCGAAGAAGGACGACGAAGCAGGAGCGGCGGGAGCCCACTCCGCGCTCCTGCGATACCCCCGTGAAGCTGCTGACCTTCCCCGGGGCCCCCGAGAGAGAGAGAGCCCCGGAGCACAAGGAGAAGGCTGGCGCAGCAAAGGAGACCGGCGCACCCGACCCGGTGAGTGCTGCGGCCAGCAATGGAGAGGAGGGGCGTCGGGACACGTTGTCGGTGTCCGCCCCTCCCCTCGAGTGAATCCCTGGTTGTGCCCTGAGGCCCGTGAGGCCTCCCACGAAGCCGAGTCCCCCGAGGGGGGACTCCGCCTGCCCTACTAATGGCCTGAGCCCGGCGAGGCTCCCCCTTGGGCCCCCCTTACCTCTGAGCCCGGCGAGGCTCCCCCTTTTGCCCCCTTTACCTCCGAGCCCGGCGAGGCTCCCCCTTTTGCCCCCTTTACCTCCGAGCCCGGCGAGGCTCCGCCTTGGGCCCCCTTCATTTCTCGAGCCCGAGTGGCTCCACCAATTGGCACTCCTTGTCCCCAGGGTTGGCGAAGCCCACACGATGTCCCTCAGTTGCCCAGCACTTAGTGGGCGACTGCTACGTTTAGGTTTGCCCCGGGCTCCCTGCCATGAACATCGAGACTTCTGGGCCCCTTGCCCCAGAAAGGCAGCTGGCCTGTGGATGGCTATGGACTAAGACTAAGGTGATCCCTACAAGTATTCTATGTCGCACCCCTACTGGTGCTCCTGTATGTTGTGTACCTTGACCTCCTTCACCCCCCTCTGAGTGCCAAGATGTCCCCTGTATGTGATTCCTGGCAGTGGTCCCTTGGCCCTGTGCAGTACCTTCTTCCCTGTAGCCCCTGCCCGTGCCCCTGGCACCTTGTACAATGTATATTCCTATGTGTCCTGCTTAATACAAAGACTATTTTTTTATATATATATATCCGGTGTGGAGTTCCTTTTGTGGGAGGCCGGGGATGTTGTTGTTGGTGGGTGCGTGCGCAAATGCTTCACATGTCCTCCGAGATAGGCCTGGCTGCCCGCGCCGCGTTACCCAGAGGGCGAGCAGGGGTCGACTTTTCATAGGAGTGGCGGTCTCTGACTGGCTGGGGCGCAAGCCCTGGCCGGCCGGGGGTCCCATTTCCTACATTCAATGACCCCTAGCTCCAGCATCTTAGCTACTTCACTTCGAATGCTGGCCTTCACCTTGTCAGACAGCCGGTAAGACTTGGACTTCACAGGTGGGCTGTCTCCTGTGTCCACGTCATGGGTACACAGGTGGGTCTTACCCGGGACAAGGGAGAACAGAGGAGCGAATGACCCCAAGACCTGGCGACATTCCTCCTGCTGCTCAGAAGTCAGGGATGGCGAGAGTTTCACTCCCTCCACCGACCCATCCTTTTCTTGAGACGCAAAAAGGTCAGGGAGAGGATCTGTGTCCTCTTCCTCTGATCCATCAGTCACCATAACCAACATGACTTCGGGCCTCTCGTAGTGGGGCTTGAGGCGGTTGGCATGTAACACCCGATGTGGGTGCCGAGGGGTCTTCACGTCCACCAAGTAGGTAGCCTTGCCCATCTTCTCCAACACCTCATAGGGGCCTGTCCAACGGTCCTGGAGGGCACTCAGCTCTCCAGGCTCCATCACCCACACCTTCTGACCAGGCTCCAGCTCCACTGGGTGAGCATTGTGGTCATACCACGCTTTCATCACAGACTGGCTGGCTTCTAAGTTGTCAGAAGCTTGCTTCCACAACTTAGCCATTTGGCTCCGGAAGGCCAGCATGTAGCTCACCACGTCCTGGGGAACTTTCCGAGGAGACTTTTCCCAGGAGTCCCTCACCAGGCTGAGAGGTCCACGTACAGGGCGCCCGTACAAAAGCTCAAAGGGGCTAAAGCCCACTCCCTTCTGCGGCACTTCCCTGTAAGAAAAGAGCAAACAGGGTAGGAGGACGTCCCATTTCCTCCGCAGGCTTTCGGGTATACTTCTGATCATACCCTTTAAGGTTTTGTTGAACCTTTCCACCAGGCCATTGGCCTGTGGGTGATAAGGAGTGGTAAACCTGAGGTCACCCCACACTCCTTCCACATTGCCCGCATGTACGCTGACATGAAGTTGGTCCCCCTGTCAGACACAACTTCCTTGGGGAATCCCACTCTGGTAAAGATCCCCATCAGGGCCTTCGCCACTACCGGTGCAGTAATGGTTCTCAGAGGTATTGCCTCCGGATACCTTGTGGCATGATCCACCAGTACCAGGATGAACCTGTGACCGGATGTTGTCGGCGGATCTAAGGGCCCAGCAATGTCGATGCCCACCCTTTCAAAGGGGGTGCCAATGACGGGAAGTGGTTCCAGGGGAGCCTTCAGCTTCATCCCTGTTTTCCCACTGGCTTGGCATGACACACACGACCGACAGTATGTATCGGACGCCACCCTCATTCGAGGCCAATAAAAGTGGGGGACAAGCCGTGCAAAGGTCTTGTCCTGTCCCAGGTGTCCTGCCAAGGGAATCTCGTGAGCCAACTCTAATAGGAAGGCTCGGTAACATTGTGTGACTAGCAGGGCCCGTGACAGTCCGTGCACTGGCGCCCTGGGCTCACTGTAGAGGATCCATCCTCCCAGTAAACACGATAGTTCCCAGACTCATTACCTGCTGCCTGGGCTTCAGCCTGTTGCCTCAGACCCTCGAGGGTGGGACATTCCCTCTGTCCCTTGCTCAGTTCCTCCCTGGATGGTCCTCCCTCCACTCGCCACTCAGTGGGGATAGGCAGATCCTCCAATGGAACCATGTCCTCTTCCGCGGACTCCGGGTCCATCTCCTCCGATGGCCTATCCGTGTCACGGGGCACGGACATCGAGGCAGGCTCTTCCTGTCCTCAAGATGCTCCCTCATCGGCAGCTGGGTGGGCCATTGTTCCAGGCTCCAACCCATGCGACTTCTCCTCCCGAGCAGCCGCCGACCTGGTACTCACACAAGCCCAATCAGGTGTACCCAGCATCTCAGAATGAGTCCGGTATTCCACCTCCTTCCAAGCATTGTGCTCCATATCATTGCCCAGCAGACAATCGACTGGCACGGCGGGGCTTACGGCAACTCGAAGTGAACCTGCAACCCCTCCCCACTCAAAGGGAACCTCAGCCACGGGATAGTGGCTCATTCTGCCGTCAGCCATCGCGGCTGGATGAAGTACGCCTGGAATCATCTGCTCTGAGGACACCAGATGACTCCTAACTATAGTCATACTGGCTCCTGTATCTCTCAGAGCTTCCCCTCTATGGCCATTGATGGTGACCCATTGCCCATACTTGGTAGTATTTGGGGGCACCTGGATCTTTGGAACCATCTCCCGATCACCCAGGGACACTAAGGTGACACCCGCCCACTCCTTCCCCTTAACTAAGGGCATCTCCTCCCCGAGCGCTACACTAGCAACTCCCGGGGCCTTTCCTCCAGTGGGAGGGGGTGGTCTCTTTGGGCATTTTGCGTCTCCCTTATAATGTCCAATACCACCGCACTCAAAGCAATGGACAACCCTTGGCTGCTGACTCTGGCCAGGATTAGGGTTCTTTTGCGGGCTAGCCTTAGAGTTGGAGAAGAAACCTTTCCCCTTAAAGTTATTTTGGGGGCCTTTGGAGAACTCCTGTTTCTTATTATCTCCCCCCTCTTTCTTCTGGGGAGCGCCCTGTCCGGACTTCTGAGAATCTCCTCCCATCCCCTTCGTGGACACTCGGGTACTTACCCAAATGTCCGCCTCCTCAGCAAGCTTACGGGGGCAAGTAAGTTTGCTGTCTACCAGGTGCTGCCTCAGCTCGGGAAGACATTTCTCGAGGAGATGTTCCTTGAGTATGAGATTGTACAACCCTCAATAGTCTTCCACCTCACTACCTTGGACCCACCCATCCAGGGCTTTCTTGGCATAATCCAGGAAGTCAACCCAATTCTGTGAGCTCAGTTTATGGCTGCCCCTAAACCTCTGCCGGTATTTCTCGGGGGTCAACCCAAACTTTCTAATGAGCGCCACCTTCATGGCGGGGTAGTCTACCTGATCCTCCCGGTCTAGGGCCAATAGGGCATCCCTACCTGTTGGAGGCATGTAGCGATACAATCCACCACCCCAATGCTGCTCATGGATCTCATGGGCTCTTAAGGAGACCTCATAGGCTGCCAGCCACTTAGCTATGTCATCTCCAACAGTATAGCTAGCGACCACGTCCTTGGGTAAGTGAGGCCTGAGCTCCCTGGCAAATTCCTTAGACTCGACACCCTCCGGAGTGATGTCATTGGCTCTAGGGTCGAGTTCTCGTAGCTTGAACTCGTGTTCCATCCTCTTCCCTTCCATCTCCAGCTTAGCTAACTCCCACCTCAATTGTCTTTCCTCTCTTCTATCAGCTAACTCGGTCTCTGACAACCCTCCTGTTGATGCACTGCTGCCCTCCCGTGAGGCTACCTTGGGGCTGATTATCATATCACCCACCCCCAGGGGACATTCCGCAGCTCTCTCAACGACAGTACCCCTGTCTGACTCCTCCTCCTCTACTATACCCTCCGGATGCGCCTCCACCCAGGCTCGCAGACTAATGCGGAGCTCCTCTCTTTTGGCCCCTCGCCTAACGAAAACTCCCCTTTCCTGACAGAACTCTTTGAGCTGCGCCACGGTATAGGTCTCCAGCTCTGACATATCGAATTCCATCTTGTCAGTGAAAAGTGTGGACAACCACCTCGAAGTAGGTTACAAGGATAGGAACTCTGAGGGTCACCTCCACCCACCTCCAGAAGGGAATTTGGAAAAAACAAAATATGGAATTGGAGGGCCGCTGGGAGAAAACTCCGGGTGTGTACCTGTGGCGCACACGGAATTATTATGGGGTCCACAACAAGCACGGCTCATAATCCCACCCGCTGAGCACAAATTTTATGTTGGACCTGCGATGGGCAAGCCCAGCACAAAGGGGGTAGCTTGGCTCAAGTGTCAAGGCAAGTGAAGGCTATCGTGTTAAGCCGGCTTCGACCCAATAATATCTCCTTGAACAACCACCAAAAAGAAGGACACCACACCACTGTTGTAGAAAAATACGATTCCTTTATGTAAAAATTCTCTGTTGTGAATGGGGATCAATTAGGAAAGCACAATTACATTTCTTTTGGGTCACAATT
This sequence comes from Lissotriton vulgaris, assembly GCF_964263255.1. Lineage (NCBI taxonomy): Eukaryota > Metazoa > Chordata > Amphibia > Caudata > Salamandridae > Lissotriton > Lissotriton vulgaris. Next base: position 308,526 of record NW_028246114.1, on the reverse strand, counting down.
TGCTGGGTTTCGATTTTGGAATAGATTCAATAAATAAGCTTAGGAGTACAGTTCATCAATAAATAGATTAAATATCAGGAATAAATATTGTCAATAAATAGAATAAATATCGGGAATAAATATCTTCAATAAATAGCATTAATATCACTGTCTGTGTAGCAGAGTAAATACTGGTTCAGTTCAAGAACATCTACAGATTCATTCTGGTATCGCTGCCACCAATTAAATACTTCAGGAACACTACATTTGCAAATACATTTCAGGTTGGAAAGATTACTCTTACAGTTTATGACGATTTCACCATTAGTGTACACAGGCTTCTCTGGGCTTAACAGGGAGTGCTGGGACTCTTTAAGAATCATACGGGGGTTATGCGCGTATATCTAAAAGGCAAGGAAAGACAGTGAACACTTCATTTGCACTCGGCTGCCACCGGGTTGAGATCTCTGTTTGCCGGTGGGGGTCTAAGCGCGCCTAGGGGTTTCTGTCCCCGCTAGCACTCAGGCGGCACCAGTTCCAAGTCTTTAGACTGCCGAACGGGGCTGCCGGAGAGGTCACACAATCTTCGCGCTCAGTCAAATAAATGCCGGTTCACAGTTCCTTTATAACAGCGCTTCCCACCTGAAGAAACGGGCCCACCTCACATCGGCTGCAATCGAAAAGCGATTCAGTCGGGTTCAGCACTTCTCTCGCCAGCGGTGGGTTCTCAGGGGCTCCATGGACCTCCCTCCAACTTCCTCAGACAGGGATGGTTCCCGCCCATAGCTACAGCCGCCGATCCACTGGGGAGGGGCAGAGACAGTAGTCCCGCCCAACGAAGGCCGGCCTTTCCCCGCCCCGGCGCACCACCTCACCTCAGTCTGCGCAGGAAGCACTCTACGCCGGTGGAGCTCGGAGACGTCCGAGCTCCTCGCTGGAGGCGCCTGTCACACAAGGGGCACAGAAGACGCTCGTGGTCGCGGCGAACTTGCTCTCGCCTCGCGACCCGAGTCAGTCGTAATTCGCCACCGGGGGGGGGGGGCGGGGAGGCACACGAAAAATCGGCCACAGTCTCTTGGGGGTGACGAGGCACTCGCTGGGCAGGCGCAGTAGGCGCGAGGTCACCGCACACACAGCTGACTGGAACGCCAGTCAAGATCCACGCCAGTGACTCTTGCTTGCTCTACTGCCACACTACCAGCCGCCTCAGGGGTCAACAGGGCAGGTGTCAATCTGGTGTCAAGTCTGGAATCTCCTTCTTCACCTAGATCTGGAACATCATTATCCTATCTAGTCTTTTGGTCATCTAAAATGGCCGCCAGGGACTGGACCTTATATAGCCAGTGCCCTGAGGTGCTGGCTCGTGCCAGTAGGTTCTAGAACCTTCTTTGGGTTAGGCCAATGACATGGCACTACTGGTGTATTTGGGTCTCTAACAGCCACCATACTGGGGTTCTAGAGCAGCCATTTTGTGTACCTGAGGGAAATAAAGTAATTCCTGTCAGGAATGCGCACCAAGTAAAAGGGCGCCAAAACCTTGAAAGGTCAGGGTTCATGGAGGCTTCACAGGGAGTCACTCTCATGAGGAAAATGGATGGCCACCATTTTGAGGTCATTCATACAGGTTGCCAATCCCAGTCTATAATGTCACAGGTTTCGCCAGGTGTCTTGTGAATAGGTGCCAAAAACCTTGTGAACAACTGGGCGTCAAGGAACATCTATCCCCATTGAAACAGCACACAAAAAGGTCATGGTAGACAAAGAAAAGCGACAAATTTTGGGAGGTACAGGGGAACAAAAGAAATCATAGTGTTGAAGGGACTCTCAGAAGCAGACGGGTCTAACACCACCAAGACCTTCTTTTTATGACTTCGTAAGTTTTAGTAACCCCTGGATGGTCTGACAAGAGAATGTCATGATGTAACTTTAAAATAGATTCTTGAGTCTCAGGTGATGGTACAATAATCTGGTCGTTTAATAACAGAAGTTTGGGGGGCGTGTCCGAGATGGCGGCGGAGTAGGACGTGTCTTCAGGTCCCTCCGGCGCCACGATTCCAAAAGCTTAGTCTGGCGTCCTCTCGGGAGCCTATCTAGCCTTCGAGCTGCTTGGGAGATCCCCGCGGGGTGATTCGATCCCGAACGGGGTGACTGCGGAGTCCCTAGCTGCCCGGGAAGCAGAGATAGCGGAGGGCCTGCCGCCACCCGCTGGATTCCGGGCCAGAGCCGGGCGGACCAGGGGACGTCGGGGGTGCCGCGACCGCACCCGCGGGTGCTACCGGGGGAGCTGCGGAGGTCTCCCTGGACCGGACTGCGGAAGCACTGTCTTCGAGACGCCTGGGGCATCGGAGGAGAGAGGCGACAGCCAATGCCGCGACGGAGGACGCTGGAGGGCGGCTTCGGCCGGGCTCCTGACTGGGTGATCCAGTGGCTGTGGTCGGGCCCCCGGGACATTGCCGGCCGGCCCCTGAGGAACTGTGGTGGCGGCATAGCTACCGGGCCCCCCCCGGGCAAGCTGGCTGGGTGCTGTGTCTGGCGGCGAGTGGCGCGGCCCTGGGGCCCTGGGGCCTGACCTACGTGAGACCGGGAATTTGGGACCTGGATGTTGGGACGCCGGCGGAGCAGAGCGGACGTCTCCAGAGCGGCCACAAACATTGGTGACTGGTGCGCTTGCCCCTAGGGTCCCCCACCGAGTGCGGAGAAGACCTGGGGGTGCCCCGCGGCTGATCCGCCAAGGAGGTGAGGTCGGGGCTGCTGTGGGGGGCCGGCCGGGTCGGGCCTCTGATAGTACTGCGACCCTGCTGGGCTGCCTGTGGCTGTGCGCTGCCCGTCTCCCCGGCCACCTGTGGAGCCCCGGGGGACTACCTTCGGGAGACGGCCCGGACTGCGCAAGGTCTGGACTGGACTCCCCGAGGGCGGGATTAGTGGGCGCCCTACCCGGAGCCCTCGCCTGGCGAGGATACACTAAGAGGTGAACGGGGCGGCCGGTCCCGGCAGTAGAACTGATTTTGCATTATGGCGGGCAGACTACGCAAGGGACAAGAGAAACCGGGCAAGGATGGCCCTCCGGGAGGGAGCTCCTCGTCGACGCCGCCAGGCCCCAGTGGCTCCCCCAAACAGAAGGACGGCGATGCCCCGGCCACCAAGGCCTTTATGTTGGAACTCTTTGCAGCAATCAAAGAAGATATATCCGAACTACACACCCAGCTCGCTTCAGATCTCCCCGAGGTCCGTAGGGACGTGGATGGCATAGGCGAAAGAGTGGCGACGCTCGAAGAGCACGACCTGGGCCTGGCAGGCGATGTCCACCAATTGCAGCAAGACGTCCTCAGACTTACGGAGCAAAATCTGGATCTCCAATCCCATGCGGAGGATTTGGAAAATCGCTCCCGCCAGAATAACATCCGAATCCGGGCGGTGCCAAGTGGAGGAGAATCCGGGGACTCAAGGGGCTACGTGGAGGCCCTTTTCCTGCAGATTCTAGATGAATCAGACTTAAGTGAAATCCGCATGGACAGGGTTCACAGAGTGGGCCTACCGCGAGGAGCTGGGGCGCCGCCTCCAGACATCTTGGTGTGTGTCCATGATTTCCAACTCAAGGAGAGAATATTACGAAAGGCCAGGGGAATCGCCTCTCTACAATTCCGGGACCATCGACCCCAGCTTTTCCAGGACCTAGCGGCCTCTACGCTCCAAAAGCGACGGGAGTTCCGGACGGTGACCTCCTTTCTACGGGACCAGAACGTGCCTTACTCCTGGGGTCACCCATTCAGGATAGTCTTCCGATGGCATAACAGACTGGTCCAGACCAGGTCCTTACAAGAGGCCAAGGACCTGCTTGGCCTGAGTGATACTGCTCCCGCATTGAGAGATGGGAGCCCTCAGCGGAGGCGTCAGCGACGATCCTCATCTTGGCAGAGGGTGGGGAGCAGCAAGAGAGAGGGGCGTCGGTGGCAGCGGTGGCTTCGGCGACAGTGAGCCCCTCACTGCACAGTTCGTCAGAGGCCTGATCCCGAGAGTGACCTCATAGAGCGCCGGGGGACCTCCCCCTTTTTCCTTCTTCTTCCTTTCTTTTTCGCTGCAGGTACTATGGACAATGTACTGTTTCCAAGACGGCTTCAAGGGAAAGGAGCCTTGGACTCCGAGAACGGCGGTCTGGACTTGTCGAGTTCGCAGCTGACGGCGATGCCATGCTGCGAGATATCCTTTTCAATTGTGTTCTCTTTCTTTTTGACTCTAATTGTGTTCCCTTTCTTTCTAGTTGGGGTTGTTTGGGTCCTGGAGACCCGGGGGTCGGGGTGGGGGGTAGGAGGGGGAGAGGGAGGGAGTTGTGGTAATGATGGGGGAAGCGTGTTTGTGCGGTCCAACTTGATGTGTGGTGGCGGGTGGGTGGGGGCCATGAGATGGCTCCTTGCATATCCAACAGGCTCCATTGGCGGATCCCCTCCGCTGATGACCTCGACTCCCTCAAACATAGAGAGGTCGGGGGTGGGTGGAGGGGAGATGGGGATCTTACTTGGTTTCCCGGTACTAGAAAGAGGGGTCCATGGGAGGGGGGGTGGATGGGGTCTGGGTCTTCACTGCGAGTGCCGCTCCCGGCCACCTCCGCTAGGGAGTTTAGTGATGTGGGGCTTGATCTGAGAGTGGGAGATGTGTGGCTGATCCACTGTGTGTGGGCTGGACGTGGACAGCCCGTGGGGAGAGGATGACTCTGATATGCCTGTGATCATTGGCACGTGGAATGTTAAAGGTCTAAACTCCCCACAGAAGCGCCAGAAAATTTGGAAATATGTGGTCGATCATCACTTAGATGTAGTGGGCCTCCAAGAGACACACCTGGCCCGCAAGGATGAATCTAGGCTGAAGCATAAACAATTCCCCCTCATCTATCGATCCTCCGCGGCCACAAAGCACAGGGGGGTGGCATTGATGTTCCGCTCCACACTACATTTTCAACCGACAGGGGTCCGCAACGATAGGGAGGGACGCTGGTTGATGGCCAAGGGAGTGTTACCGGGCAGACCGTGCACATTCTTGGTCCTCTACGCCCCCAATGTAGGCCAGAACGGCTTCCTGCGGGACCTCCTCCGAGAGGTGGAGGGCTTTGTAGAAGGTGAGCTAGTGGTCCTGGGGGACTTTAATCTGGTGTGGGACAGAGACCTGGACTGCTCGCAGCGCCTGAGGTCTGACGCCGGAGTTTTTGCCGCGGAGACCCAGGACAGAATCAGTGACTTGGGGCTTCTTGATGGCTGGCGTGCCCTCCACCCACAGGTGAGAGACTACACCTTCTTCTCCCACGTCCATCAGTCGTACTCTCGATTGGACCACATTTTCGTGAGTCAATCTTTACGAGGTGATCTCCGAGAGGGCAGTATATTCCCCTTGTCTGTCTCAGACCACAGCCTGCTGGCCCTCGGTCTGACTTGGTCCCCCAGGGCGGCAACCTCCCGTAGGTGGTACTTCCCAGCATCCATAACCCGTGACGACACCTATTGCAAAGACCTGCGGAAGAGCATCCGCGATTTCTTTGAACTTAACCCGGTGGAGGACACTTCTGTCCTCACGACTTGGGACGCTTTCAAAGCTACCGTCCGGGGTAAATGTATCGCACTTAACTCTGCGCTCAATAAGACGAGACGTACTGAACGGGAGGAACTGGAACGGGAATTGGCGACGCTCGAGCAGGCGCACAAACAAAAACCCTCTAGAGTAACACTACGTCCTTTGACGGCCGTCCGGGGTAAACTTAAAGCCCACTATAACAACCGGGCCGAACTTACACTACTTAGGCTACGACGACTATCTTACTCCTAGGGGAACAAGGTGGGGAAACATCTGGCTCGCCAGATTAGGGACAAAAGAGAGAAAGAATATGTTGGAGGTATCCGGGACTCGGGGGGGTCCCTAGTACATCAGGATGGGGACAAGGCAAACCTCTTTGGAGCCTATTACGCCGCTCTTTACTCGGGGGAGGTACTGTCGCCGGATGCCCAGGAGGAATACCTACGGGCGCACCCGCTCCCTTAGGTTTCCGCAGAATGGGATGATGTATAGGCATTTATATAGCGCACTACTTACCCGTAGGGTCCCAAGGCGCTTTGACCGCTGCGAAACCGTTCCTGGCTTCCCTGAGAGATGGTCCCTTAATGGGTATCTCCAGGGTGAGACCAGGCATCCCTGGCGGTCTGGTGGGGCCGTTAGTGAAGATGAGGCAAGCTACTGCCCAGAGTTGCCGAGTGTGATCGCTGATCAGAGTGGGCACCGAGGCGAGAGAATTATCGAGTCCGCTGACCCTGGTCCAGAAACCTGCCGCGCCGGGACTCGAACCCTGGTCCCGGGCCGTCCTCTGCTCTCGGGTCTGCCGCCTCTAACCAGTGAGCCACACTACTTCACTATGATCACCTGGCATCCCCCATCACGGAGGAGGAGGTTACAGAGGCGATCTTGGCTCTGAAACCTATTAAGGCACCGGGCCTGGACAGCTTCACTGCGCTGTTCTATCAATCTTTCTCCTCGGACATTAGTGGTTTCCTGATACGATTGTTTAACGCTATGAGTGACTCAGGGACGACTTCAGACTCCATGGCGGAGGCGGTTATCTCGGTCATTCCAAAGCCTGGAAAGGACCCTGAGGCCTGTTCTTCCTACAGACCCATCGCCCTGCCTAATATTGATGCCAAATTATACTCTTCCATCTTAGCGCGCAGACTGCAGGATTTACTGCCGGCCCTGATCCACCCGGACCAGTCCGGCTTCATCAAAGGCCGCCAGACGCATGACAACACCAGGAGGGTGGTCCACCTCATAGAGAAGGCCTCTCGCTTTAACATTCCCGCAGTCTTAGTGGGTCTTGATGCCGAGAAGGCCTTCGACCGTGTGGACTGGAACTTTCTATTCCGGACCCTCGAGGCGTTTGAATTCTCCCCCGAGTTTATCAGGATGATCAGTGCGAACTACAACAACCCCCGTTCGAGAGTTGCGGTGAACGGCCACTGTTCCGCTTTCTTTCCGCACTCTCGGGGCACTAGACAGGGATGCCCACTTTCTCCCCTGCTCTTTGCCCTAAGCATTGAGCCCTTCGCGCTCGCGGTTAGGGAGAACCCGGACATCCGAGGCATCCCCTTCACGGGGCAGCAGCATAAGATCTCCCTCTTCGCAGATGATGTCCTGCTGTCCCTGGCGGACCCCGCCCGCTCCCTCCCTGTGGTCCGGGACACCTTGGGTGCTTTTGACAGGGCCGCGGGATTCAAGGTCAATCTACACAAATCATACGTTCTCAACCTTACACTTCCTGCGGCGGAGGCCGACCGCCTTCGGCTTTTGACACCACTTCCATGGTCCCACACCTCTTTGGTGTATTTGGGGATCCATCTGACCCCCACTGTTGGGAAACCATATGCCGCCAACTTTCCGCCGATTCTGACGAAGATTCAGAGTGATCTGAACCGTTGGAAACCTATGTTCATATTGTGGCTGGGGCGAGTACACGCGATTAAGATGTCCATGTTGCCCAAATTACTGTACCTTTTCCAGGCCCTTCCCATCGCCCCGAAGGGGATTTCTTTGGCCGCCTCCGGACCGCAATGCTTCGGTACATCTGGCAGGGGGGTCGGGCCCGCTTCTCCTTCGCTACTCTTCGACGCCCTCAGAAGAAAGGTGGAGTTGGCCTCCCAGATATGCACCTGTATTATAAGGCGGCACAGCTCCGAGTATTGGTGGAATGGTCGCAACCCGAGGCCGAGAAGCACTGGCTCCACATGGATCGGTCAGTGGCAGGGAGGATGTAATAATTCCAGTAAAATGTATAATCCAAAGAGGTTTATTTCTCAGCAGAGCATAGAGTCCAAGCACAACAGCATCAGGATACAACTGACAAGTCAGAGCAGAATGTTACATGAAGAAAGCTCTGTTCAGAACATAGAATACATTATGAAACATAATCAGTCGCATGCACTTAAAGGGGAAAGGTAAAGGGAAAAGAAGATGGAATGTAACACATCTCCCTCCTGTAAGAAAAGGAAAAGGTAACAGGGAAAATTAAACATAGTCTTGCAAAGAAGTTGGTTTCCTTCTGATACGTACATCATCTTTAACCCTTGATGCCACAGTGTCAGAAACTTGTTCAGGACAAATATTAACATCAGCGTAGTCACTTAGACATTGATCATTTCTTAATTGAGCACCTTGAAAAGAAGGACATTTAGCTACCTTGCTCACATTCCAGGTTTTGCCATCTTGGGTGACAACGGTATTGTTAAATACTTTAACAATTTTAATGGGCCTTCCATACTTACTCATACCCTTGCTTACAATAGCCGGTTTCATAATCCTGACCCAATCACCAATCTCAAATTCATGCACCCTTGTTTTCCATTTGTTATTGTACCACGCAGCTGATTTATTTTGCTTGTCAGAAATCTTATTGGCAACACTCTGAATGTCAATTCTAGTATCAGACAAATCAGCACACTTCTCCTTAAACCACCAAGGGCAAATCGAGGAAGCAGGATCTCTACCTTTGAGCAATCTAAAAGGGCTAACCTCAGTAGTGGTGTGAGGTGTAATACGATAGCACCAGAGCTTTTCCCTGAGAAAATTCAACCAATTGCCTTTTTCCTTTATAGAATCAGTAACAAAACTTTTGAGAACCCTATTGAACCTTTCTACTTGGCCATTCTCATGTGGCTCATAGAGAGAGGTTTGGATGTGCCTGATGTTACAATTCTTCAAAAAGGACTTCATGTCTGATGAAACTAACTGTACACCATTATCGGAAACCAAGACAGAGGGGCACCCTTCTCTTGAAAAAACTTCCTTGAAAAATGTAATGACAGTCTCAGAAGTAGCTTTTGCCACAAACTTAACCTCTGGCCACTTAGAGTGATAGTCTATGATGACCAAAGCGAAACGTGAAGATTCTGGAAGAATGTGGAATGGACCTGAAATGTCGAATGCAATTTTATTCCAAGGCCATTCAGGCCATTTCACAGCTCTAAGAGGAGGAACATGTACTCTAAGCATTTTATCATTGGAACAGCATTCAGAACACTCCCTGACAGTGCGATCCACATATCTGTCCATGCCTGGCCACCAAAAGTATAGTCTAATTAAACGCTTCATAGCTGATATACCTGGATGGGTTTTGTGTGCCAATTTCAAAATCAAATCTTGTACCCCACTAGGTGGAACACACTTACCTGCTTTGAAAATCAGATCCCCTTCACAACCTAACTCATCCATAACTTTATAAAAAGGAAGTAACTCATCTTTGACGCAGTGTTTATCAGGCCAACCTTCAAGAATACATTTTTTCAGTAAAACAAATTTTTCATCCTCTACCTGACACTTCAACCAAAACTCTTCCGAAATATCCTGATAATGAGGAGAAACAACATCAGAAAGACTTAACACACAATCAGCCTCAACAAGGCCATTTACACTTTTCTGGCTATCTACACAAGGGAGACGTGAAAGGCAATCTGCAGTGACATTTTTTTTTCCAGGAATGTATTCCACTGTGAAATTGTATTCCTGTAGCCTAGATGCAAGACGTGCAATTCTTGCTGTGGAGTTCCAACCACCTCCCGCAGAAAGAATGCTCAAAAGGGGTTTGTGATCTGTACGAAGAATAAATTTACTGCCCCAAATGTAAATTCTGTAGTGCTCAATCGCCCAAACACATGAAAGCAATTCACGCTCAATGACTGCATATCTGCGCTCAGTCTCATTAAGTGTTCTAGAGGAAAACGCAACGTTCCATTCCAATCTACCATCTGTTTGTGACAACACACAACCCAGACCATACAAGCTTGCATCCGTGGTGATAATGCATGTCCTACCCATTCTAAAAGGCTTTAACGTTGGGGAATTTACAATGTCTTTTTTAATAGCCATGAAAGCCTTCTCCTGTTCATCTTCCCATTTAAATACATTACTTTGCCTCAGTAATCTCCTCAATGGTTCCATTTTGGTGGCAAAATTTACAACAAATTTGCTGTAATACTCGCACATTCCTGAAAAGGAAAGGAGTTGGTCTTTATTAACTGGAGATGGGGCATTAAGGATGGCCTCAACATTGGATTTTTTTGGAATAAGGCCCTCACCAGACAATGTATGGCCTAAATATTCTACAGATTTCTGAAATAATTTGCACTTATGCCCCTTAAGTGTAAGACCATATTGTTCAAGTCTCTTAAAAACTGCATCTAAATGTGCAAAATGATCATTGTCATTTTTGGAAAAAATCAAAATGTCGTCTTGAAAACATTTGACGAACGAATCAAGATCTCTGAACATTTGGAACATTACTCGTTGGAATACCGAAGCAGCAGAAGCTAATCCAAAAGGCATCCTTCTGCACTGAAATAAACCCAAAGGAGTGATGAACGCTGTATACTTTTTGGATTCTTCTGCAAGTTCAATTTGATGGTACGCAGACCTAAGGTCTAAAGTAGAAAAAATCTGCGCACCATCAAAGAGAGAGACAAGTTCATTAATGTTGGGTAAAGGGTGGCAGTCAATAATGATATTGGCATTTAAAGCTCTCAAATCAATGCAGACCCTCAATTTTTGATCCGGTTTGCGCACAAGAACAATGGGGGAAACCCATTCTGAAGATTCAATAGCTTCAATGATGTTCTCACTCAACAACTCATTCAACATTTCTTTCAATTCATCCCTAACATTAAGGGGAACACCTCTTAATTTCTGTTTGACTGGAAGCGCTCCATCCTTAAGTACAATTCTATGTGTAAAATTCTTCAATTTACCTAACTGATCACAGAACACCTTGTTGAATTTTTTGCTCCAAAAGGACATATTTTTCTTCTCTTCAAAACAAGGAGAAATGAAATTAATCATCTCTTGTTCACTATTTAACATATCTTGGTCACTGCATAATGACACAGGATCTCTGGCACGTGGATTTAATGTAATCCCAAGCTCCCACTGATCATGCCATCCAAGAACATTTACACCTTTTGCAGCAATATACAATTTGATATGAGCCATCCTACCTCTGAAAGTTAAGGGTACTTTGAAATAACCTTCTACATCAATTTTAGCACCATTAAAATCATCAGCAAGAATATCAGGTACTTCTATATTAGCAATATCACACACACTCAGTAATTTTTCTTTAAAATATTCCATGGTAATAATGGTCCAGGGCGAACCTGAATCCACCATGAGTTCTACTTGAACTGTAAAAATATTAAAATTGCATTTGGGTGATTTTCTACAAGTAAACAGTACACGAGCTGAGTGTACAATAGAAACAACATAACCTCTATCTAAAACTTGTATATCTTCCTCAGTATTTGTGATAGAAGAGACTTTTGCAGGGGTAAAGTTACTAGTAGAAGGACGTGATTGTAACATCCGAGATTGATTGTTAAAACGTTTTTCCCTGCAAACAGTACCAAAATGTCCAATCTTACCACAAACATTACATTCCTTATTCAAAGCAGGGCAGCCTTGAAATGAAGCAATATGGGATTTGCTCCCACACCTGTAACAAACTAAATTATTATTAAACTCTGTTTTCCTATTGCTTCCCATGTAGGAGCTTTTATTCGATTTCTGGAAAGAGGAAAATTTTTTGTAGTCTCCTTTTGGTTTGACAATGCAAACTTCTTCTTCTGTTGCAGCTTTATTGGATGAGGAAGTTTGTTTAACCACAATATCCATCCATTTCTCAGATAACTCCGTGGATTTAGCAATGGCAATAGTTTCCTCTAAATTGGGATCACCCAAACACCATAGTTTGTCTTGAGTCTTTTTGTTCTTGACATGCACAATTACTTGGTCTCGAATCATTTCATCAGTCATTGCTCCAAAATTACAATGTATGGACAATGCTCTTAATGCAGTCAAAAAGTCATCAAAAGATTCATCCTGTTTTTGTGCCCTGGTATAGAATTTGAAACGATTTAGGGCAATATTAGCAGTCGGTTTGAATCTTTTTTCTAGTCTATTTAAAGCCTCAACATAGACATTTAAAGTATCTCCACTTCCAGTAGGAACAGTTATTTGTGGTAAATTTCTGAAAATTTCTTGTCCTTCAGACCCAATGCAATGTAAAAGAATACTTTTTTTCCTTTCAGAACCCATGCGTTCTCGATCAATGGCACGCATGTAATTAAAGAATTCTTCCTTCCATCTAGACCAAGGTATGGGTGGATCACCTTTGGTTTGTAGGAATTTAGATGGAGGATCAAATTGCATTGTGAAATAAATAAACTTAGTAATGAAAATAAAGAAAATATGTAAACACTTACTGAGAATTAGTTTTGTAGATGTAGAGAAAATTTTAACAAATAAGTAATAAATATTCCAATGTAAATAAATACTTGCAACTGAGTCTGGAAGACTGCTGTAAAATCGCTGTGTTTCTCTTTGTAATAGTGAAGGATATGGCTGCTTTATTGTAAATTGCCGCTTTTGTAATTTAATGCCGCTTAGAAGGAAATATGACCGCTTCTTTTCGTTTCCGTGAGCGTTGCTAAGGAGCCAGTGGTTTGGGTTGCCAGGGAACAGAAGACGCGCTTACGAGGAGCGTAGCGCAACTTCCGTTGTTAAGGAAACGGAGTAACAACAGACGCGCTTACATGGAACGCGATCTCCGTTGTTAAGGAAGACGCGCGCATGCGTGACTTGAACACTTACGCGCATGCGTAGTCTTTTGTTGTGGAAGGGCTCCGTCAGTAAACACGTCGAGGGAGTTGTGACGTGTGTAGAGCTTTGAAGGGAAAATCCGTAGACGAACATTCGAAGAAGCGCGGCTTCGTGAAGACAACTAGGATTTCGAAAGATGCAAAGCAGCAAATAGCGCTAAAATTGAGGTAAATGAAGCAGAACAGAGTTTTACCTCCAGTAAAGTCGCAATGTTGTAGTTCCAAATTCGGGAAAGTGATGAGCAATGCGTATCCAAGTAGTTGTAGTAAGCAGATCCAGACAGTATCAAAAATGAATAAAATGAATAAAAATGGGTTCAAACTCCGCTCCTCTGCTGGTAATGGCAGGAGTGAAAGAGTCTCGTCGCCAAAAATTGTAATAATTCCAGTAAAATGTATAATCCAAAGAGGTTTATTTCTCAGCAGAGCATAGAGTCCAAGCACAACAGCATCAGGATACAACTGACAAGTCAGAGCAGAATGTTACATGAAGAAAGCTCTGTTCAGAACATAGAATACATTATGAAACATAATCAGTCGCATGCACTTAAAGGGGAAAGGTAAAGGGAAAAGAAGATGGAATGTAACAGAGGGCAATTTGGGATCTGGTGTGGAAGCAAAAGAAGGATAGGCCTCGGAATGCATATCCCAGCACCCCCACAGGTACTGCTTTAAGGGTCTGGGACTCGGTCTCCCATGACAAACGCTGGACGTCCTTTCCGTCCCCTTATACCCCGATCCGTTTTAACCCCACCTTTCCTCCTGCATTGCGCAAAGGCCCCTTTGATGCTTGGTGGGCCGGGGGTTGTTACGCCCTTACCCATCTCTTCCATGGAGAGGCACCCCTCACGTTCGCGAACTGTATGAGAGACTACTCGGTCACCCCATTGGAACGATTCCGGCATGTTCAGATGCTGCACTGGTCACTATCGCCGCCTGTTAGAGATGCAGCTACCAGACCGCCCACTGTCTTTGAGGCATTCCTTGCAAAAACTTCCAGCATGCGGGGGACCATTTCCTTCCTATACGACCTCTTGCTCTCCACCTCGATGTCTCCGAGACCGCGCTATATGAGCCTATGGGAAGGATCTCCTGGGCCGCCCCATTGAGGATGCTGAGTGGTCCCACCTGTGGCACAACATCGCCAAGCACAATCATTCCCTGGACCTTCGGGAGGCCCACCTTAAAACCACTATGGATTGGTATATGTACCCATCCAAACTGAGGAGAATTTTCCCGGAATCCTCAGATAGATGTTGGAGAGGCTGTGGAGCGCTGGGCGATTTCCGCCACATCTGGTGGGATTGCCCAATCATTCGTCCCTACTGGGAAGAAATACTATCCCACATCAAGGAGATTTTGGGTTACCCTGTCAAAGACACATTGGACCATGTTCTGCTCGGCCTCCGCGACCCGGATCGTGAACACCAGACACGAGCGGATAAAAAGATTCTGTGGCTCTGTACTGGAGCGGCCAAATTGACATTAGCCGCGGCCTGGAAGAAGAGGGAGGCCCCGGCACTCGCCCTGTGGCATGCTAGGTTATGGAGGCTATTCAGTATGGAGAGGATGGCGGACATTTTTTCCGGAATGACTTCAAGAACTTCTCCTTCCGCTGGGGACCTCTGGTCCGGTTTCTGTCTCGCGGCTTACCCTCTGCGGTCTGCCCTCCCTCCGTGCTAGACCTGCATCTCTTCCAGACCTGACCCACTTTGACTGTCTGACCTATGAATGAATGTGCGTTACCACCACTGGGGGGGGTGGGGTGGGTGTGGGGGGTTGGGTGGGCGGGGGTGTTGGAGGGGTAGTTTAGCGACGCCAGCACTAAATATTCGCGGTTGGGAGCAGGCTGTGGCTAGAACTTTTAGCTTTCTACATGATGTACCAGTGCACATCCACATTGTGCTGAACCCTGCAGCGGACCCTGGCCTTTAAGTTGAAGCTGACCTGGGCCCTTAGGCTAGATACGGACTGTGGTTCTTGGCCCGGAACTTAAAGCTTGCTCACTAGTGGAGGAGCCGTATGCCTGATGCCGTGCCCCCTGCAAAGGAATTATAGCGGATATGTCGCTGTTGTGTTTTTATGTTTTCGAAATGTCAATAAAACCATCTTTCACAAAAGAACAGAAGTTTGTCTCTTTCTTGCAAAAATGGATAATCTTCTTTCCATTTCTGTAACTCTTTTCCCTCCAATGTCTTCTTGATATCAGTTATTAAAACACAAATGGAAAGACTAGCTTGAAAACATTTTGTAGGTAAAACAGGTTTTGGAATTTCGTCGTTTTCTATCTCTTGTTCACTAATCCGAGACAGAGCATCTGCTTTTAAATTTTCTTTTCCAGGCCTATAGGTGATTACAAAATTATAATCATTGAAGAATAAAGACCATCTCAATTGTCTAGCTGATAAAGCTTTGACTGACTTCAAGGCTTGTAGATTTCTATGGTCAGTGTACATTGTTACAGGATGACGTGCTCCTAACAAGTAATGGCGCCATTCTTCAAAAACTGCTTTTATTGCCAATAATTCTTTGTCTGCAATTGCGTCATTTTATTCTGCTAAAGACAGTTTTCTAGAATAGTAGGCTATCGGGTGCATTTGTCCTGTGTTTTTATTTCGTTGTGACAATATTCCTCCTAGAGCAAATTGGGAAGCATCAGCTTCAACTATGTAAGGTTGTGTTGGATCAGGGTGATTCAGAATGGAGGCCGTAGTGAAAATGTTCTTTAATTGTTGAAAAGCCTTTTCTGCTGTACTAGTTCAATCAAACTTAACCCCTTTTCGGAGGAGACTAGTTATTGGTGTTATTATGTGTGAAAAGTTCTGGACAAACCGACGATAAAAATTTGCAAAGCCTAAGAATCTTTGAATCTGTTTTACTGAAGGTGGACTAGGCCAAGAGCTTACTGCTTCTATCTTTTTGGGCTCCATTTCTATCCCAAATGGACTGATTACATATCCTAGGAATTCCACTTTAGAAACATGAAATTGACTCTTTTCCAATTTCACAAATAGGGAATTTGCGAGCAATTTTGAACGAATGGCGCTCCCTTGTTGTACATGTTCTTCTTTTGAGTTCGAATATGTAAGAATATCGTCTATATAGACGACACAACAAAAATCGATAAACTCATGCAATACTTCATTTATAAAAAATTGGAAAGCTGCAGGAGGATTACAGAGTCCGAAGGGCATAACTTGATATTCAAAAAGGCCGAATTTGGTGCGGAACGCAGTTTTCTATTCATTGCTCTCTCGGACCCTTACAAGATGGTAAGCTCCTCACAAATCCAATTTAGTATAACTCGTAGCTTGTTTTACTTGATCTAATTAGTTCGGGATAAGAAGTAAAGGGTACCTATTCTTGATTGTTACATTATTTAAGGCTCTATAATCGATGCACATGCACAGTTCTCCGCCCTTCTCAGGAATGAAAAAAAGAGAAGATGAGACTGGGGATTTGGAGTGTCGAATAAAACCATTCGCTAAATACTCATCTAAATATTCTCTTCGGTGTTCATTTTCCTTTTCCGTAAGTGCATAATTCTGCTGCACGGCAACGTTGAACCTGGAACTAGATCTATTCTACAATCAAAATCCCTATGAGGGGGAAGAGTGTTCGCTTTTTTCTTGTCAAACACATCTGTTAAGTCCGAATAATCCTTTAGGACTCCTTCTAACAATAAAACACTCTGTAAATCATTTGTAAAATCGAATCCTTGAACTATATCCTCTTCCAAGTGATGTGAAAGACAGTGAGTGCTACAATGCAATGAGTTGAATGTGATTGTCTTTTCTATCTAGTCTATTTTGGGATTGTGTTTAACTAGCCATGGGATTCCTAAAATCAATCTAAACCTAGGTGCGTCAATTAAGTCAAAAGCTATAGTTTCTTTGTGATTTGGGGAACTACTCATTTCTAGAAGTTCTGTCTTTTGTCGAATGAGTCCCGAAGTAAGTTCTTTACCGTCCACTGCCCGAACAATTTCTGGATATCTTTTGTCCTCTGTTTTAATTCTAAGGGTACTCAAAAAGTGAGCGTCTATAAAATTTCCTGTAGCTCCGGAGTCCACAATTGCATTTACCTCCCAAGAGCTACTTGAATTTTTAAGGGTAATATTAATACAAAGATGTCGGCAACCAAGAGGTGGCGCAGTGGAGGCCAAATTAGAAATTGCACTCGACAAACTGACCTCGTCATTGCGCTTCTGTTAAAGCTACCTCAGAACCCTTTAGTTTGTTTTTACTAGGACGTGTAGGACATTCTTTAACAAAATGACCAGTTTTCCAACAAGAAAGACACTGATTTAACTTGCGCCTTTTTTCTTTTTCTTCCTTTGTGAGAGGCCCTCGGATGGTACCAATCTGCATTGGTTCTACAGTATCCAATTTGGTTATAAATTCTTATGGGTTATTGAATCTTTCTTTTAACAAAATTACTTTATGATCTGGTTTACCTTTTTCCCCTCTTGTTTCAGACAAAATGTGATTTAATTTAACCACCAGGTCTATGAATTCTTTTTTTATCTTTTGGTGATTCCAGAATTTGAATTATCATATCCTTTAATTTTTCTCTTAAACCTCTGTAAAAGAGTGATACTCTTTTATCATAGGGCCAATCAGCTTCTAACACCCACCAAACGATTGAAAACTGAAATATAATGGAGAAGACCTGAACATCCCTGTTTTAAATTCAGTAACTCGTTATCTGCTGATTGCACAAAGACATGTTTGGCATAAATCTTTTCATAGCTTGTTCGAAATTCCTAAAGTTTATTAAGATTGGATCATTTCTTTCTACTAGCGGGACTGACCAAAGGGCTGCGTCCCCTCCGAGATATGACAAAATAAATGCTACCTTGGAGGAGTCATCTGGGAAAGCAGTTGTTTTGGCTAAGAAATGTAAATGCCATTGGTTCTTGAATATGGTGAGTTTGTTACAGTCACCATAAAACCTTTCTGGTTGCGCATGGGGAACAGGCACTGGAGTTATTACTTGAATCTGTGTAGGAGTTGCTTGAGAAGAAGAGGAGGTTAAAGCAGATAACGTTGGTTAAAAGGTTGCTGGTTTAAAACAGGTTTATGAATGGCATCTTGCAACGTAGATAAATCTCTACGTAAGGCTGCATTTTCTATTTTTATATCGTGTAGCATAGTTGCTATGTCCTGCAAAGATATTTGTGAAGGTAGCTCCATTGCGTCCAGGCGAAACTATTTTCATGGGTGTAATGGCTGCCCTTTTCTGGCTCTTTTAAGGGGAAGAATGATGGAGAGTGACTCCAGCCTATCACCCCCATAGCATAGGGATTAGGACTATAGACAGGGCCCCTGTCTTACATATATGAGAGCATTTTCGTGTCACTTTCCTTAATGTAGGGCTTATGAATTTAAGTTAGGGGATAGATATATAAGTACTAGTCATGATTTGCCCATTTGCTAACATGTTAGGATATTTTCCATGGAGTTACGCATATTGTGGGCCCCGTAGGCCTTAAACGAGACAGACTCCATTTTGCTTTCTGCCCGGTAGCTCGAGAAGGCTTTCTAGGTGAAGTGTAATATTTTAGTTTTAAGCTGTTGTTCGCTTGGAGAGAACCGGCTCAGGCTGGCCCTTATCGAAGGAATGTATTTTTCTCCACTCCGAAGACACAACTTCAGGCCGGCCGGCTGGGAATGTGTCCTTGGTACGGGGAGGTACAAGAATTTGGTGGGCGGCAGGTTGCTGGCCGTAGCTTTCCATGAAGGAACGGGCTTTGATATTAGCGAAGGTGTTAGTCAGTTTGTCAGTTAGTCCGTAGGCGGCATCTAGCCGTTAGCATCTCTGCCATTAATTATTTCATGGCGGACAGTCGCCATCTTTGAAGTCCGAGAAAGATTTAAGACCGAAACTCTCTGAGAAAGACTGAAGGAGAATTAGCGCGGAGCGCACTGATACAGAGAGAGAGAGAGACGGTAGCTAATAACCAGCAAGGTTCCGGTGGCCTGGAGGGAAGCAGACGAGGTTGAGCCTAGCGGTGCAGACGTGTACTTGTGACGGCTGGGGTGTGACTGCAAGGCGAGCCAGGACACAGAGACGAGAAGGGAACCTAGATGACTGCCGAGCCCAGACTTCATATTAACCAGGTGATCTCCGCCCTTTTCCCAATTAGCACGCGTTCTAATCTGTACCTTTTCTTTGCAGAAATTATGTTGCATAGTAATGTGATTTGTGTTTATTGTCAATAAATATCCTAGTTCTTATAGAACTACCGTGTGCCTTGTGTTCCTGTTCAATCTTGGTAAATGCATCTCCTAGTTGAGAGTTGTTTATGTGAACGGATGTGAAATCCCGATCAGGTAAATAGTGATCGAACAAAGAGGGAGTGAGTGGACCTTTGATGCCAAGAATAGGAGGTACATCATATAATTTGGGAACCGTATTAAAAGTCATTATTATAGTTTTATCCCGAGTAGATAACTGAGACATTGTCCCGATGACTGTTCATAGGAATGTGGTCGTCGTTGATATGCGGCGTTAGTGAGAACGCTGGGGAGGATTACCAGCGTGTATACCCACAAGATTGTGGCTTGCATAAGTGAGAGCGCCAGGGGGGATACTGGCGTGGAGATCTACCGGATTGTGGATCGTTTGGAAAAGGGAGCATTGGGTTCTGCAGGCCCATGTGTAGACGCACCGGATTGTGTGTCATATCTGCCCTTGGGTAGACCGGTCTGGGTCGGGGTGGCCGCGAGACCAACTGATGTGAATAAGATATTGTAGAAAATCTATGCATGTATATTGTTATTCCCCATCCTTAGGTGCGACCTGTATATATATCTGTATATCTATTCATTGTGAATACGTTCTAAGGAGGGAAGGTGAGTACGTTTTGGCTGGGTCATAGGGGCCCCTGGGGGCTGATCCCATCTAAGCGGAAAATCCGGCCATAACATCTGGCGTCACGAACTGTTTACGAAGCCTGTGTGCGTTGTGTTGTTTTAATCTTGTTGGTTTGCGCTCGGCTCGTACGTATAAAATTTTGTTTATAATTGTGTATATAACTTTTTTGTGTCATTATGTTTGCGAAAAAATCACCGTCGGTTTTCAAGTTACCGATTCAGATTCCCGGCTGGGAGTGTACGCCTTACGAGGCCTTGGCCCGTGAGTGGGCCGATTCTACTGGTTTAAGTGAAAATTGGTCTTCATGCTTGGAGCAGGCGGAGCCTGCCGATGTGGTATCGTGCTTACAGAAAGCGCCAGTAGTGAAGGGTGATGAGCTTCCTATTTTAGGACGCAGAGGTTGGATTGTTCTTAATGCATACAGAATACTGCATGAGAGGTTTGTTCAACTACAGAAGCAGTTTAAGGACATGGAAGGACAGTGTGTTGAGTTGCAAAATGCGCATACTCTGTTGCGTTGTCAAAATAAATTGCTTGCCGATAAACTTGAAACATATCAGACCATTGCCGAAAGAGCTGCGGTCCGTATTGCACGATATAAGTATAAACATCGTCGTGGTCGTGTATCTACACGTAAAGTGCGTATGGTTGTAGCAAAAGCTGGAATGGATTGGAACCCCGATGAGTGGGACGGTAATATCTGGGATTCACATACTTCTGACTCCTCGGCGGAGGAGGGTGACAAGCGCGAGTCTTCTCGCTCCGGACGTGATTTTAAATCTGCTTCATGTACTGATATAGGTCCTCACAGCGACCGTGCTCGTTCTTCCCGTTCGGATGACGTAGCTTGCCCTGATTGTTCTGCTAAATCTAAGACGCGGGCTTCCTCGGAAGCTCTTCCTGAGGTTTCTGCTCACCCTGTTTTTCGACGCAAATTACAACAAGCCCCTGGTAATCCGGCTGATATAGCTTTAGACTGTATTGAAGATTTTACTCAGCAGGAGGTTAGTGACATTTTAGAACGATTTCGACAACGGCCTGGTGAGGCCTTGCTTACCTGGATGGTGCGCCTTTATGAGCTTGGCGCTGCCGGTATTATGCTCGATGCTGTTGATTGCTTACGGTTTTGCTCTTTGAGTTCTGATTCTACGATTCAAGATCATTTTCGAAACTATAATGGTGCTGGTCAAATTACTTTGCTCCAGCTTGCGTCTGACGGCTGTAATCATAAATATCCAACTGAATCTGATTGGCCCACTGATGAGAAACCATGGTACACTTTGCGCGATGCGTCGCAACGTTTGAAGGAGGAAGTCATGAAAACGGCTATCTTTCTTAGTACTGCTGATAGGTTATTGGATGGTCTTTTAACATCTTCTGTGCGCAATCGCATTATCCGTTCTTCGCCTGTTGCTTACAAGCAGGTCATGATGACATTATTGATTAATCAAACTGGCAATCCTTTGTCTGCTGTGCTTGAGTCTGTTCGTCAGCTTGGTGAGTTGGGTGAGTGGTTTAAACCTGAAAGACAATCTCGACCTGAGGGTCGTACTGCTGGGGACTATAAGTTCTCTAGACGTGACATGTTTCTTGCTCTCATTGCTGATGGTGTCAAAAGGGAGGACATTGACGGTGAGCCTAATAATCGCTTATGGGACATGTTTCGTAAGCGTGGTTTGGATCGAAAGGAGGGTGCCCGTCGTGTGCGTAAGAATGAGTACGACCGTGGTTCGGATGACAGTGGTGATGAGAGACGACGTGTGAATTCTGATCGCCGTGATGATCGGCGTTATGAACGTGATGGATCCCCTCATCGTAATGACGGGAGGGGGAGAGAGGATGACCGTGAGAGGGGGAGAGATGATCGTGTTTCCAACCGACGAAGAGATGAAAGGAGTTATTCCCCTGACATGAGAAAAAGAGAGGATCGTAACAGACTTTCTGACTGTAATTCACAACTTTTTGAACGTGACAATAATCCGTTTCGTACTGGAGACGGATATGAACAAGATATTTTGATACCAAAGAAAACTGAGAGCATTTACCCTGATTTGTCTTGGTTGACGGAACGCAGGAAAAATGACTAGGAAATAGGTCAAGCTCCGGTACACAAGTGGGCTCACAGAGACAACAGACCCTATGTAGATATTGAGATTTTTTGGAAACATCGTAATATCTAAAGGGCCCGAGCATTAGTTGATACTGGGGCGGAGGCCACTTTAATTCATGGTAAATCAAAGAAATTTCATGGACAGTCTTTCACAATTACTGGTTTGGGGGGTAAAGAAACATCCGCAGTTCAAACTGCACTTGAAATTAAAATTGGTAGGATTCCTCGTAGAGAATACTCTGTGTTGGTTGTACCACTTTTGGAATATATAATTGGAATTGACATTTTGAAAGGAATGACTTTGCATTTGGATGATGGTTGTTATCAATTTGGAACTAGACAGTACATTTCGACCAGACCCATACGGGTTGGCCGTTTGCGAATGCCACCTATTAAAATTCCTTTGGCCACGAAGGTGATTTCTCAAAAGCAGTATCGTATCCCAGGTGGTCATGAAGAAATTACTGCTACAATTCAGGATTTGGTTGACGCGGGAGTCATAACTCCGGTCACGTCTGCTTGGAATAATCCCGTTTGGCCGTGCGCAAAAGTGACAATTCTTGATGCATGACTGTTGATTATCGAGAATTGAATAAAAACACACCTAAATTGACTGTTGCAGTGCCTGACATTGTCACACTAATTCAGAGAATTCAAAAGCATCCAGGTACGTGGTATGCTTCTATTGATATTGCTAATGCTTTCTTTTCGATTCCGATTGCCCCCGAATGTCAGGAACAGTTCAGTTTTACATGGAATGGACGTCAAATGACGTTCCGGAGTCTTCCTCAAGGCTATGTACACAGTCCTACGATCTGTCACCGGCTGGTGGCAGAGCATTTGTCTGAAGTGCCTACGAATCCACGAGTTCAGGTCTGTCATTATATTGACGACATTTTGATTCAAGGTGAAACGCAAGACCAGGTACATCCCATTTGGATCAGATTCTTGATTGTTTGCGAGCGAAAGGTTGGGAAATCAATCCTGACAAGTTACAATCTCCATCCCAGAATGTGAAATTTTTAGGAATTAATTGGCATGAAGGTCACAGAGAAGTGATCCCACAGGTAAAGCGAAAAATACTTGATTTTGCAGTTCCAAGGAACAGGAAAGAGGCTCAATGCTTCATTGGTTTGTTTGGCTTTTGGCGTCAGCATATTCCCCATCTGAGTCAGATTCTGGCTCCATTGTATCGAGTCACTCGTAAAAAGAATGCGTTTGAATGGGGTGAGTCTCAACAGAATGCTTTCAATTTGGCTAAAGAAGCTATTCAGTATGCCTTGGATTTGTGGCCTGTGAGTGAAGGTGATGTGGATTTGAATGTGTCCGTGGAAGGCCTGTATGCCAATTGGAGCCTGTGGCAAAAGCAGGGCAGACAAAAAGTGCCATTAGGTTTTTGGACCAAAAAGTTACCTGAGGCTGGTGAGCGTTACTCACCCTTTGAGAAACAATTAATTGCTTGTTATTGGGCTCTGGTGGATACCGAGCAATTGACCCTAGGCCATGCTGTGATTTTGAGGCCCGAAATTCCCATTATGCAGTGGGTTTTGAGTTCACCGAAGTCCCATCGAATTGGACATGTTCAGGAGGCAAGTGTGATTAAATGGAAATGGTACATTCAGGACAGGGCACGTGTGGGTCCGAAAGGTGTGGCGGTTTTACATGAGCGAGTGGCGCAGGCGCCCTCCAATGAGACTGAAAGTGAGTGTTCGGTTCCCGTGGTGCAGGAGTCTCCCGTTAAATGGGGTAAATCATTTGATGATCTGTCCGTGGAGGATAGAAAACATGTGTGGTTTACGGATGGTTCAGCGAAGTTTATCGGTGACAAAAGACATTGGAAAGCTGTTTCTTATAACCCGATCACGCAGAAATTATTGAGTACAACTGGAGATGGGAAGAGTAGTCAATATGCTGAACTCTATGCAGTTTATCAAGTTTTGAAACAGGAATTGCCTGGCACATGTCATATTTTCATTGATTCTTGGTCCACTGCGAATGGACTGGCGGTATGGTTACCAACATGGCATTCTCATAATTGGGAATTGCATTCAAAAGAATTGTGGGGAAAAGAATTGTGGCAAGAAATTTGGGAGTTGCTCCCGCAGAGTACTGTAACAATCTTTCACGTGGATGCTCACACTCCAATTGACTCCCTTGATAAATTTTCCATAACATTGCAGATGAAAGGTCTAAAATTGCTGAGGCAGTGGTGGACATGCAAGATTCTGATTTGGCGGGATTGGCGAAGTGGGCCCACCAGAAAGTAGGACATTTTGGAGAAAAAGCCACTAGCAGGTGGGCTGCCGATAGAGGAATTCATATTCCTTTTTCTTTAATAAAAGATGTCATTCTACATTGTCCCATTTGTCAGCATTCTAGAAAAAAGGAGGTGCCTCAAATTGTTCGAGGCCACTTGCATCGAGGTAAATTGCCCGCTCAAATTTGGCAGATTGACTATATTGGTCCGCTCCCTATGAGCAGAAATTGTCAATATATTTGTACAGTTGTTGACACTTATAGTGGCCTTTTGGTCGCTTTCCCTTGCAAGAACGCTACCCAAGTGAATACCATTAAAACCCTGGAGCTGCTTATTTTGTACTATGGTGTCCCATTCCAAATTCAATCAGATAACGCATCCCACTTTCGTGGAAGATTGGTGCAGGAATTCTGTGCGGAAAATAATATTGATTGGGTGTTCCACATTCCGTATTACCCACAAGCTTCAGGACTGATTGAGAGAATGAATGGTTTGTTGAAAGAACAGTTGCGCAAATTAACTGATGACCGATACAGCCAATGGAGGGATGTATTGTTTCAAGCTTTATTGATTTTGAATAATCGCCCTTTGTTACATGCTGAATCCCCTTTGATTCGTTTGTTTCCTCCAAATGTTGATGTGAAGCCTAATTCTTTGTCAAACACTATCATGTATTGGGAAATTACCCCCGGTGCTTTGGCTCCCTGTAGAGCGACCCCAGGTTCTGCAGGCCTCGACCTGCATGCTTTAAATGATGCAAAATTACCCGGAAAAGATCGAATCATTGTTGAAACTGGCATTGGTGTCTGTATACCTGCCGGTAGTTTTGGTTTAATTGCCCCTAGATCTGGCCTGGCCCTGAAAGGCGTACAAGTGCTCGGAGGAGTAATTGACAGTGACTATCAGGGAGAGATTAAGGTTCTCCTGTTTAATAGCAGTGAGACTGACTTGTTCATTAAAAAGTCTGACCGTGTTGCTCAGTTACTGATTATGCCTGTCTTCAGTGGTGAGATCAAAAAAGGCTCTGCCCCAACGTTGCTAACTGTGCGAGGACAAAAAGGCTTCGGATCATCTGATCTTCCTGGAGCTAAGATATGGGTGCAATCGCCTAAAAATCCTCCTGAACAGGCCGATATTATTGCGACCGGTCATGACAACACCGTTTTGGTGATGAAGCCAGGGAATGATGGCTGGGAAGCTGTCCCAGCTGATAAATGTTACTTACGAGAATGATTAAGGCCTGTGTTTGGATTCTTTCAGATCATTCTCTGGACTGCTGCTGCAGGATGTGTCGGCGCTGGACTCCTTTTGGCCTGCTACGCCGGGAGAGGAGAGGATCCACCGACGCCGGTTGATGGGATAATCCGAGCTCCGCGGTCTGCGTGGAGTTCTTCAGCTAACTTCTGGATTACACTCGCAAAGCGGGTGACGAACTCTCCGCATTTCTGTCTTACCCCAATGAAATCTGTCACTGACATTTTAGCGACCTGTCTGGTTGCCGTCCCTGCATCTACCGAGACTTTGCGACATATTTTTAATATCTCGAATGCCCGCCCAAATGTTATTCTGGGCGACTTTGCGGCCCATGAATTTTGTCCCTCATGTACTGCTCTTCCAGACCTCGATATCCCTATTCATTCCCGAATTACTACTTTTAATATTACCCCTGGAGACCTATGTTTTATAATGACGTGTGATCCTAAGGCTATTACTGAATGCATAAAGTTAAAAATACAGGCTGCAACTTCTTTTTCAACTCATCAACGATTGCTATGTTTACAGAGACTTCCAAATTCATGTCTTTCTGTGAAAAATAATATGACATGTCAACGTTTATTAGTTGCCCCTAGTTATTATCGTTCAATGTTATTGCCAGCTGGATGGCTCTTCTCGTGCGGCAATTCATCTTGGCCCTATATTCCTGCGAATATTTCTGGTGGCCCATGTGCCATCACTAGATTGAGTTTATTAATGTTTTCCTCACATCCTAATTCACATTCCCGTATTGTACGTGATTCTATGTCATTGCATGAGGACTGTGATTCCTCTGTCCACCTTTACTCTAAATCGGAATATCTTGGTTTAGCTTTTTCTATCATTGGAGTGCCTGCATTGGCCGTTTATAATGCCAAAACGATCGGCAAGATGGCCTGCTGGATGGTTAAGTCCATCAATCAAACCTCTACTGTTTTATCTGACCTTTTATTAGACGCCCAAGGCGAACGTAGAGCTATTTTACAGAATCGCGCTGCTATTGATTATCTTTTGTTAAAACATGGACATGAATGTTCTGATTTTGAGGGCCTATGTTGTTTTAATTTGTCTGACCATTCTAAATCGATCCAATCCCATATTGACAAACTTCACGACTTGACTGCAGAAATTAGACAACACATAGATCAGGGTTTCTTTGACTGGCTCTTTAATTGGTTACCTGACTTGCATTCTTTACGACAGATTTTAGGGGGGGTTATTGTTGCTATTTGTGTTCTGATAGCTATTTGTTGCTTTATTCAGTGCATCCCTTCCCTGCTCCAATTTTTTAGACTTAGTAAGAGACATAGATCAGTTAATTTTGTTTCCTATTATTCTTCTACTGATGTTAGTTCTATTTAGTTTGTGGTTGATAGACTGGAGTCAAGGGGTGTAATGTAATGGCTGCCCTTTTCTGGCTCTTTTAAGGGGAAGAATGATGGAGAGTGACTCCAGCCTATCACCCCCATAGCATAGGGATTAGGACTATAGACAGGGCCCCTGTCTTACATATATTAGAGCATTTTCGTGTCACTTTCCTTAATGTAGGGCTTATGAATTTAAGTTAGGGGATAGATATATAAGTACTAGTCATGATTTGCCCATTTGCTAACATGTTAGGATATTTTCCATGGAGTTACGCATATTGTGGGCCCGTAGGCCTTAAACGAGACAGACTCCATTTTGCTTTCTGCCCGGTAGCTCGAGAAGGCTTTCTAGGTGAAGTGTAATATTTTAGTTTTAAGCTGTTGTTCGCTTGGAGAGAACCGGCTCAGGCTGGCCCTTATCGAAGGAATGTATTTTTCTCCACTCCGAAGACACAACTTCAGGCCGGCCGGCTGGGAACGTGTCCTTGGTACGGGGAGGTACAAGAATTTGGTGGGCGGCAGGTTGCTGGCCGTAGCTTTCCATGAAGGAACGGGCTTTGATATTAGCGAAGGTGTTAGTCAGTTTGTCAGTTAGTCCGTAGGCGGCATCTAGCCGTTAGCATCTCTGCCATTAATTATTTCATGGCGGACAGTCGCCATCTTTGAAGTCCGAGAAAGATTTAAGACCGAAACTCTCTGAGAAAGACTGAAGGAGAATTAGCGCGGAGCGCACTGATACAGAGAGAGAGAGAGACGGTAGCTAATAACCAGCAAGGTTCCGGTGGCCTGGAGGGAAGCAGACGAGGTTGAGCCCAGCGGTGCAGACGTGTACTTGTGACGGCTGGGGTGTGACTGCAAGGCGAGCCAGGACACAGAGACGAGAAGGGAACCTAGATGACTGCCGAGCCCAGACTTCATATTAACCAGGTGATCTCCGCCCTTTTCCCAATTAGCACGCGTTCTAATCTGTACCTTTTCTTTGCAGAAATTATGTTGCATAGTAATGTGATTTGTGTTTATTGTCAATAAATATCCTAGTTCTTATAGAACTACCGTGTGCCTTGTGTTCCTGTTCAATCTTGGTAAATGCATCTCCTAGTTGAGAGTTGTTTATGTGAACGGATGTGAAATCCCGATCAGGTAAATAGTGATCGAACAAAGAGGGAGTGAGTGGACCTTTGATGCCAAGAATAGGAGGTACATCATATAATTTGGGAACCGTATTAAAAGTCATTATTATAGTTTTATCCCGAGTAGATAACTGAGACATTGTCCCGATGACTGTTCATAGGAATGTGGTCGTCGTTGATATGCGGCGTTAGTGAGAACGCTGGGGAGGATTACCAGCGTGTATACCCACAAGATTGTGGCTTGCATAAGTGAGAGCACCAGGGGGGATACTGGCGTGGAGATCTACCGGATTGTGGATCGTTTGGAAAAGGGAGCATTGGGTTCTGCAGGCCCATGTGTAGACGCACCGGATTGTGTGTCATATCTGCCCTAGGGTAGACCGGTCTGGGTCGGGGTGGCCGCGAGACCAACTGATGTGAATAAGATATTGTAGAAAATCTATGCATGTATATTGTTATTCCCCATCCTTAGGTGCGACCTGTATATATATCTGTATATCTATTCATTGTGAATACGTTCTAAGGAGGGAAGGTGAGTACGTTTTGGCTGGGTCATAGGGGCCCCTGGGGGCTGATCCCATCTAAGCGGAAAATCCGGCCATAACAATGGGCTTTGCCTTCTGTCAAAGTACCACAAAGTCCCTTACCTTAGATGTCTTCTATAATGCCGTAGAATTTTGCAGGGACGCAAGGGACCAACTTCCCAAATAACTAACTTACAACTTGTGCTTGTAAACTTACAACAAGGAATAAATTAGAAACTAGGGAGGAGGGCCGGTGTACTGGGCGCTGTGGATTCTTGCTGTCGACCTGCGAAACAAGAAGGGAAGAACTAAGACCCTGTTGAGTTCCTTCACTAGTGTACTAAGAATCCTTCCGTCTACTGTTAAGGGATTTATAAGAAACAAGTCTAGTCTCCTACCTGCAATCAGAAGATGTCTTGTTATGCAGCCAGTATCTAGTGTTGATGTGGAAGGTTTGGTCATGTCTTTTGATGAGCTTCTTCTGTGCCTGTCAGAACTTGCCTCTTGGTTGTCTTTTATTTTCTTTTTACATTATATGTCTTAATGTTCTTGGTGATCCAGCTTCAATTTCACCTTCTAAAAAAAAGGCTAGAAAACATCCTACAGACAATAGCACATTGCACAGTAAAAACATATTCCAAACACTCTTCTAAAACATATAACTGTTTGCTTCAACAAGAGGAATTACCTTTAAGTATTCTTATATTCTCTTGTCATATATTATTCTTATAAGGTCTCGTGAAAATTATACTTCTTTTAAAGAAAGAAAGTTCCAAAAATTGTCCAAAAGCTGTTATGTAGCTTTCTTGCGATGGGCGCCTATTAAATTCCAAATACACTTAACTTCTTTGCTTTGTTCATTCCAGGGTTGGATGGTGCTCGAGGAAGAAGAGATTTCCAAGTCCAGGCTAAAGTTGAAGATCAAAACATAAGACAGAAGCAATCAGCAGCTGACCAAGGTTTCGCACATCCACTTCGTCTGTTTCAAAATTATTAGGCGGTGGGGCTACTCTCACCATCCGCTGCCAAGGATGTATTTCAGACCAATGGTTGTATAAGAGCAGAGAGGCGCAC
Source organism: Lissotriton vulgaris (assembly GCF_964263255.1). NCBI lineage: Eukaryota > Metazoa > Chordata > Amphibia > Caudata > Salamandridae > Lissotriton > Lissotriton vulgaris. The sequence goes on along the minus strand of NW_028246114.1, from coordinate 279,281 downwards.
ACAATGAAGTCAAAAATGTAAGAGAGTCCAAAAGGAGTTTCAGATCTTCAGTTCTTATTTAAAAAAGTATTCTTTATTTTCATGTACAGCGGCACAGCCAACGCGTTTCATTCCCATTCGTGCCTTGGGAATTTCATCAGGGCAAGTATACACAGTTTATTGCGGTCGTGCTTCTTCGAGAACAGTATGTAGGCATCCAGTATTCCACGAGGAGGAGCGGAGGAAAACGGGGGCCTTATCAAAGGCTCCGTTTGCGTTAATTCGCTAATTTAAACTCTACTGAAGTCGGATACTTCATCGAGCACTCAGAACCCCCCCCTTTTGGCTCTTCGATTTCCCTCGAGGGGCCCGGAATTTTCTTCTTCGTTTGACTTATACAAGTGACAGTGATCAGAAACTTCGGGGGGACTTGGATCAGTATTCCACTTGGAAAGAAGTACAAAGCAGCTTGCAGGCACACATTGTGACCTACCGTGACCGGCTTACATACTGTTCTCGAAGAAGCACGACCGCAATAAACTGTGTATACATGCCCTGATGAAATTCCCAAGGCACGAATGGGAATGAAACGCCGTGGCTGTGCCACTGTACATGAAAATAAAGAATACTTTTTTTAATAAGAACTGAAGATCTGAAACTCCTTTTGGACTCTCTTACATTTTTGACTTCATTGTGTGCGCCTCTCTGCTCTAAAGTTGAAGATCGTCGATGGATGCTTGAAATCCCGGAATCAAGGTAAGTTCCCTTGAGCCTCTCCCGAGCCGATCCGGTTCCAAGAACGAAGAAGAAGGCAAAGCGCCTTCTAGAACACTGGATGCGGCTTTAATAGCCAGCCGCACCCAAGTGCTCAACACGTACTATCACGTTCAGCGTGCGGTACGTGCATTGTATGCAAGGTTTCTCCTCTCCGTCAGACGCCTTATGTCGGGCAGCTGCGGAATCATTTCTCTTTATACAAAGCTGTGCAGAAATGTTTCCAAAGTCTTACCTTTGCTGCAGACCTCAACCAAAGTCAAAGTTACCCTAAAAAGCTGCAAATCATTGCATGATGATCCCGTTTGGGCATCTCAAAGAATGAACACAATCATGACATTCCTTAAAACACTCTTTGTGTAGACGAAACGCTCTCTAGACAAAACATATCAAGAATGATATTTCAAGTATACACTAAATCACACTAACAAGAGGTGCTGGTGCACGGGAAAGGGGAGGGTTTTTCTTATGGTGAAATAAACCACTAGCGCCATAAATACTGTGGGTGCTTAAGTGGTTTAAGTTTCATGACGGTAAGGCACTGAAGGCTGGTAGAGTTTAGTGTATAGACGTCTAGTGATGCACTGAAGGCTGGTAGAGGTTAGTGTATAGACGTCTAGTGATGCACTGAAGGCTGGTAGAGTTTAGTGTATAGATGTCTAGTGATGCAGTGAACGCTGGTAGAGTTTAGTGTATAGACGTCTAGTGATGTACTGAAGGCTGGTAGAGGTTAGTGTATAGACGTCTAGTGATGCACTGAAGGCTGGTAGAGTTTAGTGTATAGATGTCTAGTGATGCAGTGAACGCTGGTAGAGTTTAGTGTATAGACCTCTAGTGATGCACCGAAGGCTGGTAGAGTTTAGTGTATAGACGTCTAGTGATGCACTGAAGGCTGGTAGAGTTTAGTGTATAGACGTCTAGTGATGCAGTGAACGCTGGTAGAGTTTAGTGTATAGACCTCTAGTGATGCACCGAAGGCTGGTAGAGTTTAGTGTATAGACGTCTAGTGATGCACTGAAGGCTGGTAGAGTTTAGTGTATAGACGTCTAGTGATGCAGTGAACGCTGGTAGAGTTTAGTGTATAGACCTCTAGTGATGCACCGAAGGCTGGTAGAGTTTAGTGTATAGACGTCTAGTGATGCAGTGAACGCTGGTAGAGTTTAGTGTATAGACCTCTAGTGATGCACCGAAGGCTGGTAGAGTTTAGTGTATAGACGTCTAGTGATGCACCAAAGGCTGGTAGAGTTTAGTGTATAGACGTCTAGTGATGCACTGAAGGCTGGTAGAGTTTAGTGGGCAGACATCTAGTGATGCACTGAAGGCTGGTAGAGTTTAGTGTATAGATGTCTAGTGATGCAGTGAACGCTGGTAGAGTTTAGTGTATAGACCTCTAGTGATGCACCGAAGGCTGGTAGAGTTTAGTGTATAGACGTCTAGTGATGCAGTGAACACTGGTAGAGTTTAGTGTATAGACGTCTAGTGATGCACCGAAGGCTGGTAGAATTTAGTGTGTAGATGTCTAGTGATGCACTGAAGGCTGGTAGAGTTTAGTGTATAGACGTCTAGTGATGCACTGAACGCTGGTAGAGTTTAGTGTATAGACGTCTAGTGATGCACTAAAGGCTGGTAGAGTTTAGTGTACAGACGTCCAGTGATGCACTGAAGGCTGGTAGAGTATAGTGTATAGACGTCTAGTGATGCACTGAAGGCTGGTAGAGTTTAGTGTATAGACGTCTAGTGATGCACTGAAGGCTGGTATTCATGCTTCGTTCATGTCTTTCTAGTCGGGCAAAGTTAAACAACTTCCACCTAAAGGAATAACAGCTATGGAAGGAGATCAGAGTACCGGAGATGGAACACAAATGGAATGAACCACTTAAACCTTTCCAGGAAACAGACATGACACGATTCCAATTAATAAATTCCATTGCGGCCGAGACAAAGAAAAGATCTGCAAACCATTGACACTTGCTCTTTGAAGAGGGAGGGAGGTCCTGCACAGTGACAGGGATCGATCAAACCTGAGTCTTCATCCGGAATCCTGGTATCAGACTCACTTTTCCTGTAAAGATAAATTAACAATTTTCTAAGTGACATCAAGAGGTGTGTTCTTAACAATATACACTGCATCCAGTGGTCTTTGACAGCTTCCTTGGAGCAATTATGATCCTGCTAGTCCCTAAACAAGCTCTGGCAAACCCCAATCAGAAATGAGGGAATTCTCTTGGCTCTTAAAATAGTTTATAAGAACCAGCAGGTTGGCTTGGGCACGCCTATCATTGTTTCTCATCAGCAGGCATGCTGGCTCCCAGGATGGAACTGATGTTTATACCTTTCGCTGCTCGGCCTTTTCTCCCCCTGTGCTAAGCCTTTTTTTTGGATATTTGGTGTAGTTTGCACTTAGGCCCCTGCAGCATTTTGACTACAGAAGGTATCCACGCCAAATTTGCATTTTGTATTCCAAATTCATGGGGATTTTAAAGGGACCCAGGGTTTGTGGACTCCCCTGGAGGGGACTCATATATTAGCCAAAATACAGCAAAAAATGTTTTGGGGGGGAATGGGAATAAAGTGCTGCAGAAGAAAGCTTGTATTTTTTCCCTGCACATGGTGTCAACAAAGAGTTTGTGGTGCTGAAATCACCATCTTCCCAGCTTTCATGGACAAGAAGACTTTTGTCAGAAAACCAAAAATGTTTATACAGTTTTGGCATTTTATTTATTTATTTATTTTTAAAATGTATACAGCGCACTGTTACCCATAGGTGTCCTGGCGCTAAGTAATACTCCAATATTTACAACAAGGGGTGGTGAGGGACAGAGTCTCTGAATAAAGCAGAAAGCTCTCACCCAGTCAAGAGATCAGGGCTAGATCCAACACCGTTTTTTAGCTCACTGCACCATCCCAGTTTCAGAACCTGGCTGTATGCAAATTAGTCTGTTCCTGTCCCAGTGCATGATGGGATCAGGGCAAACCAAACTACAAAAGCCAATTCTTACACTGGGAAGGAAACAAGCTCCCGGGGACCGGTTTCTGGCATTACAGCCGTCTTCGGCCCGGTTTGCTTGAATCCTGATGGTGCAATGAGCAAGGGTCTCACATCTGAGAATACCCTTCCACGCTTAGGGTGGACAAAAATATTTACAACAAGGGGTGGTGAGGGACAGAGTCTCTGAATAAAGCAGAAAGCTCTCACCCAGTCAAGAGATCAGGGCTAGATCCAACACCGTTTTTTAGCTCACTGCACCATCCCAGTTTCAGAACCTGGCTGTATGCAAATTAGTCTGTTCCTGTCCCAGTGCATGATGGGAACAGGGCAAACCAAACTACAAAAGCCAATTCTTACACTGGGAAGGAAACAAGCTCCCGGGGACCGGTTTCTGGCATTACAGCCGTCTTCGGCCCGGTTTGCTTGAATCCTGATGGTGCAATGAGCAAGGGTCTCACATCTGAGAATACCCTTCCACGCTTAGGGTGGACAAAAATATTTACAACAAGGGGTGGTGAGGGTCAGAGTCTCTGAATAAAGCAGAAAGCTCTCACCCAGTCAAGAGATCAGGGCTAGATCCAACACCGTTTTTTAGCTCACTGCACCATCCCAGTTTCAGAACCTGGCTGTATGCAAATTAGTCTGTTCCTGTCCCAGTGCATGATGGGAACAGGGCAAACCAAACTACAAAAGCCAGTTCTTACACTGGGAAGGAAACAAGCTCCCGGGGACCGGTTTCTGGCATTACAGCCGTCTTCGGCCCGGTTTGCTTGAATCCTGATGGTGCAATGAGCAAGGGTCTCACATCTGAGAATACCCTTCCACGCTTAGGGTGGACAAAAATATTTACAACAAGGGGTGGTGAGGGACAGAGTCTCTGAATAAAGCATATAGCCAGGTTCTGAGCTGGGATGGGGCAGTGAGATAAATAACGGTGATGGATCAAGCCCTGATCTTTGGACTGGGTAAGAGTGGTCTGCTCAATTCAGACACTCTGTTCATCACCACCCCCTTTTCTGAATCAAGTAATACTACAAAGCAAAAGACCATACAGAGATTAGAGAGTAAACAGCCAAGTCTTAAGACCTCTCCTAAAGGCCATCAGATCCGTCATCTTCCTAGGAGACAGGGGTAGGAAGTTCCAGGTCTTGGCTGCACCCAAGACAAAGCTTCTGCCCCCCCCCCCCCCCCACCGTGCTTTCCTGATTCGAGGAAACGCAATCAGCTTTGCCTCAGACGTTCTAAGGTGCCTTGCAGGGCGATACCAACGAAAATACTGCTGAAGAAACGACGGACCTAGACCTTGCAAGGCCTTGAATACCAAGCAAAGAGCTTTGAACGAGATCCGCTTTTACTGAGACATAGTCTATTTTTGCTACTTTTTATGCTTTCAACCTCCTTCCAGTTAGTGGTAGAAATGGGGATGAAAGGAATAATGGATCCCAGAAAGCTATACATTTCTGAAACACAGACAAACTTCAGAATTCAGCAAGGGGTTATTTGTGTAGGTCTTTCACGTTTTTTTTATAGAAACTAACAGTTGAAAAAAAAATGAGGTGGAAAAAACAGCCATCTGTGCCAACGTTTTCACCTGTAAAATCTTCTAAGTATGGCAGATTTTTTAAAGCAAAATACTGTTACATCCGCTGGACCCTCCTGGTTGTGGGGATGAGCAGCGTCTTGCAATGGTTTTTCATTGTTTACCGGGTATATAGCAATTCACTTGGTAAAATATAAAGAGTGGAAAATAGGTATCAATGACACCTATGTATTTCCAAAATGGGAACAAAATATAGATTTTAGAAGCAATGTGTTGTACCCTGTGTCACACGTAAACGCTGGTAGCCAAGTAAAGTTCATAAGTACATTTATTCAGTAGCTAGTCCAAGTACATCCAGATGGTATACAAGTACATCTGTTAGGTAGTCCAGGCAAACAGGTGAAGTAGGAGTAGGTTATCCAGTAGTCAACCCTTACTTCCATGTAACAGAAAACCCCACCAAGAGCAGCCTGCCTGCCGCTCAGCCATTCTCTAACTGTCATTCCTCACTCCCACTCCCAACCATCCGTGAATCACTGAATTCCCAACATTCTACAGTAAACATACACACTGGCTGAGAAGCAGGAAGATTGATAAACTACAAGATATAAGTAAACTGTGCAGGACATAACACATCCCCCTCCTTTTAAAATGAAAAATGAAAATTGCAAACACAGATACAAATTAAGAGAGAAACTATACAAAAGACAAATTACAAATGCAATAAACAGTTCAAAACCCAGGGATGTGCAATATTGTAAACATCACAAAAGGGTAAGCGCCATTTAAATCACAAAGAATGGATAGCTTACAACCAATACATTGAGTAAAATAACCCATCCACTATCAATACAATAAAATGAGAAAAACTTTGTTGCGAATTGCAGAGGGCAGAAAACACACCCCGCAACTCAGATCCCTACTGCAAGGGAACAAATGAATAGACAAGATTTCTCATGTAAGGAAAGTAACATACGCGATGAAGATGGAGCTAAAAGCCAATCTTTCACCCCTCATATGAAGTACAAACACTTGGGATTGCGACCCATAAAGTCCACCCATCTGTAAGGGTCTAAGACTTTAACCATGTATATGGGACCACAGACAATGAAAACACACCCTGTGTAGGGGAACCATACCTATAAACAAAAACCACCCCAGTGTAATGGTTACATGTAATGTTAATTCGAGAAATCCCCAAAAATATACCCCGCGTGAGGGTTACCAATTGAACAACTGTTAATGGGAATCCGGGCCCTTGGCAACCATACTACCTATGCATCACAGCCTAAGTTCAGACTAGGGGGGTCCACCATGCTCATGAAGCTTCTGGCACAGGCCCAATAGACCTTAGATGCCCGTTCTCTCCCAGCACCAGCATGTAGACCCTAGTGGTGGTCTGAGTGAGTTTACCATGCAGGTCTATCCACCACCGTCCGTAGTGAAGTTCACCTCCAGCCTCTTGGGCAGACCTACAACGCGGCGCACCCTATATCAACAGTTACTCTGCCACTGAGGCCACAGGACCATTGAGGCCAGTCACCATCAACCTGTAGTGCCTCCATTGGCCTTGTTTTGCCAGCCCCAGCAGTGCAACTAATCAATAGACACACTTTGAGCATGACAGATGCCCATGTAGATCTTGACATGACCTGCATCCAAGCAATGTGTATCCATGTAGAAAGTCAATACCAAGTAGCACCCTTCCCTTGATGGCGCAGGTCTTGAGGCAGACACGCAGCACAGCATGCTTTCGTTGGGGCTGTCCAATGTCCAGGACACTGGTGGGGTTGTGGAGTGTGCTGTACCAGTTTCTTTTGTACCTATTGTGGCATCTTGAGTTACGATGATTCCTCTTGTGTTGTTTGTTGTATTGCATCTTGCATGCTTGATGTAGCGTTGTTTTGTAGTTGTCTGCGCTAGTAAAACTTGTGGCTCCTTCTCACCCTCGGGACTAGTTAAAGATGTCACCTTCTGCTTCCTTGACCAATTGTGGAGATAGGTAGGCATGTGGGAAAGTCTCTAACTCTCGCTCGTCACCAAAAATATGTTGTACCCTGTGACATAAGTTAACGCTGGTAGCCAAGTAAAGTTCATAAGTACCTTTATTCAGTAGCTAGTCCAAGTACATCCAGATTGTATACACGTACATCTGTTAGGTAGTCCAGGCAAACAGGTGAAGTAGATGTAGGTTATCCAGTAGTCAACCCTTACTTCCATGTAACAGCAAACCCCACCAAGAGCAGCCTGCCTGCTGCTCAGCCCATCTCCAACTGTCATTCCTCACTCCCACTCCCAACCATCCGTGAATCACTGAATTCCCAACATTCTACAGTAAACATACACACTGGCTGAGCAGCAGGAAGATTGATAAACTACAAGATATAAGTAAACTATGCAGGACATAACACAGTAGCTATTTGCTCATCTCTGAAATTGTGGGTACTCATTCAAGTATGTGAATTTTGAATTATAGGACATTTTTCAAAGTGACACCTTCTTTACACATTGTCTTACATTTGGAAGACAAAAATGCATAGAAAGCAAATAGATAATAACAGTTGCTCTACAATTCTGTGTTCCCCTAAGTCTCCTGATAAAAATGGTACCTCACTTGTGTGGGTAGGGCTAGTGCCCATGACAGGAAACGCCCAAAATTTCAACATGGGCACACTACATTTTTACAGTGAAAACTGACACTTTTTTGCAAAGTGCCTATCCGTGGATTTTGAACCCTAGCTCAGCGTGCACCTAGGGAAACCTAGCAAACCTAGACATTTTTTAAAACACAACAGAAATCACAGAAGAACACAAAAGACTGACGGTGAACTTTACAAAAAGCATAGTTTACAATGAAATAAAAACCAAACCACGATCAGGAGAGGGGAGGCCTCAAACCCCTGACAGCGGGCACACTGGCGGAGCTGTGCGGTGTGGGGAGAGACCTTCCAAGGGTCAAGTGTCACTCTCACTGATGCGCAGCGGCCGCCATAAGAAGGGGAGGTGGGAGGGTGTAGCAGCTGGGAGGCGGGCGAATGTGAGAGCGGGGGGCAGGGCCGCAGGGAACGCAGCAGCGGGAATGGGCGGGCAGAGAAAAAATGGGCAACAATGGAGAGGACTGGGAGGGGGGAGCAACAGTGAACTTACAAAAGCACAGCAGAACTCAGAGAAAATCACAAAAGACCGACAGTGAACTTTACAAAAAGCACAGTTTACAATTAATTAAAAACCGAACCACGATCAGGAGCAGGGGGGGGGGCCTCGAACCCCTGACAGGAGCAGAGGCAGCAGGCTGGGGCACGGACACAAATGCGGAGCTGTGCGGTGTGGGGAGCGACCTACCAAGGGTCAAGGGTCACTCTCACTGCCGTGCAGTGGCCGCCATAAGAAGGGGAGGTGGGAGGGACGGGCAGCTGGGAGGTGGGGGCGGGCGAATGGGAGAGCGGGGGCGGGGTCGCAGGGGATGCAGCCTCGGGAACGGGCGGGCAAAAAATAAATGGGCAACAATGGAGAGGGCTGGAAGGGGGGAGCAAAGACCACCAGTGAACTTACAAAAGCACAGCAGAACTCACAGAAAATCAAAAAAGACCGACAGTGAACTTTACAAAAAGCACAGTTTACAATAAATTAAAAACCAAACCACGATCAGGAGCAGGGGGGCCTCGAACCCCTGACAGCGGCAGCAGGCTAGGGCACGGGCACACAGGCGGAGCTGTGCGGTGGGGGGAGCGACCTACCAAGGGTCAAGGGTTGCTCCCCACACCCACACCGTACTATATCCTCAATGAACTGCTCAGAGTGACCTTGGCTGAGCTCATGAATAGTCGAGGTCAAGTTGATGTACGACATAAGACCACCAAATGATTGTAGATTGTGTATGATACTTACATCTCCACCAAAGCTGATCCATCTTGTGGATATGTGGTTTCTCCCACTCACTGTGGCTGAATGGGGGTGTGTGTGGCTTTCCGTGGGTAATTCTGACAAAATCCAAGAAATACTTGAATAGGGTTTTCCGAAAGGCCTGTCGTTCACCCCAAGATGAAAATGTATTCTCACCACATTCAAATACATGGACATCTGCAAATTATTAGGAGAGAAATTGTAGACTTTTGGAGATGAAGGCATAACCAGGAGTTTAGTGTATATATGTCTGCTGATACACTGAAGGCTGGTATTTGTGCTTTGTTCATGTCTTTCTGACCAGGCAAAGTTAAAAAACTTCCACCCCAAGGAACAACAGCTATAGAATGAGGTCAGAGTACTGGAAATGGAACACAAATGGAATAAACCAGTTAGGCTGCTGCAGGAAAGAGATGAAACATGATTCCAACGAATGAATGCCACTGCAGCTGAGACAAAGAAAAGATCTGCAACCCATGGACACTTGCTCTTTGAAGAGGGAGGGAGGTCCTGCACAGTGACAAGGATCGATCAAACATGAGTCTTCATCCGGAATCCAGGAATCAGGCTCACTTTTCCTGTAAAGCTGAATTAACAATTTTCTAAGTTACCAGTAAGCTGCGTGCTACGCTATTAGATGTTTTTAAACTGTTATCTTGTATTACTGTGTTTTTATTTTCGCGCATCTTTACAATTGTATTTTGTGGTTAAGATCGAGTTCTGCCTTACCTGCCTTTTCCACTTATTTGTTCAAGACGCCCCGGTCCATCGCAGCCACTTAGGCTGATTGTTGTGGAGGGCGGGTTGAACTTCGTGTGTACAGTCCTCACTTCCGGCTGGCCACCAGCTTGGTCGGCGGTCTAGCTGTTGATCTCTCCTTTTTAAGGGGGTTATGGTGCGGGAGCGCAGCGGATGCGCGCAGCGGGTGCGCCGGTGGCACGCCAAAGGCAAGCCCGTCTGCGCCCGTCCGCGCCAGTACGTCGCCTCTCGCCGGGACCCCTGGTCGGGAACGGTGCGGACTGCACTCTTATAGTAGAGAAGCTCTCTTGACCATTAACTCTGGGTCCACCTGCTGTGGAGCTAGTGTTCATAACTTAGGGGATGATTCTGCCAACGGCTCAGCTTGCTATTATACTATGCCCCTCCCTGCACCCATAGCGTGATGTGTTTTATCTAGAACCCCGATCAATATTGTGACCTTATGCCCCTATACGGCTATAATCAATACATATCCTATAATGGCATAATAGTCAGAGCCATATTTCAGTAACTCGCCTCTGCAGTCCATGACAGTCCATGACACAGCAGAAGCCACTTCCTTGAATTCCTAGATAGCACACCGAGTTCTTTCGACACACCAAACCCCCAGCAACCTGGGAAAGCCCCGCTTGCTTTTGTTTTGATTTGTAATAGAACTCCTGCGAGCACTGTAAGAACGACCAGTTCTTAGTGACATATTTATTGACGTCTTATGTCCAAAAACTTACGCCAAACTCGGCACCTTTTAGGTATAAATACACCAACGGTGCCTTAAGCAAACACACGGTGGTGGTGAATACTGGAGCGGAACAGCTGTCCCCTTGCAGAAAGCCCAGCAGATGCGAGAAGCCTACGGACGCTGCCCCTCCTCTTTTGACACGCTGAGAATGACGCTGTCTTTTCTCCTGCCGAGAAAATCCAGCTCCAGCGTTTCCAGCCTACCCTTGCGGGTGACTGGGATATCGGGTCCTGAGAGGAGATACCAGACCTCCTACATTCTATTCCAGAGGTACAGTGCTGACTAAACCCTTAGAGAGAATTCTTGAATCAAGCTCTTGGCAAAACCAACTTAACTTAAACTGCTACTTACTTACTCCCTCCCATGTATTAGGCTTAGGTCAGGTACACTGGGGTAGGCGTAGTAAGAAGCACCAGTTGAGGTCGTTAGCCAATGTATATATGAATGTATATATTTTATTCATTTTAACTATCTTATGGCTAAGAAACCATGTCAATGCTTTTACAGTATTATTTCGTAATACTCCTTTTACTGTACGCACTATTCATAATAACAAGTCTTGCAATTGTGGCAATTCATTTCTCTTGCATGAGAAGGAAGACTGCTCAATAAATAATATCTTTTATTGAAAACGCCCGTCTTTCTATTCTCTGCATCCTGGTGAAAGTAAATCTGCACAACTGACTGAGTGAAATAGCTGTCTATTGTTTCACACGACTCTAGAGATTGACTCTTATTCTGAGGAGCAAAGTTGTCATGTTTATGCGGTTGTCGGAAGCTGAATCCCTTCTTGTCTGAGCCTGGGAAGCTGATCACTTCCTATTCAGTCAAGAAACTTTCCAGTGACCTCTGAGCTAGCTGGCGCAAACCTAAATTAAGTCTAACATAGTCAGTAGAGACCTAGAAGACCATAGTCCTACGTCTACACTGCTGTTTATGTTATTCCACTGCGCAGGGCCTATAGGGAAAATAGGAACTACACTACATGGCGCCCAACGTTTGGTAAGGCGATAAAACTAACGCAAGACGTTAGAGTAACTCAGTCATGCTTTTTCACACAGACCCTTTCTCCCGTAAATACTCCAATAGACGTCTGGAGTGGGTGAAAGGTTAAAATCCGCCGGAACTTAGTAGGAAGAGATTCCTATGTAGAGTTTCTGGTTTAGTCAACGTTGAAGGATACAGTGTTCCAAAATATTGTGCACCTAATCTTTGTTTCCTTGGAAACCTGCTCTGCAAACCTTCATTAATACAATGTCAGAAAATGGCAATAAAAATGGAACCAATGAAGTCGCAGTAGACGCGAATCAACTGGGTCCCGATGTTACAGGGATTAATGAACCAGGTGCGATTATCATCCCGGCAAACATAAGAAAATCTATAACTTCAAAACTTATAGAAAACGGACTGACATCACGAGGTGGTACAGTCATTTTCGTGATAGAGGCACACGAATATCGGCAGACAGAGGTATTCTATTCATGGATAAACTTTCCAGCGGCAAATGCTACAACACACAAATTCCACTATTACAAAATAGAGGAACCTCCGGAAGAGTATGCTCCTTTCGAGGAGATTGAAATTCCATTAAAATACCAAGAGCAGCTGCTCTGGTTTAAAGGCGCCCTAAAACATAATGATCACATTACCAGGCTCGGTCCACTAGGTAGACCAGGAGCAACGTGGCCGGTTCTAGCCAGCTACACACCACATCCAGACATTGATAAAATGTCTCGCGAAGAACTTTTAGCACTGCTAAAATTACTGATTAAAATACACAGACAGTTAGTCCAATATGTAATGCGGACTGGAACAGTCCAAACAGCTGTTAATATTCCACAGCTAACCCCTCATCAGGGGAACACAAATAAAATTACACCACAGAACATACAATCATGTCTTGGTAAAACACCCATAAAACAGGAACAAATTCCTTTCTGGTTAGCACAGAAAATTACTGAAATAGAGGCAGTATTCCCGAATACTACCCCTATTGAGAAACACAGAATTCTGACTATCTGCCTTCCAATGGGGGTCGCACCCCATGTGGAGGACTGTGACACTTGGGGTACAGTCTTTGCTACCATTTACACAAAAACACATAGTGTTCCGTCCATGGCGGTGATACCGGATGTGCTGAAACAAATTCAGAATGAATACGGTCTAGAACCTGCTTTAAGTCTTGGTATGAAATTACTGAAAGACTTCAGGCAGGTCTCGGCTATATTACTAGCCAACATAAAAGGAGAAGCAGCATCTGTGGGATCCGCCAGAAATTGAAAGAAACAGATATAACAGATCAACCAATTGAACTTGCCAGAATCATAGAAAAATGCTATGAGGAACTAGGTAGAGATAGTTTGGGTGGGAAACTAGTAAAACCCCAACTACTTGAAAATCCTGAAAAAATATTTATTAAAAATAATCAAAATACTCCAAAGAGAAGTTGGGATGGAAATAAACAATCCACTCCCAAGGAAAAAGTTTTCCAGTCAAGAGGAAGGTCTCCTCGGCGGAGGGAAAGAACTCCGAATCGAGAACACCAGTCTCCCCAGAGGGAGCCCTCTGAGAAAAGAAATAACCTTAGAAATAGGGATAACTTGAAGAAACCTGATAGATATCAAAGTGTTGATACACGTCCCTCTCGATCTTTTTCGCAGAAATCGGAAAGAAGAGGACGATCAGAGTGTGGACACAGACAATGCTAGACAGCGCAGCAGAAATCAGCATAGCTCGCAAGATCCTGATGAATCATCTGGAGACAGTGGACACAAATGAATACATTCAAGTGGAGACTGCAGACACCAGAGTTAGCGAACCTCATAAAATATACGAAATAACACTACGTATAGAGGGAGATAAAACTAGGAAAATAAGGGTCTGTTTTGGGATAACCTCTCAAAAGGCTATGACATCTTATTAGCTGAAAAAGACTGGCCACCAGAGTTTGTCAGGGAGTGCCCTCATGGCGAAGAAATTATTATGCCTGCCTTCTCAAATCATATTCCAGTTCATACTAAATACATATATGCAAGGAAATGGGCAGTAGCTCAAGCACCTGCATTATATAAGAATCATGTAGGATGGGATGAGGACTCTCCTCCTCACAAAATCCAGTTAAAAAGTCAACCTGCTGCACAAAGGCAGTATCCAATTAAGCAAGAAGCTAAAAAACAGGTCAGGGAGATTTTAGATCAACTTGAATACCAAGGGGCGATTGAAACATGCACCTCTCAAATGAACAATCCTTTGTTTCCTGTCTCCAAGCCAGACAACTCGTATCATCTAGTCTTGGACTACAGATATCTTAACTCGTGTTGCAAAACATTTGCGGTACAGAACTCGCACAGTGCGGCACTGATAAATAACATAGTTCGCAAAAAATACAAAACAACATTAGACATTTCTAATGGATTCTTTTGTCAAGACATTGCACCCGAAAGCAGGTATTTGACCGCTTTCTCAATAATGGGTTCACAGAAAAATTTCTGTCGACTCCCACAGGGATTCACGAACAGCCCAGGATTATTCTCAGCCAGAGTAACAGAGTTACTACAAATGTATGATGATGAGGCATTATCTTATGTCGATGACATCTATCTCACAGACGACGACTTGGATACTCACTTGAAGAGAGTAAACACCATAATACTTGGGTTTGCAGCAGAGGGTTACAAATTCAACTTTCAAAAAGTCGAGAATTGCCCATCTGACAGTCTTATTCTTAGGATACGAATTATCAAGTGAGGGAAAAAGCCTAGCGGACAACTTCTCAGAGAAGTGCGCTGTACTCCAAGCATCGAAAACACTGAAGAACTTACAATCGATTCTAGGCTTCCTGAATTTCGGAAGAACTTACATTTTAAACTATGCAGAAAGGATTAAACCTCTCTACGAATTAATATAAAGATTGAAAAGTACAGGGCTCAAGGTAGAGCCCTGAGGTACCCCTGTGCTGATGGATTTTTCATCGGAGCTAAATTCGCCCAAAACCGTGATTTGTTGTCTTAAGCTGAGGAAGTTTTTAAACCAGTCCAGCACTACTCCTACTATCCCTGAACTGAGTAGACGGTCAATCAAGATGGTGTGGGAGACCGTATCGAAGGCTGCCAATAGATCGAGTAATATCAGGACGGCCTTCTTCCCTTGGTCCATGGCGGAACGTAGGGATTCAGCAGAGAACAGGAGTGCCATTTCGGTCGAGTGCTTGGACCTGAAGCCAGACTGATTAGTATGCAAGATGTTGTTGTCTTCCAAGAATGTTGTAAGTTGACTGTTGACAAAGGATTCGGTCAGTTTAGACAACAGAGGCAGCAGTGAAATAGGACACAAGTTGGAAAGAGTCGTGGGGTCAGATAAACGTTTTTTCTGAAGAGGTTTGACCGCGGCTAATTTCCATTCAGGTGGGATCTCTGCAGTCGCCAGAGATTAATTGATGATACTATTGACTATGGGATTTACCTCATTGACCAAGGCTCTTAAAAACATGGGGGGGCAGGGATCAAATGGGTATCCTGATTAACTAGACAGAATGGCCTGATGTGATTCCTCCAGAGAAATAGGTGTAAAAGCATTTAGATGGGGCTTGTTAGGGTCACTCTTTCTATTTACTTCTGTCATTTTATTGTCAAGAGAGGTCGAGATTGGTGGAGTGAAATCCTTAACAATGGCTTGTATTTTGTTTTCAAAATAATCAGCTATAGAATTGCAAAGGGGTAGCGAGGGAGGGATATCCTGTGCAAGTGCTCTAGGATTAGTAAAGCTGTTGACAATCCTGAATATTTATTTTTGTCAGTTTCCCGAAGAGGCAATAGCCTCTGAGAAGTGAGCTTTTTTTGCTAATTTAATTGCGGCATGATACTGTCTACGTGCTACTTTATAGATCCTGCGGGCATCTTCCTCATACTTTCTGCACCACCTACGCTCTAATGATGTTACTCTACCTAATTCAGTCTCCGGGATGGGGGATAACCAGGGGGCGCTCCTTTTGTTTTTAATGCCACCTGAAATTTTCGCCTTCATCAGGTCTGGCTGCTTGATTAAAGCTGTGATCCAGTCACAGAAATATTGGTTATCTGTCGTGGTGTGGCCGGATAATATGGGTTTGGTCTCTATTACATTCGTTAGAAGATCTGGTTGGGAAAGAACTTTTTTCCAGTCAGGTTTGTTACCTCCCACAGTTCTTATTTTTGTGTTTCCTTGGGTATTATGATTCAGATTAGAAGTCAGCTCAAAAGGAATGAGTTTGTGATCTGACCAGGTTTGGGATTTACTAGTCAGCATGTTGAAGTTTGAACAGATACAATCCAGTATGTGGCCTGCACTGTGTGTGGGTTCTTTGGTCAGCAGGGTTAGTCCAAGGACATTAATTATTTCCATGAAGCACATTACTCCTGGGTCTTTAGAGGAATCTAAATGGAGATTTAGATCCCCTAGTAATGTAAAATGGGCAGATCTGAGCGTGAGATCGCTTAGTACGTCCCCAATACCCTCCAGGAAATCATGGGGTTGTCCCGGGGGGCGGTATACTAGGGCTCCAGAAAACGTCAGGGAATCGTGTATGTTTAAGCAGAAGGTCATAGCCTCTGCCCCCTTGATGTCTGGCAAATCCTGGATGGTACATGTTATGGTATCGCGATGGATAATAGCCAAACCCCCCCCCTTTGTTCTAGTCTGTCTAAACATTGGATTTGGAACCCTTGTGGGAGAGCCACTGCTATGTCTGGGTTACACCAGGATTTTAACCATGTTTCTGTAATGACGAGCCAATCAAGGTCCCTTTCCGTAATTAGATCGTGGATGTGTTGTGCATTTTTACACATTGATCTGGCATTTATCAGTCCCCCCCAATAGGGTAAAGGATTGTGGCTTCCTATTAGATGCTTACTCTGGCCAGAAGGTTGTCTTGCAGTGTTGGCAGTGAATTGGGCCATACCAAGTGTCAGGTTTAAGGATGTTATGACAGTGCGGGAGGGGTTATTCTAGGATAGGAGATATGCTCTAGATAGACCGGAGCCTCTATTGTGTGTGACATTACTCGTGGCCCTTGGCGCTTCCTTAGCGCTGACGGGCGCAGACGGGCAGGACTCTGGCATGACTCCGGCGTGAGTCCGGCGAGTCCGCAAGACGCGTCCGCTACGCGGAGAGAGGACTCCCCGTTTTATATAAAACTAGAGCGCGTCAGAGCACTTACCACCCCCAAGATGGCCGCTGCGTTGAACTTCGTCTACTCGGGACCGATCTCTCAGCGTCTATGCTCAGCTGAGAGTGGCCCGAGTAGTGGAGGAGGGAGGAGGGAAGTTTCGTGAGTGAAAAGCTTCGAAATTATTTTAAAAGTGCCACAATACAAATGTAAAATACGCCGCTTATTAAGTCAAGCAGAGTACAATCAAATTCGCTAAAAGAAGCTTAAGTAAAGTTAGTGCAGAGAAACCTCCCAGCTTCCGCCTCAAAAAGCAGTACCTGTCTTAGCCATCAACGGAACAAGATCAGTTGTACTACCGCCCCTTGCTGGTAAAAAGGAGAACCGAGTTGTCTCCATCGACCTGGTGAAACCACAATCATGTGGCCTATAATAAATAGTAGGCCCAGTGGACTCCCAAGAAGTAACAGAATACCCAAATTTGCTAGTATCCAGGAGGTTCAAACTGAAAGACTAATGACATTTGATAAACCTGCAGTGAACAAAAAAGGACTATGTAACAATGCCATGGAACTTGTGCCTCTTGAAACTCAAATTGAATCAGTTCGTCAAGAAACACCGGTCTACAACGATGTAGCATCAGAATGTGCAGCTGAAAGACAAATTGAAAAAACAATCCCAACAATTGACAGAACTGCATCTGGCTATTTCATCAATTTCAATGACTTTTCTGAAGATCGAAGTGAACCAGAAGAAATGCCGAAAACAAAAACATTTAAAGACAAAGCAATTGAACTCTATCATCT
This sequence comes from Lissotriton vulgaris, assembly GCF_964263255.1. NCBI lineage: Eukaryota > Metazoa > Chordata > Amphibia > Caudata > Salamandridae > Lissotriton > Lissotriton vulgaris. The sequence goes on along the minus strand of NW_028246114.1, from coordinate 261,650 downwards.
ACTCAAAGAAACGTATATGATTTCTCCATGGATTGAATTTTGGTTTGTGTTAGGTGCACTTTTCCTCCTGCTTTGGCTAATAATGGTACTTTGTTTGGGAAAATTCATTGAAGGAAAGTACAGTACAATGGACACAGCAAGTCAGAACATCAACTTAGTTCTGAAGCCACACAAGTCATCTCACATCGAGAAAAGAGAACTATCATTAGTGAATGTCACAGCCATTCCAATACCCGGTGGGGTAGTTTGGGACAAAACGGATTATGAAATATATGGCCCGGTCGAGCTGTTGAAATATCCACATCAGTTTAAAGTTTCATTGAGTGACTTTATAAAACCAAGTACATTCTCTGATGATTGGGACTTTGAAAGTATAAATAATATGATGTCGGATTTAGTTTTGTCAGCAAAATTTACAGATCATGATTACTTGCAAGGTTCATCGAATTATGAACAGATGTATTGTTTTACCCATTACGCAGACCACTATTTGCATAAATCTGCTCAACCTAGAAATGTTTTTAAATATAACCAATGGGAACATTGTGCTGCACCGCCCAAAAGCAGTTCAAAAACATTCTATGAGAAATTCCAATACTTCTCAGGGTTTAACACAAGTGATGCTGAAACATTTTATTACAAACTGTTAGATAAAACAGGGACCAAAACTATGCTGACAAACACTAAATTGATATATTCAAACGCATTTTATGAGAAAATGATTACATTTGGTTTTGACTTCTGGAAAAACAACATTGAAACAAAAACCATCTGGGGTACAAAAGATTGGCAGGTACAAGGCCTAGAAGCATTATTTCGAGCCTGCATGATCCCGGAACAAATAATGTTCTTGAGTGACACAATTCAGCAAACAACCTGTCTTGGCCTAGCTAAGATTAAGGACCTTAACAAACCGTCTATTCCAAAGCCAATACCTGATAATGCAACCACAGATATTGAAATAGACGTTTCCCAAATTTTACATCAAAACAGAACACATCCTGATTGGAAAAAGTGGTTAATCTGGCCAACAGACACTAATAACTGTCAAGATAGATTTCTGAACAAAATGCAGGGGTTGAAAATGACCAGACCAGACCCTAGATACTCCCAGAGACAACATCCAGGGATAGTAACAACATACAGTGTAGGGAATCTATGCCTTGAATGGCTAGAAACATCCACACTGGCAGAAATTAAGCAACACTTATCTTTACTTAAAGACGGTGCTGACTTGCGTGATTTCATTATGGGACCACGCAAACAGCGTCAAAAACGTTTCATAGCGGCGAGTGTATATGCGACATACAACGAGGCATGGAAAGTAATGCAACTTGAAACAGCAGAAAAAATACGAGAAATTGATCGTATTAATTTGGAAAAATCACTTTCTGTTGTGGACAATGGGTAATGATTCTGTCTTCCACAATATATTTACTGGACAGTATTGTATCATCTGCCATCAATATAATAGATCAGGACTTGCTAATGCTACAACATGGCCAGTCCCAATTGCGTTCTATTGTACTGCTAGGCTGGACGTTGCAAAACCTGCGTTCGGGCTATGTGCCATGGCGTTTTTATTCAAGACAACATAATTGTTTTCTGTCTTTAACCTTACTGATAAACAAATCAGTTTGGCACAAAAAGGAGCAGACTATACAATCCTGAGCATTGAAAAACTTGTGAGATTACCATTGACAATGTCAGAAAGACCTGTCATTGAATGGATAATATACGGGATTATCCCAATTCCGATAACAACTTTCCAGTTTAAAAATTGCCTTGAGTATATACCAACAGGCCAGTATGAAAGGTTGGGTAAAGGATACATTAAGTCATCATGGAAATTACCTTATACACACACATGTTATAGTGACAACGAGAAAAATGTATTTCTTAGTGGTGATAATTGCAAACATTCACTAAACGATATACTTTTGTGCCAGGGTATTAATTTACATGGGGCCTGTGAAGGGACTTCAAACAACCCTTCATGCCACCAGCACGTCACACCTGCAACACAGATAGAGCCTTTCTTTAGACAACTTTCTAACGGGAGTTACATTCTAATAACGGACCACAGCTGTTGTGGCTTAGTGCCAGGGAAAGCATATCTCTTACGTGTGAGTTCCATGGTCACTTGCTGTATGCAAGCATTGTATCCAAATGGCCCTGGAGACTCAGAGACTCCGATTTGGCCTCCCTTGAAAATCTCTTCTATACGAATTGATACTTTAAGCAGAATGAAGTCTGTGCTTTTGCAGAGCACAGTGCCCATCACGTCATCAAAAGAGACGTATGATCTCCAAATTGCAAGGACAAGTGCAGAGATACATACACTTTTATCAACAAATCCTAAATATGTCGGATGCCGTTGGTATCTCGAATGTATTTAAGACAATTTTTTCGGGACTGTTAACACCATTCAAAGCAGTTCTGGGCATTATTCCCAATTTTGTCCATTCGGTCTTTGGCGGCCTACCACTTCTTTTGGGACTCGTAGCAGGGATTTTATTTTGGACCCTTCTGCTCCGATATGGCAAGCCAAAACGCAGACATGACTCCGGAAAGGATGGAAGAAACAATCCTAGCAATGCGTTACCGGGACCGCATAACTAAAGTCCTTGGACTGGCCCGGCTGAGAGATCTGAGCATGACCTGGTTTCTTTCATTCAGACCTATATGGCAGACCTGCATCTTACCCGTGCTTCGATGTATGCTATGCGGAGAAGAATGCGTGTTAGACACCTGTCTTACACTACAATCAGCAGTACCAATGGATATCGATACTTTGCTAAGTCCTGTAACGGCTCATGCATCGTGTTGTCCCCAGCGGTTACCAATCCTGATGACGGCATTCGTTGAGACTCCTGCGCTACGAGTAGGTGGTGGCAGTGAAGCAAGATATGAAAGCAACATCACCCAGGTACGAGCATTGCTGATCCTGAAATCGATGATAGCAATCATTCTCACAACTGCCAAGTTACAGCATTATCGAACTTGGTCGAACTGTCACCTGAATATGTAGACCAATTTTTTGCGAGTCTGTCTGACATGATGTTCTCCCCTGAACAGAAACAATAACTTTTGGAAAAACAATCCGGCACACAGCGTTCCCATGAACTCTATATTCGGCCTTCGGCTTTGATAAACAAAAGCTATTGAAAAGTGTTTGGAACTATTTTTGCCCCTTTCATCATGAACTTATTTTTTCCAAAAAAATCCAAAATATTTACCTTTTTCTGGCACTCGTACTTTGCTTAAAGTAGAACTATTCATAAAGAACAGAGCTTCTAATTTTAGTAGGTCTAGAGACAAAATATTACCTCAGCCTCTAGCACATTTTCAGCAACTGCATTTATGTGTGATGAAATAGTCTTGCCCTTCTTTTCTGTATTAAGAGACATTTCATGTGTAATTTTTCGCAAAATCGTTCAACTGAATATATATGCAAAAGTTTTTTTTTTTTGAATGATTACTCTGCTTAAAACGTACAGTACCTATTATCCTTTTCATGTATTTCGTATACACCATTTCAAATGCAAAATGTATTTTGGGGTGGGTATGAATACACGTGCATCTTATTGCTTAAGTTTATAGTAATTGATGGACATAAAACCGTGGAGTGGGTGATGTGTTTTATCTAGAACCCCGATCAATATTGTGACCTTATGCCCCTATATGGCTATAATCAATACATATCCCTATAATGGCATAATAGTCAGAGCCATATTTCAGTAACTCGCCTCTGCAGTCCATGACACAGCAGAAGCCACTTTCTTAGATTCCTAGATAGCACACCGAGTTCTTTCGACACACCAACCCCCCAGCAACCTGGGAAAGCCCTGCTTGCTTTTGTTTTGATTTGTAATAGAACTCCTGCGAGCACCAGTTCTTAGTGACATCTTTATTGACGTCTTATGTCCAAAAACTTACGTCAAACTCAGCACCTTTCAGGTATAAATACACCAACGTTGCCTTAAGCAAACACACGGTGGTGGTGAAAACTGGAGCGGAACAGCTGTCCCGCACAGAGCCCAGCAGATGCGAGAAGCCCACGGACGCTGCCCTTCCTCTTTTGACGCTCTGAGAAAGACGCTGTCTTTTCTCCTGCCGAGAAAATCCAGCTCCGGCGTTTCCAGCCGACCCTTGCGGGTGACTGGGATATCGGGTCCTGAGAGGAGATACCAGACCTCCTACATTCTATTCCAGAGGTACGGTGCTGACTAAAACCTTAGAGAGAATTCTTGAATCACGCTCTTGGCAAAACCAACCTAACTTAAACTGCTACTTACTTACTCCCTCCCATGTATTGGGCTTAGGTCAGGTACACCGGGGTAGGCGTAGTTAGAAGCACCAGTTGAGGTCGTTAGCCAATGTATATATGAATGTATATATTTTATTCATTTTAACTATCTTATGGCTAAGAAACCATATCAATGCTTTTACAGTATTATTTCGTAATACTCCTTTTACTGTACGCACTATTCATAATAACAAGTCTTGCAATTGTGGCAATTCATTTCTCTTGCATGAGAAGGAAGACTGCTCAAGAAATAATATCTTTTATTGAAAACACCCGTCTCTCTATTCTCTGCATCCTGGTGAAAGTAAATCTGCACAACTGACTGAGTGAAATAGCTGTCTATTGTTTCACACGACTCTAGAGATTGACTCTTATTCTGAGGAGCAAAGTTGTCATGTTTATGCGGTTGTCGGAAGCTGAATCCCTTCTTGTCTGAGCCAGGGAAGCTGATCACTTCCTATTCAGTCAAGAAAGTTTCCAGTGACCTCTGAGCTAGCTGGCGCAAACCTAAATTAAGTCTAACATAGTCAGTAGAGACCTAGAAGACCTCAGTCCTACGTCTACACTACTATTTATGTTATTCCAATGCGCAGGGCCTATAGGTAAAATAGGAACTACACTACAAGCGTGTGTCCCTGGGACTCAGCCTCAGATGTGGCTGAAAATCTTGCAGTTTAACGTGAGGTCGTTAGCTAAACATTATCTGGATATTTATGATCTGATTATGAAGGTGGTCCCTGATGTGTTTTTCTTATGTGAAACGTGGCTAAGCGAGGATATGGTGGTCTAGCCTAATTTAGCTCTACCTACCGGATACTCTATTTGCTTGGTCAACAGGGAAACCAGAGGAGGGTGCATTGCTGTAATATTTAAATCCTGTTACTCCTGTCTGTTCATCAAGGAGTCCATTGTAGGTTGCAAATGTGCCCGCTTCAGGATATCCGTGAGTCCTCATTTTACACTCTCCGGACTCCTGATACATCGGCCCCCGGGGCCGGCCGCCAAGTTTAAAACTGTGCTTTTGGAAAGACTTGGTTCATTGGTTGTGGGCCCGGCTAACTTCAGTATTTTCGGGGATCTGAACCTACATCTTGACTCAACTCAAGACACTGAAATTTTTTGTTTTATTGGTGATATGGCTGCTTTTCAGTTAAAACAACTTGTATCAGGTCCCAACCACACACCAGAGCACTTGTTAGACGCTATATTCTCTAACATTCAGGGTCCTAAGGTGGACAGGCCATGCTTTGGTTGCTATGTCTGTTCTGCTTGCAGAACCCCGCCTCATTGATGCTGTAAAACCTGTGCTCAAACGCCCTTGGTGTAAACTGAAACTTGAGGAGTTTCATGACTTTCTAATCAGGAATCCCCTGGACCCTCTATCCGACTCAGAACTCGACTATGGCCTATTCTGTGACTGGACAAAATTTGGTCTTGACTCCTTGATCCCGGCTAAATGGTGCAAAGGGCGCTCCTCCACCGATAGTCCTTGGTATACGGATGCTTTGAGTATACTAAAGAAAACCTGTAAAAAAACTGAACGAGAGTGGAGAAGGGACTATGATCCTGCGAAAAAACTGTGCTACCTTGCCACCATTAAACTATATCACAAAGCTATTTGTAAATTCCGCGCTGCGTACTACGCGAGTCAGATTAAGATGAGTCAAAATCCGGCCAAATGCATCTTTAAGATCCTCAAAGATCTCAGGTCTAAGAAAACTTCAATGCCTGTGATATCCTCAGCACAGCAGTGTGACGCTTTAGCCACCTTTTTTGTTGAAAAGGTACGTGCTATTTATCAGTCTTTTGTTTCTGCCCCTTCCTGTTCTACTTTGGTGCCCGTAGACATTGGACCACGGCAGATGCTGTCAGGTATTCCTCATCTACCGATGGAGGAGTTTACACGGCTATGTGGTAAAGTTAAAACTTAAAAGACAGGGATGTCCCCACGAGAGAACAGTCTTAGACTGAATTTCACACCTAGTTCTTAAGTTCTAGGGTGAACATTTCATTCTAAAAGAAAAATATTTATGAAGCATGCCATTAACATGGCGGGAGAGGTAAAGTTACAATGTTTTATATACGACTTCTATCAGTGTATGGTAAGACCAATTACTTGCTTATATCCCTACAGATGCCAAATTCATAAGTAAATGACTGATATACACCCTTGTTTGAACTGCAGTTATTAAGTACTCCCCACTATGAACACAATGTTTGGTTTTTAAACAGAGAGAATAAACAAGACACAATGTCCACAATGCAAAAGATAAAGTAAAAATTTAAAATAAAAATTTTCACACCAAGAGTTACTCTGTCAAACATTTATTGTATATATACATTGTTAAAATTTCATTATTACACAGTATAAAAAATTTTCTTGTTACCGGATCGGAGCAGACCGACGTAGAGACGCCAGAATAGACTGCCAGGACGAAGGAGCAGGGAGGCCGATTACTAATTAAAAGCCACGAATTCTGAGATCCACAAAAGGGACTGAAAATCAGAACATTCAAGGAACTGCAACAAGCAGAAATACTTCTTTGGGTCATTGAAGAAACCCAAATACGAAAAATACGGTGGCTCCTCCTGGTAGTCAAAGACAAAGCATATCAAGTGCAAATGAAAGGTGAAATACCAAACAGAAACTGATATTAAGCCCACAAGTATGACGGCAACTAGTTTTTGAACAGAAAACGCTTTCCGGTGGAGAATCTATTCCACTGGTTTTAAGAATCTGTCCTGAAGAAGGTACTAATCGAAGAAACCGAAACGCCGCGTCGACCTGTGATTCTTTGTTTTTAACTGTGTTTATTCAAATGTATTTAATGATGTTTTTTTGAAAAAATTTTATACTGTGTAATAATGAAATTTTAACAATGTATATATACAATAAAGGTAGGTTTAGGTTTAGAGACGGGATGGCGGCTGTGGCGTGCTGGATGGCCTCCAACTGTCTGCAACTTAACACCAAAAAATCGAGATTCTGCTGGTGGGTAAGAACACTGATCTCTGGAATGAGCAGTGGTGGCCCACTGTTTTGGGCCCGGCCCCTACGCCTATCACTTTGGTCAAGAACCTTGGGGTCTGGATGGACGCTTCCCTTAGCTTCCGGGACCATACCAGGAAGGTTGCCGGCACATGTTTTGGCTTGCTGCGGGGGCTAAGGCCTCTCCTCAAGTTTTTTAACCCCACTACTCGTCAATTGATTGTTCAGGCTACTATTCTTTCTCGCCTCAACTATGCCAGCTCTCTCCTACTTGGGGCTAACAAGGCTGAAATATGCCGGTTACAACGAGTCCAGAATGCTGCAGCTAGAGCGCTTGTAGGTCTTCCACGCTTCTGTTCCGCTGCTGACACTATCCGGAAGCTGAATTGGTCCCCTATGGAGAGTAGGATCCAATTCAAAGTACTCTGTCTTTCACATAAAATTTTGAAGTCCACCCGACCAAGCATACGGAGCAATTTGCTCACTCTATATGCTCCTAGTCACAGGTTACGATCGGCGGACCGGCAGATGGTCACGGTCCCTCGGGTAAAGCGCAGCCGGGCGGAAGGGCGTTCATACCGCTATCTGGCAGCCAAGCTATGGAACTCCTTGCCAGAGCAGATCCGAGGTATGGATTGTTTAACTACCTTTAGAAAAGCCATCAAGACCTTCCTCTTTCCCTTAGCCTAACCCTCGGGTTTCAGGCACTCCCTTCTGTCTGTGGCCACTGTACGTACCTTACCCTGTAGTTCTAAGCACCGGGACGCCTCCTCGCTGGGGCAGCTGAGCGCTATATAAGCTCTGTTAACATAACATAACATACCATAACATAACATCAAGAGCAGTGTTATCAACCATATACACTGCATCCATTGGTCTTTGACAGTTTCCTTGGAGTCATTATGATCCTGTCCCTAAACAAGCTCTGGCAAACCCCAATAAGAAATGAGGGAAATCTTTTGGCTACTAAAAGTGTGTATAAGAACCAGCAGGTTGGCTTGGGCGCGCTTATCATTGGTTCCCCTCAGCAGACATGCTGGCTCCAAAGATGGAATTGATGTTTATACCTTTCGCTGCTTAGCCTTTTCTCCCCCTGTGCTAAGCCTTTTTTTGGATATTTGGGGTAGTTTGCGCTTGGGTCCCTGCAACATTTTGACCACATAAGATATCCAGGTCAAATTTGTGTCTTTTCATCCAAAATCAAGGGGATTTTAAAGGTACCCAGGGTTTGTGGATTCCCCTGGAGGGAACCCATAAATTGTCCAAAATACAGCAAAAAATGTTTTTTGGTGGGGGGGAATTGGAAAAAGTACTGCAGAAGAAAGCATCTCTTTTTTTCCCTGCAAATGGTATCAACAAAGAGTTTGTGGCGCTGAAATCACCATCTTCCCAGCTTTCATGGACAAGAAGACTTTTGTCAGAAAACCCAAAAATTTTATACAGTTTTGGCATTTTACTAGGACATAGTCTATTTTTGCTACTTTGTGTGCTTTCAACCTCCTTCCAGTTAGTGGTAGAAATAGGGATGAAAGGAATAATGGATCCCGGAAAGCTAGACATTTATGGAAAGCAGACAAACTTCAGAATTCAGCAAGGGGTTATTTGTGTAGGTCCTTCGCAGTTTTTATAGAAAATACAGTTGAAAAAAAAATCGGGTGGAAAAAACAGCCATCTGTGCCAACGTTTTCACCTGTAAAATCTTCTAAGTATGGCAGATTTTTTAAAGAAAAATACTGTTACATCCGCTGGACCCTCCTGGTTGTGGGGATGAGCAGCGTCTTGCAATGGTTTTTCATTGTTTACCGGGTATATAGCAATTCACTTGGTAAAATATAAAGAGTGGAAAATAGGTATCAATGACACCTATGTATTTCCAAAATGGGAACAAAATATAGATTTTAGAAGCAATGTGTTGTACCCTGTGTCACACGTAAACGCTGGTAGCCAAGTAAAGTTCATAAGTACATTTATTCAGTAGCTAGTCCAAGTACATCCAGATTGTATACAAGTACATCTGTTAGGTAGTCCAGGCAAACAGGTGAAGTAGATGTAGGTTATCCAGCAGTCAACCCTTACTTCCATGTAACAGAAAACCCCACCAAGAGCAGCCTGCCTGCCGCTCAGCCATTCTCAAACTGTCATTCCTCACTCCCACTCCCAACCATCCGTGAATCACTGAATTCCCAACATTCTACAGTAAACATACACACTGGCTGAGAAGCAGGAAGATTGATAAACTACAAGATATAAGTAAACTGTGCAGGACATAACACATCCCCCTCCTTTTAAAATGAAAAATGAAAATTGCAAACACAGATACAAATTAAGAGAGAAACTATACAAAAGACAAATTACAAATGCAATAAACAGTTCAAAACCCAGGGATGTGCAATATTGTAAACATCACAAAAGGGTAAGCGCCATTTAAATCACAAAGAATGGATAGCTTACAACCAATAAATTTAGTAAAATAACCCATCCTCTCCCAATACAATAAAATGAAAAAAACTTTGTTACAAATTGCAGAGGGCAGAAAACACACCCCGCAACTCAGATCCCTACTGCAAGGGAACAAATGAATAGACAAGATTCCTCATGTAAGGAAACTAACATACGCTAACTATCATTTCTCGTTACCAAAGACACCCAACATGTCGTGCATCACTGAATTCCCAACATTCTACAGTAAACATACACACTGGCTGAGCAGAAGGAAGATTGATAAAATACAAGATATAAGCAAACTATGCAGGACATAACACATCCCCCTCCTTTTAAAATGAAAAACGAAAATTGCAAATACAGATAAAAATTAAGAGAGAAACTATACAAAAGAAAAATTACAAATGCAAAAAACAGTTCAAAACCCAGGGATGTGCAATATTGTAAACATCACAGAAGCGTAAGCGCCACTTAAACGGAAAGAATGGATAGCTTTCAACCAATAAATTGAGTAAAATAACCCATCCTCTCCCAATATCATAAAATGAATAAATTTGTTGCGAATTGCAGAGGGCAGAAAACACACTTCGCAACTCAGATCCCTACTGCAAGGGAACAAATGTATAGACAAGATTCCTCACATAAGGAAACTAACATACGCAATGAAGATAGAGCTAAATGGCAATCTTTCACCCCTCATATGAACACTTGGGATTGCGACCCATAATGTCCACCCACCTGTAAGGGTCTAAGACTTTAACCATATATATGGGACCATAGACCATGAAAACACACCCTGTATAGGGGAACCGTACACATGAACCAAAACCAACCCAGTGTAAGGGTTACATGTAATATTAACTGGATAAATCCCCCAAAACAAACCCTGCATAAGGGTTATAAATTATACAACTGTTAATGGCAATCGTACCCATGAACCAAAACCAACCCAGTGTAAGGGTTGAATGTTATGTTAATTGGTGGAGACCCTATAAGCATACCCCTTGTTAGGGTTACCAAATAGAATAAAGCGAACAACTGTAAATGGGAACCATACCCATGAACACACCCCTGTGTGGGGGCCACGTGTAACGCTTTATGAGAAAGGGACTCGTTCCCAAACCCATGCCCATCCCTCATATAACGGAGAATGTAGTGCAGCTACCCACTAAAATAAACTAGATAAGGACGTCCTTTGGGCATGGAAGCTGGCACTTGTGAACAGTAGACCTAAATCCCTCAAGCATTGCTACTAAACAATACAAACACTTTGTATTAACAATGAAAAACCATTACCGTAGGAAAAAGTAAAACCAGTAACTATGCCGGTGAGCGACTTCTCACCCGAGCTGTGTGTACACTCCCAACTTGTGCACACCACCATACAAAAATGAGTCTTGTCTGAGAAACATATAAACGTCACTTAGTTCTCAACATAAAACATATGTTCTTATGACACGAGAAAATAACAGTAACCTTAATGATAGAATCGTTTGTTTGTCACATTCGTAATATTATATGCCATATAATATTACGAATGTGACAAACAAATGATTCTATCATTAAGGTTACTGTTATTTTCTCGTGTCATAAGAACATATGTTTTATGTTGAGAACTAAGTGACGTTTATATGTTTATCTTTACAGTGTTATTCCCTGATGAAGGGCTCGAAATGCATCCCGAAATGCATTGGATGTTATGTATAATAATGATGCCTCATTGATGAAAAATGTGAAATTACAAGTAATTGAATATGCTCTAATGAATATTCGTTGAAAAAAGAGAATATCTACAAATAAATGAAGTCATAAACTGAATAAACTGTGTGGAATCCTCTGATTATAAGAGGAGAAAATAGTGTTCCCAAGGGGATGGTCCCAGTGACCCACTGGAATCACACATTTCATAGTTATTCGAAGGCGTTTTTAGAGGTAATAAAGCCACCCACGGAGAACCTAACCTTCAACAAATTGAGGTAACTAAACGGCTGTGCATCCACCCCAGACTTTTTCTTGTCTGAGAAAGACACTCTTAGTTGATGTATAAAGAGTTCTTTACAGACTTATAGTGGAAGCCATTGTGGGAACCATAAAATCGTGTGAAAAACAAAAAAAATGTCACCGTGGCAAAAGGAAGCCGTACTAATAATATGCATGGTGATAGTCATTCTCAAAACTAGACGGACAGGAAACAGCTCCAGAAAGTGAAAGCAAAGACCACATTACCTCCAAAATGGATAAAAGGCAGAGTCTCACCAAAGGAAAGTCCAGAGTACACCCAGGAGGCAAGGAAGATGAGACAACGTGAAGACCATCATCCCGCGACGGCGGTCCTGTCAGCTTGACTCCTTCAATTAACTTTAATGAAAATGCCCCACCTGACAAAGACGTGTTTGGCAAATAAGACAAAAGCGCAGATGAATAACTTGCTGTTGGGCCAAACTTAATGGCGGCACACACCATTGATGCCATGCCGGAACGCTTAAAGTGCGTCCACGCACCAAAACGTCAAAAGAAGATAATCAGGCGTCACAGAGGTGCACGTAGAGCTGAAAATTGAGAAGTCACAGAAAAACTGCCTGTGTCTCTATGCAAGTAGGTGTGCGCGCAGGAAGAGACACGCGCTCCTCTTTTGAATAAGGTTGAAGCAGTTAAACTGGTGTTGTAACAAAAATGGCTCAAAAGATGCCAATATTCATAGACGAAGCGGCTCACCTCAACAGTTCATACCAATGCTCCTACTCCAATCCACTATGTGTGGCTCATGCACTCCATGCCTCTGTATATGCAAAGTGGACGACAAGGAATGCAATCTCTTCCTAAACAGTCTCCAAACGCTGCCAGCTTGAATTGAAGCAACAACCACAAAATGTTCCCAGCTGCCTAGAGCTTGAAAGTTTCAAGCACCTGCTTCTGTGTGCTCCATTGTAGACATGTGTAAACTAGCAGAAGTCCAGGAGCACATAGAAACACAAAGCATGCGCATCCTAAAAATCTTTTTTCAGGCACCACCAAAGTAGCGCCAACCTCTGGCAAAAAGCACAACCCGCAACTCAGATCCCTACTGCAAGGGAACAAATTAATAGACAAGATTCCTCACGTAAGAAAACTAACATCCACTGTGAAGATGGAGCTAAAAGCCAATCTGTCACCCCTCATATGAGGTACAAACACTTGGGATTGCGATCCATAAAGTTCACCCACCTGCAAGGGTCTAAGACTTTAACCATATATATGGGACCATTGACCATGAAAACACACCCTGTGTAGTGGAACCATACCCAAGAACCAAAACCAACCCAGTGTAAGGGTTACATGTAATGTTAATTGGAGAAATCCCCAAAAAACATACCCCGCGTAATGGTTACCAATTGAACAACTGTTAATGGGAATCTGGGCAGGTGGCAACCCTATTACCTATGCATCACAGCCTAAGTTCAGACTAAGGGGGGGTCCATCATGCTCATGAAGCTTCTGGCACAGGCCCAATAGACCTTAGATGCCTGTTCTCTCCCAGCACCAGCATGTAGACCCTAGTGGTGGTCTGAGTGAGTTTACCATGCAGGTCTTTCCACCACCGTCCGTAGTGAAGTTCACCTCCAGCTTCTTGGGCAGACCTACAACGCGGCGCACCCTATAGCAACAGTTACTCTGCCACTGAGGCCACAGGACCATTGAGGCCAGTCACCATCAACCTGTGGTGCCTCCATTGGCCTTGTTGCTCCAGTCGCAGTAGTGCAACTAATCAATAGACACACTTTGAGCATGAAAGATGCCCATGTAGATCTTGACATGACCTGCATCCAAGCAATGTGTATACATGTGGAAAGTCATTACCAAGGAGCACGCTTCCCTTGATGGCACAGGTCTTGTGGCAGACACATAGTACTGCATGCTTTCATTGGGGCTGTCCGATGTCCAGGACACTGGTGGGGTTGCAGAGGGTGCTGTATCAGTTTCTTTCGTACCTATTGTGGCATCTTGAGCTACAATGATTCCTCTTGTGTTCCTTGTTGTGTTGCATCTTGTATGCTTGATGTAGCTTTGTTTCATAGTTGTCTGCGCTAGTAAGACTTGTGGCTCCTTCTCACCCTCTGGACTGGTTAGATATGTCATATTCTGCTTCCTTGACCAATTGTCGAAATAAGTAGGCAAGTGGGAAATTCTCCAGCTCTTGCTCGTCGCCAAAATATGTTGTACCCTGTGGCATAAGCAAACGCTGGCAGCGAAGTAAAGTTCATAAGTACATCCAGATTGTATACAAGTACATCTGTTAGGTAGTCCAGGCAAACAGGTGAAGTAGATGTAGTTTAGCATGTAGTCGACCCTTAGTTCCATGTAACAGCAAACCCCACCAGAAGCAGCCTGCCTGCTGCTCAGCCCATCTCCAACTGTCATTCCTCACTCACACAGACACCCAACATTCCATGCATCACTGAATTCCCAACATTCTACAGTAAACATACACACTGGCTGAGAAGCAGGAAGATTTATAAACTACAAGATATAAGTAAACTATGCAGGACATAACACAGTAGCTATTTGCGCATCTCTGAAATTGTGGGTACTCACTCAAGCATGTGAATTATAGGGCATTTTTCAAAGTGACACCTTCTTTACACATTGTCTTACATTTGGAAGGCACAAATGCATAGAAAGACAATAGAAAATAACAGTTGCTCTACAATTCTGTGTTCCCCTAAGTCTCCCGATAAAAATGGTACCTCACTTGTGTGGGTAGGGCTAGTGCCCTTGACAGGAAACGGCCCAAAGTGCAACATTGACACACTACATTTTTACATTGAAAACTGTCCCTTTTTTGCAAAGTGCCTAGCTGTGGATTTTGAACCCTAGGTCAGCCTGCACCTAGAGAAACCTAGCAAACCTATAGTATAACTTTTTTAAAACTAGACACCCAGGGGAATCCAGGATGGGGTGACTTGACTAGCTCTCACCAGAATCCCTTACAAACCTCAAACTTTGTAAAAAAAAAAAAACACATTTTCCTCATATTTATGTGATGGAAAGTTCTGGGATCTGCGTGGATCCACAAATTTCAAAAGCTTTATTCAAATTGAATGAACAAATTCATCATAAAAGCATACAAGATAAAATCACATTAAAAACAAACATAGATTATATTCATGATGTGGTCACTATTTGTGCTATACAAATAAAAAATATTTTTAAAAATTTGGTAAAAATTCATTTTTTAAAAAGATTTTTGAATCTTTATAGACAAACATTTACACATTCCGAGGGTATTCAAGTTAGATGGTCTTTCTAAACCTCAGAATTGCTCTCAGGAGGGAAGTTACCGTACTAATGGTGTACTCATCGCCTAAAGTTCTTAACTTATTGTAAGCCTCTCTGGACGATCTTAAGCCCCATGAAACGAGAAGAGGTTTCAACAATTTCCTGATGCAATGAATGTTCGATTGAGTGGACACATCATTGCAAGGACAAATTCTTTTTTCCCTCGACCAGTCTTGCACTGAGGTAAAGTTACAAGTCTATAGAACGTTTCCAGCCGGAAGAGAGTGAGAAGCATATGATGATAATAAGGTTGCTCTAGCAAAAGATACCGCTAGATGCCCTGATGGAGTGTTACCATGTCGTGATTTATAACAGTTTTCTTTGCCCTTTGTTCCTTCCATCTTTTGGATTCAAGATGTTCTCGGAGGGATTTATTTAGAGCAGATCTTGACAAAGACTCCATGGTGTCTGGGTTGGAAAAATATTCTGGGTGCCCAATTCCGCGGAGCAAATTTTTAATATAGGTAAACCATTTAATGTTATTGGCTCTGTCACATGCCAGACAGTCCTCTATTATGGCTCTATTAAGGGTCATGGAAGGATTAGTCCAGACATTGTGCCAGAGTAGAACCGGGGCAGATTTTATAATGTCCGAAACATGCTGTAGGGCCACTTCCGCGAGCAACACATAGGTTGATGTGCTCTTTGTAGGTATCGCAGAAACCGGTTCTCGATGTGTTGGATGGCCTCCACTGGCTCAGACCCCCAGATACCCGCCCGATAGGTTCCAGTTGAAACACATTTAGCCTTGAATATTTGCAGCAACTCCCTGACTGGCCTGCTCTTTAACTTTTTGGCAAAATGTAAAAGTGCGCCTGTTCCTCTAGTAAGTTTACCGCAGGCTTCCATGAGCCCTTTCTTTCAAAATGTACCCCCAAGTAGCAAAAGATATCCGCGAGCTCCACCCGCCTGTCGTCCAATGTGATTGAACATGGTGCTCTGCGTTTGTTTGGCCCACATGACATGTTAAACATCTTTGAAACCTTTACGCATAAACCCCTTGATTGCATAAAGTGTGAGAATGTTTGCACTGCGTGGATCCACAAATTTCCACACACCCCACATTCCCCAAAGTCCTCTGATATAAATGGTACTTCACTTATGTGGGTAGGCCTAGTGGATTTTAAAACCTACCTCTGCCGGCACCTAGGGAAACCTAGCTAACCTATACAGTTTTTTAAAACTAGATACCCAGGATAATCAAGGATGGGGTGACTTGTGTGACTTTCACCAGGTTCTGTTACCCAGAATCCCTTGCAAACCTCAAACCTTGTCAAATAAACCACATTTTCCTCCCATTTCTGTGATTTCTGGAATCTGCGTGGATCCACAAAAGTCCATGCACCCCACTCCCCAAAGTCTTCCAATAAAAATGGTACCTCACTTGTGTGGGGAGGCCTAGTGCCCGTGACAGGAAACTGCCCAAAACGCAACGTGGACACACCACATTTTTTTACAGAGAAAACTGACCCTTTTTTTGCAAAGTGCCCAGCTGTGGATTTTGAGCCTTGGCTCTGCCGGCACCTATAGAAACCTAGCGAACCTATATATTTTTGAAAACTAGGCACCCAGGGAAATCTAGGAGGGGGTGACTTGTGTGGGTTTCACCATGTGCTGTTACCCAGAATTCCTTACAAACCTCAAACTTTGTCAAAAACACATTTTCCTCACATTTCTGTGATGGAAAGTACTGGAATCTGCGTGGATTCACAAAATTTCACCCAAACTGAATTCCACAAAGTCTCCCAATTAAAACTGTACCTCACTTGTGTGGGTAGACCTAGTACCCATGACAGGAAACGGGCAAAACGCAACGTAGACACACCACATTTTTACAGTGAAAACTGACACTTTTTTCAAGGTGCCTAACTGTGAAGTTTTGAACCCTAGCTCTGCCGGCACCTAGGGAAACCTAGAAAACCTATACATTTTTTAAAAATAGGCACCCAGGGAAATCTCAGCTTTCATTTTATACTGAGTAATGTTTGGGAAATCTATTCCTTGTTTTACAGTAATTTTTACTGGATCCACATGTTTCATTAAACCCATTTCATCACCAGTTAAATCCCAAATTTTCGGATTTACTGGCTCTTTGAGCTCTTCAGGCAAATTATTTTTGTCAAGTGCAGGAAATAATTTACTTTCCTCTTCAACCATTAACATTGTTAATTTATAAAGACCATCTTCTTCTAGAGTTTGAAGCTCAATACCATCTGGTGAGCAATATATTTTATAATTCATCTTACACAATATATCTCTTCCTAACAGGTTTACAGGACTACTGTCACAAACTACAAATCTGTGTTTGTCTTTGAAATTTCCAATTTCTATTTTTACAGGTTCAGTTAAATTTGTTTTAATTTGCTGATTTGCAACACCAACTACTTGGATGGTCTCACCAGAGAGAGGAAGATTTTCTATTTCCACTGATCTAACAGTAGAACGGGTAGCACCTGTGTCCGCAAGAAAAGTGACATCTACATCATTCACTTTACCATTTACAAATGGACCAGCTTGGTCTACCTCAAGAGTGGGTCCAAGCACACACTCTTCTTTCTCTCTCAGGCACCGTCATGAGTAATCTTCAGAAGAATCACTTCCTTCATTATCTTTCAACCAAAATTGTTGAGAAACATTTGACACATTCACTCTTGGCAATCTATTTACCTGATCTCCTCCGCAGAAACCTGTTTCGGGGGTGTATCTTTGACCATTCACACAATTTGGAAGTGGTGGCTGTGGAATTTGGCTCTGCTGATTCTGATTGTATCTGGCTGCTGATTTACTACCTGTCGCTGTAGCTGTCGCTGCTGACTTAATTCATTTAACTGTCGCTGTAGCTGTTGCTGCTGATTTATCTCACTCTGCATCTGTGGATTCAATGATGTATTTTTAAAATTTCTGGGTGGATTTTTGCACTCTCGCTTCCAGTGTCCAATTTCGCCGCAATTGAAACAAGGGTGCTTTTGCTTGAGCTCTTCAATATTCACATAAAATTTTGGCTCATTAAAATTATTCTTGAATTTGCCTTGATTCTCGTGCACATTTTTATTTTCTAACGCTATCTGCTGTTCAGCTACCTTCACCTGTGCCCACATCGCTTTTTCCTTAAGCTTTTTCTGCTTAGCGTCTATCTCATCACTGCAGTATTTTGCCTTTCTCAGGATGTCATCAACTGAAAGTGATTGCCAACCTACAATTCCGTTTCTAATCATCTCACCAATTTCAGGTCTCAGGCCATAGACAAACCTGTAAATGAAGTGGCTCATGTCCTTTTCACTTAATTTTTCATAGCCACTGTATTGTTTAAATACCAGCAGTAATCTTTCATAAAATGAATATACTGAGCTAAAGACACAATGAACTGAACTGAGAATATACTGATTCTTTTGGTTCTTGGTTTGTTCTGTCAATTTTAACGCAATCTACTTCTTTCGGAGGAATTTTGTTTTTCAGCCAAAATATTACTTTGTTATATAAATCCATAACATCTTTAGATGGGGCACCTGTTATTGTGTCACGAGCAGGTTCTTCTTTGGGCCAACTTACAGAAATTTTACATTCTGTCCAAAGATCTGATGGGACAACAATGTCAAAGAATCCACCCAGATCAATCCACAGAACTTTTGAGACTTTGATGAATCTGTCTACCTGACGATACCATTCTAATGGCTTTTCTCTCAGCCGAGGAAAATCATTTGTGAACAACAGAATATCCTGTCTTGTCCAAGGGACATGCACATACCAGCTATTTCCCTCATTGGAAATTCGGAAGCTGCTTCTCCCTTGTCTCTCTTATCTTGCTCTTTATTTTTAGACCATTTCATTCTCCATTTGCCTAATTCACCCAATCTTTTCAGGAAAATTATTAATTCTTTAATATGGGTTATCCTACCTGCAGTATTCAGGTTATCAATATCTTTCTCAGAAAAATCTACTCTGTAATGTTTCTGCAAATGTTTCTGTCTGCATAAATCAATTTTTAATTCAGCAGCCATTTCTTCTAACTGATCATACCTGTTTTTCGTTTTCCATTGAATACTTTTGCAGATAAACAACAATTCATCATCCTGATACAATTTTAAACTGTCAGTACCAATTGTGCCAATTATTAATTCCTCCAAATCAGCTTTCGATTTTGCAACATCAAGCTTTTTAAATTCAGTAGCTTGCAGGGACAGTAAAGTTTGTGTTAAATCTATTCTATTGAAGCTCTTTTCTGAAGAACCAGAATCAGAATCTGCAACAAAGGGTGTCTGAGTACCGGACAAACTTTGATTAAAAGTTAAATCTGGCATCATTGATTTTTCTCTGCGAATTTCTGTTAATTCTGAATAAAAATTTTCAGCCACTTTCTGAATTTCTGCATTTAATGGAATTGTCAGAGCTGAGTGTCTATTTTCTCTCTGATCAAAAATTGGTACAACAGGACCAATTGTTACTGGTACTGTCACTGCTTCCATGCTTTTAGTCAAATGCTGGATTAATTCTTCTTTTGCTCTATTATAATTTGAAATTTCTGGAACATCACTTAATCTCTCTACATTTCTCGGGATTTCATTTCTTTGGTCAGGAATTTGAGGATATTTTCTGTTTTCTCTTGGTGTACTAGTATTATTTCTTGACCCTACTCTTTCAGGTAATTTTAAAAATCTGGGTGAACCTTCATCAGTTTCTCTAGGAGGTGCACTAGGAGAAGTTCCTGAAGAAACTCTCGGGGTAGACTGTAAATCTGCTTGATAAGGTGGCGGTTTGCGTTTAGTTGTATAAATTTCTTCTAAAACGGCATCATCTAATTCTTCATCAAGATTATTTTTCTTTTGGGTATTCTTTTGACCTGGTGTTTTAGTAATCATCACTCTTACTGGGTACAGACCATCATACATGTCTGCTTTTCTCCATGAGTTTCTCTATTTACATTTAATTTTGGACCTCTAGCTATACCTCTGGTTTCTCGTTCCAGTTCCATCATTTCAACCTCCCATTCAACTAAAGCCTCAAATTGTGTAGGTCTAGGCTTTGGTATAAGAGCCATAATTTTTTATCTCAGGTTTCTCAAAACTTTCATATTAAAGGACCCATCTTCCGGCCATGCTAATACACCATCATTTTTAGTATATTGCATCCAATTTTCAAACCAAATAACAGTATGATAACCAAATTCACCTTCCATATAAGCTGCTGGTGTCTTATACTTATGAAGTAATTTTCCACCTCGCGTCTCAATTTTCTTGTCGGGGCTAAATATATTTTTCACTTTATGAAACCATGAAGGCTTCTTTTCCTCTTTTCCGTACCAATAACTCATGATTTTAAACTATTCTGCTTAATTTAACAAGATCGTAAGTATTTCCTTGATGGTCCGCTACCCTTAGCCAATCCGTGCGCGAAACCCACCTACAAGCCAATCAGGTTAAGCCACGTCACTACCTTGCTTAACCAATAGAAATACTGTTTTCAGAAAGGACCAATCAGCTTTCAGCTTGTTTCAGTCACGTGAACCAATCAGCAAATGCGCCATGACGTATGCTGACCAATCACAGTGCGAACCCAGTGACGTACACTGCTTCAGCTTCGCTGTGTGTCACTCCGTAAACTCACCTCTCCCTTACAAAATATTTTCACAGCGCCATTTTAACAATACTTTTCAATGAAATTCAATTAGTAACTACAGAAAAACAAACCATTTGTCTGTTTCGCTAAGTAAAGTGATAGTTTTTACAGTCATTCAACCTTTCGCATGAAATAGACAGCGCTATTTTCACAGAAATCTTTTACACATTCAAACGGAAAACCCTAAACATACATATGTGAAATCTCAGCAGGACTTTAACCAACCATAGAAATCCTGAATCGCCAGTAAGAATAGACGACTCTTCCTTATCCTTCACTCAAGTTTGGAAAGAACCTATTACTTTTTTCACAGAGAGTTTTAAAACAGGCTCCAACATTTATCCTAACACACCTAAAATCCCTAAACTTGTGCTGTACGACCGCAACACTAGCGATATGTTAATACCGCCGTTTTGAAACAGAACAAATGTACTGTGTAACTTCACCTCTCACACTACTCTGCAAAGGCCAGTATAACTAGGAATTTTCACACTGCTGGAAAAGACCTTTCGACAACATGTAACAAGTGAACAAAACTCAACATGTTTTAGACATGTATCCTATGTAACTACCATGTAGCATGTTCGTTACCATAGTAACCATGCTCTGCTACCAGATAAATTGATTCAGGGCCACTATAGAAATTCTGTCTCAACCACAATACTCACCATTAATCATAATCTCTCACAAGGCCCATAGAAACCGAGACAGAAATTTGGCAACTGAATCATGTGACCTAATTAACCACTAACTATTCAGATACTATTTACACTTTATATACAACTGCAGTTTATCATCAACATAACCATAGAAATATAACGGAAACATTTAATTAAGTCACTTTGTTCGATAGATTAACTGATGGTAACGACTAAAATAATCAAGACCAGCTTGACATTTTAAATCTTTTATTTTTCAAAAGTAAGAGCATTTTAATAAGAAACTTTATTTATCAGTATTTAGTAAATTAGCAGCTTTATTTAATAAAGGCACATTGAACTTGACATTTCAAAATCATCAGAAGCATGAATATTTATTTAACGATTTTCATTCCCTATAACTATTTCACTAACTGACTCACTTCACCTCGGGGGGAAAATATAAAGTCATAAGCCCTATTAATGCTTACATGAATAAGAAGTCCATCAGCATGTCATCGTCTCTCGAGAATCGGGAAGTGAGGAGGAGCTCTCTTGACAAGGGGCCAGTTTTTATACATTTTCTAACTAACTAAGTATCTAAATTCTTAATGTCACCAAAAATCCAGCTTCATAATTGGCTGAGCCATTTCAGTCCACCAACGTGTCACTCGTTCGTGACCAAGTCCGGGGCACATCATAAGCCCTTATTGTTCTTAGATTCCATCCTTCCAGCTTCCTTAAGTTTGCAACATTATACTAGGCCAAAGAACTCTTGCTTCCTGAACTTGGCAAGCAAAACAGGCTCACTGTCCTTGGTGCTCTCTCCAAGAAACACGTAAACTCGACCACAACAATTCTGCATATTATTCTTTTGTTTTGGCAGGAAACATTCTTTTTTCTGCACTTGAGTGAAAGCTTCACTCTGGTCAAGTCTCGTCCTTAGCAGCACTGCCGGTCAGCCATTATCAAGGAAGGCCCACACGAAAACTAATATTTAAATAAACACAAGACAGTAATTAATTAAAGAATTGAGACCCATTCTGTTACCCACCCACCATTACTAATGTTAACCCATTACTTTATGTTATCTAGCAAAAAGCACACTTATGCAGCAAAATATCTACCATTCTTCTTTTAGGCCAGCAGGATACTTCATTGAAACTGTGCAAAAGAATAAAAAGACACGACATTGACTAAAGCACATATAGAATAAGCACATGCCATTAATTAAATAGCCGCATTAATGTTGACAAAGACATTAGACAAGGTTAGTTAATTATTTTTCAACGAACTTGCAGTTGCAACATAAAGCAGATAATGTTAGACCCACGTGTCTTTGTTCACATTTTATTCTAGGTTGGTTAATAAAAACCATGCACAAACACATTAATATAATTAATGATTATGGAAGTATAATTTCACGAGTCAGAATAAAATAATTTCTGAAACTCGCTCCATCACTTGTTTCGTGGTACACAAATCGAGCCTTCATCCTTGAGTAGAAGGCATTGATGTGAAAAGAGTAGGCAGGCATGAGTTATGTATTATGCTGTGACGCGCGTGTCTGCTTTGTTTGCCAGAGTTGCACTGCCTGTAGCTTTGAAGTAATTTTGGCACATGTTTGTTAAGTCATTTTCCTATCCTCTTGTAAATTTGACGCTAAGGTGGTGTATTTTCATTGCAGTCACTTAGGCAAAATTCGTGGCAATAATTAATTGTGCATTGTTTAAAAATGTCCTTGAAAATTGCTCGTAAAGATCGGTAGCGTGCAGGCATGGCACATAACAGTGTCTCCTGAGTCCAGTTTGAAGGGGGCTCGAGTATTTTACCGCGAAGTGCGTTATTCATAGTGTGCCCCCCGAGCAGGTCACTTCACAGAAAAATCGTCTTTGTAAAGAGAAGCGTGTTTTTTCTTTCAAACTTGGTTTTAACTTCGCATATCAGCTCGCGAGTGGGGGCCGGTACGCCCCGCCATAAGTGCGGCGGGGCCAATGTCGACCCCGCCTTTCCATTCACCTAGAGGTTGTAATTAATTTTCAGTTTTTTGTCTTCCAGGGATTGGCGTTGAGATCTGATCGGCATCTAGGGCAAATGGACAAGGCGTCCACTGAACCCAGGAGAACCTCCGGAGGGTTTCGCTCCCGGGGCTTTATCCCATATTTTCCTGATTGTGCCCCCACACCATGGCTCACAGGCGGGGCCTCCGAAACCGTCCGGGGGCCGCGGGACCTCGTGTGCAGACTGAGTGAAAGCAAGACCTGGCCTAGTTTTAAGCATTCTTTGACTGGTGCAATCGATGAAGAGGTACTGAACAGCACAGATACTCCTGATGAAGGTTCTTTAACCGAAATGCATTGAGTAGGATGTGAATCGAATGTGCCGCTCGTAGCCGCTTTCAGTGAGGACACTTTGCCGGTTTTAACAAGAATCCTGCTCACCTTTTTACTGACTCTTGACAACGTGGATTAACTCGAACCCTGGGAGCTCTCCCGATTTTGGGCGTGAGGTGAAGACCGTGGGTGGCACTGCGAGGCCCAGCCTGCACATCGCTTTCCACCTACGCTGCAGCTGGGGCCTCTTACCGCCCCTTCCTCCCTATATATAAATCATAAACATTTCCGTGCTAGCAGGACGCGCGCGGGACCAGCCGGGCTAAGCCCGGGCAAAGGGCGGGCCGTCTACGGCCGTCCAAGGCCGATCTAGGCAGGGCTGGGCCGTCCCTTTTGGTCCTAGGTTCTATTACTTTTGTATTAGTTCATCGTTTGCTAATAGCACATATTGATATTGTATATCTTTGTAACAATATAATACTAATTAAGGCGAATTTGTCATCATGGTCTTACGTTCAGGGAAAAGTAGATTGGTTACCTTGAATACAAACGCTGGCCTAGTCACGGGCACTCTGGATCAGTTCTTTAAAAGGACTACCAAAATATTAGAGAAGGAAATAGCCTTCGCTGAAAAACGTTTATCAATTGATATCCTGACTGGTAAGCGGTCCTACCTGGGTGTGATTGGGTCTGTTGTAACACTGGTCCGTGGTAATGATTTGGCCCCTTTGATAGTCACTAGCCCAATCCCCTATCTACTAGAGGAGGGGTTAGTTTGTTCTGATAGTGGTACCAACAGAACTTCAATGATGACCTTCTTGCTAAGATGGAAACACTAGTAAGGTCATTAATATTGCCCCTGATTAACCGAACAAAGGTAATTTAAGGCAGCTAAAGACTTGGCTCTTTTCCCAGAACAACTAAACACTCCCTCCCCTTTATCCGCCCTTTCTGCCTGGAAAAATGATCACTCAGCGCCGGGACACCTCCTTGCGAGGTAGCTGTTCGCGCTATATAAATATCGGTATTATTATTATTATTAAGAAAAACTTGATCAGCTAGAGTTAATTGCCAGAGGGAATACGTCAACAATGGATATGTTGATCAAAAGTATAAAAAATAACGTCCATATTCCTGCTGCACCATCAGCCAAGGTTAAGTCCACTAAAGTTGCCCATTCTGTGACCAATGTAAATGTGGCAGATCAGAATACACAATAAGTCTTAGTGGAGAATGGTGTGGCAAATAGGAAAGTCACAGGCCCTATAGTACCTATGATGGTTCCCTCCAATAAGGCTCCTACTTCCAAGCAGGGGCCGAGGCAGTCTCTTAGTAATGTACCCCAGGCTAGACAATTGACAAGAAATAGGCCCCTATGTGTGAATCTCCCCCCGGAATCAATCCGCTACACTATTATCTTAACAGGGGTACCAGAACTAAAACCAGAATACCAAGAATCAGATAGGGAACTCAAGAATAAGGTTATTTTCTGGCATAGTAGGAATAGGCGATTACCTCCGGGTTCCAATACTGAGATCCTAGGAGTGAGGAGGGTGGCTTAGATAGGTCACAGCACTAAGGATCTCGAGGGGGATTGCATTATCGTTAACCTTAGAGACCCCTGGGCCGTTGATCATATACATAGGAAACCACGGTTTGGTCGATTAGGTGACATCCAATCAATAGGCCTTCATTACTTGTACCCCCATGCAAACCCTGGTCTGCATGTATGTCACAGAACTTTGCTAGGGGCAGACCTTTTGGCATTAACAGATTGGATGGGGTTTCAGATTATTTGCCACTAAGAAATAGGTTTGATCCCCTCATGGGTATGGAAGGTGTGGATTGACTCTGGAAGGATTGTATCTTTAACAGGGGGGCTGATGAAGTCATGGATAAGATTATGGCCATTAGTCCTATGAAGAAAAGCTATGATGAAGCAGTGGGACCTAGGGTTAAGTTGGTCAGCAATATAAGTCAACCCCCTAACCCGTTGACTGTTCATATAGTAGCCCATGGTGGGGGGGAGGGATAGTTGAACAAATAGAAATGGCACCTTTGGCTAATGAAAAGCGCAGTAGAGATAATACCACAAATATAAATCCGCCATCTCGAGATGTACTAATTAATACTATAGGAATATCTGAGGGCGAGAGTAACACTTTTCACCCAAAGGCAACAGGCCCCTTGGGCAAAGGAGATAGTTGGGCTGAGGGTAGCTTTTTTCGCCTGATTTCCTGGAACATAGCTGGCTTGTCATGGAGGCTGGAGGATCCGGTGTGGTTAAAATACATTGAATCCTTCGACATTCTTTGCCTCCAAGAAACTTGGTGTAGAGTGGGTTATAGCCTGGATGGTAATCACATGTTTAATGTTCAAGCTGAGCCTTCACTAGCAGGAAGAGCTAAAGGTGGTCTTATAACAGCTGTTTCGGTAAAACATAACCAATTAAAAATGGTCCTAATCATGGAATCTCCATGGTACCAAATGCCCATGATCAAGGATTTATTTCAAGTACCCCTGCTTTTAATAAATTGGTATTATAATATATTTGATGTTAATGCTACCTCGGTTATTGAAAAACTACAGGATGAGATTGTTAAAGTGACTAACATGGTTTTCCCCCTTTTTATTATTTGGTTAGGTGATTTTAACTGTGTTTTGTGTGAGTTTAGTGGGACCAGAGTGTGTGGCTTGATAGACTCAAGTGGTCAGCCTCTGGCTCACTTTACTCACTCAAAACAGGGGGATACATTAAACAATATAGTTATGATTAACAAACTATGTGTCCTGGATATGCCTCGTTTCTCTAGACCATTGGGTATACCCACCTTTCAGGGTTCAGGGGGCCGGGTGAGTACTATGGATTTCGCCTTGGTCTCTATCAGGTTTGCTCATCTTGTTAGGGATTTTCAGATTGATGTGAATCCTGCCAGCGACCATAACCCCCTAATTGTAAGCTTTAACCCTGTTCTTGATAACATTCAAACCCCGGAACAGCCAATAAAATATAGTCAGAACCAGGGGGTTACTTTAAGTTGGGGCAAGGTAGATGTAAGGCAACTAGAGGTGGATATTTTTAAGAAAAATAAGGTGGGGATAGAAGTCTGTTTGATGCCCACCACTGAGCCGGATTTAATAATGAAAAATTTTGAGGCACTCTTAGGTAATGTGGTCTCCCACCTTATAAAAACTGTGAGGGGGAAAAAAGAAAGCGGACCAAAATGGTTTGACGCAGAATGCTCTGCTGCGCAATCAAGTCTATCGAAGGCTCTGCATCAGGTACCTCGGGATAGAGAGCTTGTTAGAAAATCCAGGAAGTTGTATAGAGATACGATCAATAGGCGTAAATTAGAACTAAAGGCCAAGGCTTGGGAAGATCTGGGGTTAGCGGCAGAATTGACGGATAGTAGGCTCTTTTGGGAGGTAATAAACCGACCATTTTTAAAAAGTGAAGAAAAGGGCAATATACTAGTGCATATACCGGGGGATTCGTGGGTATTATGGTAAGATTTTTAACCCAAATAAGGTATTGCTAATCTCTGATGAAGGGGCTGGAGACTTCAATTTGGAGTCAGCCAAAACTTTTAGCCTTTCAATTACCCTCTCAGAGATAGAGTTTGCCTTGAGGAAGGGCGCTCCATTAAAGGCCCCTGGGCCAGACGCTGTACCTCTGGACTTCTTTAAACACAATTTGGAGGTGTGTGCACCACTCCTATTAAATGTTTTTAGAGCAATTGTGGTGGGGCGTATCCCAACCTCCTAGCAAGAAGCGGTAGTGATACCGATTTTTAAAAAGGGGGGCAAGGGTGACATGTATTGTTACAGGCCGATATCATTAATAGACGCGTCTTGCAAATTGATGGGCAGAGTGATATTGGCACGCCTCGAATCATGGGCAGACTCAGCAGGCATTATAGTAGATTCCCAGTATGGGTTCAGAAGAGGTAAGGGAACCACTGAGCAGTGTCTCAATTTGGCACTAATTATGGGCAAGTACATGAGGGCCAAGCATCGTTGTATACACTTTGCCTTCATGGACATGTCCAGTGCCTTTGACACGGTTTGTAGGGGTAAGCTGTGGCAAATGATGGAGACCATGGGGTTTGAAGAACCGTTGGTCGTCTTGCTTCGTAGACTCCATGCTGCCACATCAGTAAGAATTAGGTTTGGTTTAGATGGTGAAAAGACAAAACCTATCCCATCTACCAAAGGTGTTCGCCAGGGATGCATCTTGGCCCCTTTTTTATTCCTGGTATACACCAATGGTTTAGAAAGCTTTTTGTTGGACAGCCGTGTTGATTTTCCCCCGGCTAATGGTAAACGGATACCGATGTTGTCATATGCAGACGACACAGTTCTAATGACTCTTATCACCAATGGCATGCAGACTTGTCTATATGCCTTTGAGGTCTTCATGGAAGGTTTAGATCTTTGGGTCAATTTCGTTAAATCTTTCGCAATGTCCTGCGGTCCGAAAGGTGTAAGATCTCGCAGGTACATGGTGAAGGATTCAATTATTGCGAAAGTTGAAAATGTTGATTACCTGGGTAATCTATTTAATAAAAAGCTGAACTGGGACCCCTTAATATCGGCTCGTGTGCAAAAGGCTACACAGTCGATTGAGGCTCTCTTTCGCTTTTCTAGTAAATTTGGTCAAAAACCGATTGTAGAATTAATTACCTTATATAAAGCTAAATGCCTTTCTGTCGCAACATTTGGGGCAGGAGTGTGGGGGACTCAAAACTGTAACAAGATACAAGTTATGGAGAACAGATTTATTAAGCGTCTCCTATCTGTCCCATCTGGTACCTCAAACAGCTTCTGTCATGGGGAGGTTGGTATTGATTTTGTGAGTGACATTATTCATGTGTCTCCTTTGTTGTTATGGTCTTAAGTTTGGCGATCTGAAGAACTGAAACTGACAAAGGAAATACTGCTAGACTGCCTCAAACTTGACCACTCTATGGAGATCCCATGGTTGTTATATGTTAGGGATACATTCCACAAGATTGGGTTGGGACATATATTTCAAAATTTGGACATGGTTGGTAAGAATCCAAATTCATTATTAAAAATACCTATCATACCAGTTTAGGTATTTTAAGAAATAGTGAGTATGCATTGTATAAGAGGGGTAAACTGCAGCAGCAGTTTTACCTATTAAATATTATGCACACTCAATGGCGTTTTTACCTGACAAGGTTCCGCCTTAGCACACTACATTTTCTTTTCGCTTTTCCAAAACAAGGGGGTTGGTGTGAGAGGCTACCCCCTTGCCCCAATGATAGGGTCTCACAAAGTACTCTGCACCTTATCCTTTTTTGTGCTTTATATAAGGATCCAAGAAACCAGTTCATTAAGCCTGTTTTGTTAACCCTTGGATCCCGTCATTATAAAGAGGGCTATTATCACCTATTGTCCTTGTCAACTTCAGTAATATGTAGTGCTGTACTTAGTTTTATTAGAGTGGCCCTCGATATTAGAAATCGTTACTGAACAGTATCATTAGTGGTAACTTTTTGAAAAAGACCAATATGTGGATTTGTTATTGAAATGCATATGCACTTTATGAAATGCTTATATAATTGACCCGTCTATTTCAAATGCATTGTAATCCCAATATGTATCATGTACTGTGGATATTAAGACAAATTTGATGTTTTTTTAATATTTTATCTGGATCTTTTAAATTTGTGTATACTTTTATGATTCTACTCATGAATCGAAATAAAGTTATTTGAATCGAATCGGACAAGGCGTCCGACTTTGGACTCGAAGATTCAACATTCAAGCTCTTGGAGGTCGGCGGCCTCACATTGAGGGCATTTAATATCCTGTTTTTTTTGCAGGCTGAGAGCAGCGCGCAGGAGAGGCCCTGGCGGTTCGGGCTGGAGCAGGTTTTGAAACTCGTGAATCGACGGGCGCGTTCCTCTGTGTGTTCGGACACCGGTGGGTTGCATAAAGAAGCTCCGCTGTGTGGGCAGCTTGATAAACCTGCTCCAGCCCGAACCGCCAGGGCCTCTCCTGCGCGCTGCTCTCAGCCTGCAAAAAACCAAGATATTAAATGCCCTCAATGTGAGGCCGCCGACCTCCAAGTATATATATCGCATTTCCAACAAAATTCAAGAAACATTGTGTTGTGTTCTTAGTACAATTATACAAAACAGTGCCATCCCAGTGGCCTCCATCCCAGTGGCCTCCATCCCGATGGCCTCCATCCCAGTGGCCTCCATCCCAGTGGCCTCCATCCCAATGGCCTCCATCCCAGTGGCCTCCGGAGGCGCAGCGCGTTACCCTACTGGAAGCTGGACCGGGTAGCGGGGATCAGAGTAAGTATCTCCACCGCAGGATTGGGTGTGTTGCGGGAGCATATTTGTTGGACATTGCCGGGTTTGTCTGGCAGTGGGGCGCAGGTGAGGGTGTTGGCTCTACTTGTGGCCGGCGGGCGGATCGGGAATATTCCCGTGCCCGCCGTGTTTCTTTGCGTGGCTGAGCTTGTCCACAAATGTGTTCATAATGCACGCATGCTGTTGGCCAATGCGCTGTTCTTTACGGAATTCCACCTCTGCTCCAATATAAAGTGTAAGCGCCACGGGCAGGCCCCTCGGATGGCAGTTTTTTACGGCCTGGGGAACGTCCCGAAATTGGTTCAGGGTATGAGTTGTGGCAGCAGAGATCGGCTCCAATGTTGTTCGTCTTACATTCGTGTCTCTCATTTAGGGACTTGTGAAATGGGTGGAATCTTAAAAGCATAACGCGTTACATCCATAGAGCATAGCGGCGCCTCGCTAGGGAGTCTCTTTAGTCTGTTGGCCCGGTAGTATGAAACAAGCCTTTAAAAGGTATAATGCTGATGATTAGACACATGAAATGCAGAATGCCGTTGATGTGCTCCCCATAAATGTATAGCTGGTCAAAGGTCGAATCTTACTCAGTGGACGGGCCCCACAGACAGGAGGGAAGGGCGTTGTTTAATCTTAAACTAATAACGCTTCAGACGGAGCATAAACAGTCTGGGGTGCTGGGAGTGATAGCATGAACATGCATAGCATAGGCTGGTGCAGGTTGCAAGGAACACAGCCATAATGTGGGCACAGTAAGGGGAGAAACCTTTTCTACATAATAGTGGTAGAATCGGTTGTTTATTACGATTAACATGCTTTGCAAAGCACACAGTTATCAGTTTCAGGATCGTAGCACCCCGTCAGTATAAAGCAAGTTATGCCATGAGATGTGGGCAGGTCTTTGTTTACGGCTCAGCATTTCCTCCTCTAGGGTCACGGCATTTTGCCACAGATAGAAAGTATATCATGGGGTAGGGCCGGGGGTTCAGGGTAACACACCCGCGATAGTGAACATTTCCTGACGGTGTCTCCTCGCTGATGATTAGCAGATCGGCACGGATCGCTACACTTTGCCCTACAAGCACTTTAGGAGCATGCATTCCAGGGTATTTACAAGCATGTTTTCGGGGCGCAGTCGGAGCACACAACATATGGAAAGAGTTACATCACCTCAGACCAGTGCTTTAAATGGGAAAAAATAAGTGCAGGTACTCATTAATATGAGCTGGAGGTGTGGAAAGTGGGCGGGGCTAGGGGCGGGGCTAAGAGCAACATATGATGATACATAATGAATTCTGTACCAGTTGCAGCCAATATAAAAACACATGAAAAATATGTGTATGTAAACGAAACAGGTTAACTCGTTACACAAAATGAAATCCAAACAGGTTGATATGTGAACAGTTCCTCGTTTTGTAATATTTGCTGATTTTTAATGCCATACTGCTTTTTTGTTGTTGTTTGGCACACTACTATCTACTCTCAGGCATCACGACCTCCTCTGATGTGTCTGTAAAACGTACCTTTTGTCCAGAAGTTTTGTCTTGAATTTTGACCTCCTGTCCTGAATTTTTGTCCTGAATTTAGACCCCTCGTCCTGAATTTTTACACTCATTTGCACCCATGCCAGTTGGTCACCCTAGTCTGTGTGCGTCTGTCTGTGCGTCTGGGTGTGTGTGTGTGGGTGTCCGTGTGTCTGGGTGTGCGTGTGTCTGGGTGTGCGTGTGTCTGTGTGTGTGTCTGCGTGTGTGTCTGCGTCTGTGTATCTGTGTGTGTGGGTGTGTCTGTCCGTCTGTATCTATCTGTGTGTATGGGTGGATGATAGCACGACATGATGACGTCACTGAATTATACCAATTACTTTATAACCGGGATCACATTTAAAACTATTAGCCATGGGAGATGGGATGCGCAAGCATGGAAGATGACAGCACGGCATGATGACGTCACGGAATTATTCAAATTACTTTATTGACAAGACGTATCCACGGGATGGGTCAAACCGGATAAACATTTCAACTGTAGATAATTATCATGGGAGGGCACGAACATGGACAAAGGCACTTGGATTATGCAAATAGAATGCAAATTTGAAAATATTAGCCATGGGAGGTGGGATGCTCGAACACGGAAGATGACAGCACGACATGATGACGTCACGGAATCATGCCAATTACTTTATAACCGGGATCACATTTAAAACTATTAGCCATGGGAGATGGGATGCACATTTTAAAATATTAGCCATGGGAGATGGAATACACAAACGCGGAAGATGACAGCACGACATGATGACGTCACTGAATTATTCAAATTACATATTAACAAGATGTATCCACGGGACGGGGCCAAACGGGATAACAATTTCAACTGCAGATAATTATCATTGGGGGGAAAGGACACGGAAGAAGGCACTTGGATTATGATAATTACTTCATTAACAAGACGTATCCATGGGACGTGCCAGACATATGCATATGCAAACGGGATAAAAACATGTAAACTATAGATGATTATCTTGGGGGGGCACGGACACGGAAGAAGGCACTTGGATTTTGCAAATTACTTTATTAACACAGTGATTAATGTTGGAGGGGCTCACAAAGAGAAGCAGCTCCTGTCCTGAACAAAAAAATGCAAAGAAAACCGGCTTTGGCAGTCTTCTGAACCCATTTACACACCTGATTGAGAGGGGCGGGGTGAGGCTAAAGCACTTTCAGCTGAACTGTCGTTGCGCATGTGATCAACAGGGAAGGGTCTGTCTAGACCCTGCACTGTTAATCACAGCGTGACGCAAGGCAAGCCCTATTAGATCCCTGCTTTGTTTTGACGTTTTGACGTTAATTTGTGCCTGCTTTGTTTTACTCTCATTTTGCCCTTGTTTTTTCGATTATTTGTGCCTGTTTTGTTTTAATTTCATTTTCCCCGTGTTTTGCTTTTCCTTCCTTGTTTTCCGCCTACCTCGCCGCCCTCCGCCCTCCCTTCCCGCCACCGCCGCTTTTCCCCGCCCCTTTTTCTATTCTGTACCCTCCCCGCTCCCGCCTCCCAGCTGCTCCGCCCACCCGCGCACTTCGCCTTAAATGGCGACCGTGCGAACGCGCAGCGGTCACGCGCAGCGGGCGCGCCGATTGTGCGTCGAAGGCGCGCCAAAGGTAAGCCCGTCTGCGCCCGTCCGCGCCTGGACCGCGCCCAGTGCCAGGACCCCTGGCCCACGAAGATCCCGACCGACCCGCCTGACGTACTCCGCCGCCACCCTCATCGCTCTCAACACCGGCCGACTCCCAGAATGCCATCAAGCCACTCCAAGACGTACCCACGGACCTTTCAGCTGCCACGCCTGCAAGTTCTCCTGCATCCGGACCAGCCCCGTACCAGCACCCGCCAAGCAGAACACCAGCAGTACCCACCTCAAGTGCATCCTGCTCAACACCCGCTCCGTCCACAGACACGCCATCGAACTCTGGAACCTCCTAGACGCCACAGCCCCTGACGTTGCCTTCCTCACGGAGACCTGGATGAACGCCTCTTCAGCTCCCAACATCGCCATCGCTATCCCAGAGGGCTACAAGATCGTCCGGAGGGACCGAAACGCCAACCAGATGGGAGGAGGCATCGCCATCATCCACAGGAGCACCATCCGTCTCACGACCAGCACCGACAACACTCTGACCAGCGCCGAACACCTGCATTTCCAGATCCACACCAACCCGAACACCACCCTCAGAGGCACCCTGATCTACCGACCCCCTGGACCACGCACGCAATTCAGCGAGGACATCGCCGACTTCGTCAGCCCGCATGCCCTCCCCTCCGCTGACTACATCCTCCTGGGAGACCTCAACTTCCATCTGGAGAACAACAGCGACCGCAACACCAGCACCCTGCTCAACAACCTCGCCAACCTGGGACTCAAGCAACTGGTGTCCACCCCCACCCACCTCGCCGGACACACACTCGACGCCGTCTTCTCATCCAGCACAGACATCGACTTCAGCCACGCCACAGAGCTTCAATGGACGGACCACAGCTGCGTCCACTTCACCTTCAAGAGAACGACGACCCACCATCACCAGCAACAGGCCGCCCGCAGAAGCTGGAACAAGATCACAGCAGACCAGCTCGCCACCTCCCTGAGCCAGCACCCTCCTGCCAGCTCAGCGAACCCCAGCCAGGCCGCCGACAACCTCACGAAGTGGATCAGCAACTGCGCGGACGAACTCGCCCCGCTGAGGACCCGGCCTAGCAGACCCGGCAGCAAGAAGGCCCCATGGTTCACCGACGAACTCAAGAGCTCCAAGAAGAACTGCCGAGCCCTCGAGAAAGTCTGGAAAAGGGAACCGACACCGGACAACAGGACCTCCTACAAACTTGCCACCCGTAAACACCACCAGCTGATCCGCGCCGCCAAGAAAACAGCATTCAAGGACCGGTTGGACAACAACGCACACAACTGCAAGGAACTCTTCAACATCGTGAAAGAGCTTTCCAACCCCAGCGCAGGAAACAACGACATCACCCCATCGCAAGACCTCTGCAACTCCCTCGCTTCATACTTCCACAACAAGATCACGGACATACACAGCAGCTTCAACAACCAACCAACACACACCATGACCGAACAACCACCCCCCACCACCACCCTCCACGCCTGGACCCCGATCAGCACCGAAGACACCATCCGCACGATGAACTCCATCCACTCCGGATCACCGACCGACCCCTGCCCTCACCACGTCTTCAACAAGGCCGACGCTGTCATCGCACCCCACCTGCGAGACATCATCA
The DNA here is from genome assembly GCF_964263255.1 of Lissotriton vulgaris. Classification (NCBI taxonomy): domain Eukaryota; kingdom Metazoa; phylum Chordata; class Amphibia; order Caudata; family Salamandridae; genus Lissotriton; species Lissotriton vulgaris. The sequence goes on along the minus strand of NW_028246114.1, from coordinate 226,878 downwards.
ACACATCCTTCGACACCACCATCTTCCCTGAGAGCTGGAAACACGCCGAACTCAGCGCTCTACTCAAGAAACCAACAGCGGACCCCACCGACCTCAAGAATTACCGCCCCATCTCGCTTCTCCCGTTTCCAGCCAAAGTCATCGAGAAGACCGTCAACAAGCAGATGGCCGCCTTCCTCGAGACGAACGGATCCCTCGACCCCTCACAGTCCGGCTTCCGAGCCAACCACAGCACCGAGACCGCCCTCATCGCCGCCACCGATGACATCCGAGCCCTGATGGACAATGGAGAAACAGCGGCCCTCATCCTCCTAGACCTCTCCGCGGCATTCGACACGGTCTGCCACCGCACCCTAGTACGGCGCCTCAGCAACTTCGGAATCCAGGACAAGGCGCTGGAATGGATCATCTCCTTCCTCGACGGAAGAACACAGAGAGTCCGCCTACCACCGTACAAGTCAGAGGCCTCCGAAGTCATCTGCGGCGTCCCCCAAGGATCATCTCTGAGCCCCACCCTCTTCAACGTCTACATGAGCCCCCTCGCGGCCATCGTACGCAAACACAACCTCAGCATAATCTCCTACGCCGACGACACCCAGCTGATCTTCTCCCTGACCAACGACCCCGCCGCCGCCAGAGCCAACCTGCACGAAGGGATGAAAGAGGTAGCCGAGTGGATGACGACCAGCCGCCTGAAACTGAACTCGGACAAGACGGAGGTCCTCATCCTGGGCTCCTCACCCTCCGCCTGGGACGACTCCTGGTGGCCTCCCGCCCTGGGCACCGCACCCAAACCGACAGACCATGCACGAAACCTGGGCTTCATCCTGGACTCCTCCCTCTCCATGACCAGGCAAGTCAACAACGTCTCCTCGGCGTGCTTCAACATCCTACGCATGCTACGGAAGATCTTCTGGTGGATCCCCACAGAGACCAGGAAGACCGTCACCCAGGCCCTCGTCACCAGCCGACTGGACTACGGCAACGCCCTCTACGCCGGTACCACCGCCAAGCTCCAGAAGAGACTCCAGCGGATCCAAAACGCCTCAGCCAGACTCATCCTCGACATCCCACGAACCAGCCACATCTCCGGACATCTGAGAGACCTTCACTGGCTCCCCGTCAACAAGAGAATCACCTTCCGCCTCCTCACCCACGCACACAAAGCCCTACACGACCAAGGCCCGAGCTACCTCAACAGCCGAGTCAACTTCTACGCTCCCAAACGCCACCTCCGATCAGCCAACCACGCCCTCGCCGCCGTCCCCCGCATCCGAAGAGCAACTACAGGAGGAAGGTCCTTCTCCTACCTGGCCGCCAAGACCTGGAACTCCCTCCCGACCGACCTGCGCCTGACCCAAGACCACCTCTCCTTCAGGAAGAAGCTGAAGACCTGGCTGTTCGAGCAGTAGCGGCATCCCCCCCCCCCCAGCGCCTTGAGACCCTACGGGTATGTAGCGCGCTTTATAAGTGTCACTGATTGATTGATTGATTGATTGATTGATTGCTGTCTCAGGCCATTCATGGGCGCTGCTGGAATCACCAGCAGGGACTCTGTAAGAGGCTTGGCGCCCTTGCAAGCTCCTGAGAAGCATGGCGTCATCTATCCTGTGCAAACGGGGAAACATAACCGGAGCCTGCAGTCCCGTTTAATAGGGTACCGGTACTCTCTCTGGCTATTGAAAAAGTGCCGGTACTGAGGGCCTGAAAATTCAGAAGTGCCGGTACTCAGTACCGGTGAGTACCGGCCCATTTAAAGCACTGCCTCAGACTCAAAGTTAAGGTGCGAAGTGGAATTTGGCGTCCCAGCCAGTTTCCCTGTACCTAGATTTGTCTCTACTAGGTTATTAGATCAATGGGAATAACACACATTACAGTAGGCGGTTTGTTCATTTTTAATTATGGACTTGTAAAACCAGTAGTGTGTAAAAGACTCTTATCTCATTTATTATTATGGGGAGACCAAAACGCTACGCTCAGCAAGACACCCGAGGTGAGCAAAAAATGTAGTGTGCCGCTGATGTTGAGAGTGCTCTATACGGGAGCTGATTTCCACCTAAACTTGAGAACTTCCCAGAGTTCTCTGCTCATTTATTGCATATTTTATGCAGCCTTTAATTTCTGGACGGGTTTTGTTTAGACTTAAACTGAATGCTCCCTTGGGTAGGGACAGAGCTATACCTCTCTGAGGGCTCTAATGAGTGAAACACATGTCAGGGGTTGCTTTAATCATGTCAGGATTGGCTTGGTTGGGATTTTACTAAAACAAAGATTAATTAATGTTGTGCCTGGAGTGGCTTTGGTCCATTTTACAGCTCTGCATGGATAGCACTGTGCCAATCCTACGCTTAAAGACTTCTTTGGCAAAAGAATGTGTCCCTTTCGATCTTTTATCATATGCCGAAAGACTTTGACAGAAAAGCAGACATTGGAAGTGATGTTAAGGGCTTTCAACAACATGTCTTATTCAACTAGGCTGGATTCACAACGCTCAGTCCCTTAGCATCAGGTCAACCAGTCCTAAAAAGAGCCGACGCACTATTACATTAATTGTAAGCGCTCTCATTTGGAAGTACGACGTCATGGTTACTCATGGAAGGAAAATGGTACTGGACTTAGCTAGGGGGAATCTTTCATAAGGGACTGAAAGAGCTCCAGTTTATACTCTATACCTTCCTTAAGTAACCATGAAGGCGCTATTGAGTCATTGTAAGATACGGCATGTGCCCCCTGTGGAAATTGTAACTGTAACTAGGTTTACGGCAAGCCAAATGCTAGTAGTGGGCTTGCACCACCGGTAGGGCCACCCGCAGGGGGTACCTGTGAAATGTGTTTTCAGTCCTTTCACTTTGGGGTCAGCCCACGTAGTTAGTGAATTGCAAAATATGGGCCAGATCTTCTTTCTTTACATGTAGGTTACCTCTGGGGCAGGTTTCAACAAGGGGTCTGTACTCACTGAGGGAGGTACGCTTAGCATATTACAGCCATTTCTTTACATGGCGGGGAGGTCAGGCCTACTTGGAAATGGCCCATGGGAGGGTCACTCAGGTACACCTTCAACACTGACGTCAAAACAATACACCCTGGGCCCTGTTGTCATATCTTCAAGGGTATCCCTGCGCGCAGTTGCGGGGGTACATTGGAATTCAGGTCCTGTGTCTGAAAGCCCTAGGCACCAATGGGTGGTAAACGTAATCTTCAGGGGGTGCCATGTCACACAGATACGCTCATACACGTATGGGTGGGCGGACTTCGGCAATGCCAATAATCATCCTTAAGGAGTCATGAAGGCGCTATTGTATTCACTGTGGACCCCAGGTCTATTCTTTAATAAGGGTCATACTACCGGGCACCCTATCTGTAACACTGATTCAAATACTCCGCATGTGACACAGACTAATGCTATGCTAAACACTTGCAGTTGCAAGTTTTATGGGAATGCATCTGGTGCTAATCTTAGCTAAGGCTTAGCATATGACAGCAATGTAATACGGGCATGCGCACTGCAGCTTTCGGCAGGAAGCCAGAAACACTAATCGTTTGTGCTGGCCTTTTCCATTTATGAATAGCCGGGTCCATGGCGGATATCTGGGAAGTGCTCCATACCGCAACTACTGCAACAGGTGGACAGCCAAAGGGACGTGTACGTCAGGTACAGGGATGGCAAGCAACAACGTCAAGTGTGATGGGCGATTGAACAAGGACTCAGGAGGTGCCAACACTGGGTTGATTGTTTATTGGTGTCTTAACCCTAGATTTGGCTGGCCGCAGTATTGTAGCGGGATGTTGCTTCACATAAGATGGCAGTATGTTCCTTATCAGGAAACTGTATTTCTACAGTAACGGCACCTGTGCTCGCAGGGCCACCGTGGTCGTCATAGTATATTCATAGGTTACCAATTGGTAGGGACAACGATAGTAATGTGGCAGTGCACAGGGGTGTGCCTGGCCAGCCTGGCCAAACCTAGGAGTAATAGGCCTATGCAACACCTCAGCGCCCCTTGTTGGGAAGCTGGACTCTGCCTTTACGGGGGCCCGAGCTCCCAGTTGCCATTGTAGTAGACACAGCGCATTTGGGGACTTCCATAGTAAGGAGGTAGGCATACACTCATGGGTAGCCTTTTCACTTGCACTGACAGTGGGTGGCAGTGTCAGGAGCACCGTGTATTATCAGGCGCAGCGTAACGCCATTCAATTAAGCCCATCAGGTGGCCTATGGTGGCACGTTTGATTTCCCTTGATCAGTCAGCCCTAGCATAATTAGCACACATTTTTGGGGGGGGGCCTGAATGAACAGGTACACCAGGACGCCTGGGTAGAAGGGGGTCGACATGTCCGTACTCGGGGTACACCCTAGCACAGACATTTCAGATCTCCCGAAGTGGGGAAGCGAGTCTGTGAGGCCATATTGTGCCCATGGAAGCAAATACCTAGTAACAACAGTAGTGAGGCTTGCTAATTGCAGACCATAGCCCAGGGATGCATCTGGGGGGAGTCATGCTTCTTGAAAGACGGCGTCCATTTGTACACGTCTGGGGTTTGAAACCATTGCAGAGAATTTTTTCTTGCCTACGAAAGTGAGTATAGGGACAAGATATGATCTTGCAAGGAGTTGGTAGTGCTCGATAGCTGTACTAAACATATGAGGGCTAGGTGTGAGAATTTAGGGTTAGGAAATGACCTTTCAGTGTAGGAGGGTAGGGGGGGCCAGATAGTTGGTCAACTACGCTGGCCTGTGGCGGTAAGGTCATGATTGGTGAGCAGTTCATTTAAGGTTCTTAGGGGGGCGGCGACATTCTCGAATGGGGTCGCCCAAAGGGAGAGACAAGTGGTCTCCCATAGAACTCCAGGGGCAGGTACAGCCTGTTAGGTACATGGGTGCGGGGCAGACAGTCACGCTTTCCCTAGGCTGTTTGGCCACCCCGCACATGCACAATGGCGCCAGTAAACGGCGCAGAGATGCATGGGCCCCCTTTAATGGAGTTAATGGAGTGTACGGGGTAACCGGGGGCCAAAGTATCCTCACGGTAAGCGGACCCTCTGCGCATGCGTACTTCGACAGAAGGGCGTGGTTAATAGGGCGTACGGGGGTAACCAGGGAGGGGATGTGCTCCCACGGTAAACGGGCCCTCCTGCACATGCGCACTCCGACAGGAGGGCATGGTTAAATAGGGGGTAAGGGGGTAACCGGGGAGGGGATGTGCCCCCATGGTAAATGGGCCCTCCTGCCCACGCCCACTCCGACAGGAGGGCGTGGTTAAATAGGGCGTATGGGGGTAACCGGGGAGGGGATATGCCCCCACGGTAAATGGGCCCTCCTGCGCATGCGCACTCCTTCAGGAGGGCGTGGTTTAGTGATAAGGATCTGACACCAGTTTTTGACCTTGCCGTAGGCCCAAATAGGTAAGCAGAAAATTAACTAATGTATAATGTGAATTGATATGTTAGGCTTGGATAGGAAATATCCTGTACTAGAAATATGTTAAGGTTAGCCATCTGAATACCTGTATATATCAATTGTAAAATTTTCTGCGTAATTGTGTAAATATTTATTTCAATTTCAATTTATTTTGTATGTTTTAATAAATAGGGCCGGGGGGTCGAAAGATCCCCCGCCTTCCAAAGAAAGACCTCTCACGTCCTGTTAATAATGTTATAATGGAAGGGTGGGGGTCCTCCTGTAGTCCCTGGCCTTATGATTTTGTGAAGATACCTCAGTGATTTGGGTTGTTTTATAGAATGCTTTTATGGTTGTTTACTAACCGAATAAAGCTTGTTTTGATTTGATTTAATTTGACCACTGGTTCCTCAGCCATGACAGTTGTGTTGTTAGCTAAATACTAGTGTGAAAAAACATTGGTTTCCACTCGATGTGGTCTTTGGGCAGCATGTGGATGTCTGCAATTATGGAAGCATCTGTACAGAGTTGAAGTGTGTGTTTTAAATCAGGATAATATCTGTCAAAGGGAAGATAAAGATGTAACAATGTCATAAGTTCTTAGTTCAAGTTCAAGTTCATAGATTTGTATAGCGCACTACTCATCCAGAGGGTCTCAAGGCGCTTGAGGGAGGGGGGTACTTTAATATCCAAGTTTTTAGTTGCTTTCTGAAGGAGAGGTGGTTATGTGTAAGTCGGAGGTGGGTGGGGAGAGAGTTCCAGGTTTTGGCCGCTAAGTCGGAGAAGGATCTACCCCCATGGTGGATCTATGGATGCGCGGAATTGCGGCGAGGGCTTGGTTGGACGATCGTAGTTGGTGAGTGGGGGTGTAGAAGGACAGGCGCGTGTTGAGGCATTCGGGTCCTAGGTCCTAGAGGGCTTTGTGAGCATGGGTGAGGAGACGGAACGTTATTCTCTTGTTGACGGGGAGCCAAGGGAGGTCTTTCAGGTGGTCGGAAATGTGAGCTTGGCGGGGGATGTCTAGTATGAGTCTGGCTGAGGCGTTTTGGATGCGTTGGAGTTTTTTCTGTAGTTTGGCTGTGGTTCCGGCGTAAAGGGTGTTTCCGTAATCCAGTCGGCTTGTGACCAGTGCGTGGGTGACCGTCTTTCTTGATTCGGTGGGGATCCAACGGAAGATTTTTTTGAGCATGCGTAGGATGTTGAAGCATGATGATGAGACGGCGTTGACTTGTCTGGTCATCGAGAGGGAGGAGTCCAGGATGAAGCCCAGGTTACGTGCGTGGTCCGTAGGTATGGGTGCGGTTCCCAGGGCCAGTGGCCCCCATGAGTTGTCCCGGGCAGAGGGGGAAGAGCCTAAGATGAGGACTTCTGTTTTGTCCGAGTTCAGTTTTAAGCGGCTGTTCTTCATCCACTCGGCTACTTCTTTCATCCCTTCGTGAAGGTTGGTTTTGGCGGTGTTTGGGTCTTTGGTGAGGGAGAGGATCAGCTGGGTGTCGTCAGCGTAGGAGATGATGTTGAGGTTGTGTTGGCGCGCGATGGATGCGAGGGGACTCATGTATACGTTGAAAAGGGTGGGACTGAGTGATAATCCTTGTGGTACGCCGCAGATGACTTCTGTGGCCTCAGATCTAAAAGAGGGGAGGCGGACTCTCTGGGTTCTTCCGGCGAGGAACGAGATGATCCAGTCCAATGCTTTTCCTTGTATTCCGACGTTGCTGAGGCGTTGTATGAGGGTGCTGTGACAAACTGTGTCGAAGGCTGCGGAGAGGTCAAGTAGGATGAGGGCAACTGTTTCCCCATTGTCCAGTAGTGTTCGAATGTCGTCTGTTGCTGCGATGAGGGCGGTCTCGGTGCTGTGTTTGGCTCGGAAGCCGGACTGTGAGGGGTCAAGGGATTTGTTGGATTCGAGGAAGGTGGCAAGCTGACTGTTGACGGCTTTCTCAATGACTTTGGCAGGGAAAGGGAGGAGCGAGATGGGGCGGTAGTTCTTAAGTTCAGTGGGAACTGCTGTGGGTTTCTTCAGAAGGGCGCTGAGTTCGGCTTGTGACCAGTGCGTGGGTGACCATCTTTCTTGATTCGGTGGGGATCCAACTGAAGATTTTTTTGAGCATGCGTAGGATGTTGAAGCATGATGATGAGACGGCGTTGACTTGTCTGGTCATCAAGAGGGAGGAGTCCAGGATGAAGCCCAGGTTACGTGTGTGGTCCGTAGGTATGGGTGCGGTTCCCAGGGCCGGTGGCCAACATGAGTTGTCCCAGGCAGAGGGGGAAGAGCCTAAGATGAGGACTTCTGTTTTGTCCGAGTTCAGTTTTAAGCGGCTGTTCTTCATCCACTCGGCTACTTCTTTCATCCCTTTGTGAAGGTTGGTTTTGGCGGTGTTTGGGTCTTTGGTGAGGGAGAGGATCAGCTGGGTGTCGTCAGCGTAGGAGATGATGTTGAGGTTGTGTTGGCGCGCAATGGATGCGAGGGGACTCATGTATATTTTGAAAAGGGTGGGACTGAGTGATAATCCTTGTGGTACGCCGCAGATGACTTCTGTGGCCTCTGATCTAAAAGGGGGGAGGCGGACTCTCCGGGTTCTTCCGGCGAGGAACGAGATGATCCAGTCCAATGCTTTTCCTTGTATTCCGACGTTGCTGAGGTGTTGTATGAGGGTGCTGTGACAAACTGTGTCGAAGGCTGCGGAGAGGTCAAGTAGGATGAGGGCAACTGTTTCCCCGTTGTCCAGTAGTGTTCGAATGTCGTCTGTTGCTGCAATGAGGGCGGTCTCGGTGCTGTGTTTGGGTCGGAAGGCGGACTGTGAGGGGTCAAGGGATTTGTTGGATTCGAGGAAGGTGGCAAGCTGACTGTTGACGGCTTTCTCAATGTCTTTGGCAGGGAAAGGGAGGAGCGAGATGGGGCGGTAGTTCTTAAGTTCAGTGGGAACTGCTGTGGGTTTCTTCAGAAGGGCGCTGAGTTCGGCATGTTTCCAGCTTTCAGGGAAGGTAGCGGAGTTGAGGGAGCAGTTGATGATGTCTCGGAGATGGGGTGCGATAAGGGAGTCTGCTTTGTTGAAAATGTGGTGGGGACATGGGTCGGTTGGCGATCCTGAGTGGATGGAGTTCATCAGGCGGATGGTGTCTTCAGTGGTGATTGGGTTCTAGGCGCAGAAGTTGTTTGAGGGGGGTTTTGGTTCGGAGGTGGGTGGAGAGGACTGGTCTCCGGGCTGGTTTTCAAAGCTGTTATGTATGTCGGTGATTTTGTTGTGGAAGAATGAGGCTAGGGAGTCGCAGAGGTCTTGTGAGGGAGTGATGTCGTTGGTGCCAGCCGTGGGGTTGGTAAATTCTTTGACGATGTTGAATAGTTCCTTGCTGTTGTGGGTGTTGTTGCCAAGTCGATCCTTTAATGCTGATTTCTTGGTGGATCGGATCAGTTGGTGGTGTTTGCGGGTGGCGTTCTTGAAGGTGTCCAGGTTGTCAGTGGTAGGGTTTTTTCTCCAGGCTTTCTCGAGGGTGCGATAGAACTTCTTGGATTTCTTAAGGTCATCGTTGAACCAGGGGGCTTTTTTGCTACCTTGCATGATTTGATGGTTTTTCAAGGGAGCTAGTTCGTTGGTGCTGTGGGTGATCCATTGTGTGAGGTTGGTGGCTGCTTGCTTTGGGTCTGATGATTTGGCCGGAGGGTTTTGCTGAAGCGATGTGAGGAGTTGGTCGGTGGTGATTTTGTTCCAGTTTCTTCGGGGAATTGGTTGTGGGAGGTTGTGGGTCGTGGTCTTTTTGTAGTTGAAGTGAGCGCAGCTGTGGTCCGTCCAATGGAGAGCTGTGGTGTGATTGAAGGAGATGTGCTTGCTGGAGGTGAAGATTGGGTCGAGCGTGTGCCCGGCAAAGTGAGTGGGGGTGTCAACAAGTTGTTTGAGTCCAAGGTTGGCCAGGTTGTCCAGAAGGGTGGTGGTATTGCTGTCGTTTTTCTTTTCCAGGTGGAAGTTGAGGTCTCCCAGTAGAATGTAGTCCACGGAGGGGAGGGCTTATGGGCTGTTGAAGTCAGCGATGTCTTCACTGAATTGTGTGCGGGGTCCTGGTGGCCTGTAGATGAGGGTGCCTCTGAGTGTGGTCTTGAGGTCGGTGTGGATCTGGAAGTGAAGGTGTTCGGCGGTAGTGAGGTTATCGTCGGAACTGGTTGTGATGCGGATGGTGTTCCTATGGACGATGGCGATTCCGCCTCCTGTTTGGTTGGTGCGGTCCTTTCGGATGATCTTGTAGCCGTCCGGGATGGCTATGGCGATGTCGGGGGCTGATGAGGCGTTCATCCAGGTTTCTGTAAGGAAGGCGACGTCCGGCGATGTGGTGTCGAGTAGGTTCCAAAGGTCAATGGCGTGTCTGTGGATCGAGCGGGTGTTGAGTAGGATTCACTTTAGGTGGTTAACGTCGGAGCTGTGTTTGGAGTTTGTGGGTATGGTGTGGGTCCTGATGCAGTGGAACTTGCAAGAGGGGCAGGTGAAGGGTCCATGGGTGTGTCCTGGGGCGGCTTGGTAGCAGTCTAGGAGACAGCCGGGGTTGAGAGCTGAGAGGGTAGCGGAGTCGTACGTTGTGCAGGAGGAGTGGATTTTGCGGGGAGCAGGGGGTCTGGCGCTGGGCGCGGTCCAGGCGCGGACAGGTGTAGACGGGCTTACCTTTGGCGCACCTTCGGCGCGCATGGGGCGCTTCCGCTGCGCGTTAACACTGCGCGCAAAAGCATCTGTCATAAGTGGATAGTGGAGGGGGTGGGGCGAGGGAGGAGCAGCTGGGAGGCGGGAGCGGGACGGAGGGACTGGCTACGAGGCACAACAACAACAAAATGGCTGCAAATCAAAAGCGAAACAGGGCGAGCTTGGGGCCTCAAAGAAATGGGCAGAGGCACAACCGGGCACAGATGGCTGATGAAGTAATGCGATCAATGAAATACAGTCAACTACTTTATCTATTGTACCAGGCAGCTCCTAATGACAATGTGGGCAATGGGAGCAATGTAAAATTAATGCAGCGCTACGATCTAGCAGACAGGCACAGACAATATCACAAACGGCAATTCCAGCAAAGCGAGCGATGCGCAGATCAGCTGACAGCAGCAAATAGCAGAGAGAGAGTGATAGCGCTACGATACCAGGAGCCAGGAGCCATGGAGCGTGGGGAGCGACCGCCTCTGAGATGGTAAATTTGTATTACAAATGTAACCTGGGCTTGCAGCCCTATGACGTGCACGCTGATGGATTATAATGAGTGCACTGTGATTGCGTAGCTGCAAAGTAGCCCCATTTCATGTAAGCTTTTAGTCCTGGCTTAGAAGCCAACAGTATATTGCAGTCTAGGACTTGGTGTTTTTTTATTTCCCTTTACTACAAGTCCCAGAAACCACAATACAATTTAAGCAGCATTCATAGCGCCTTGAGACCCTCACAGGTATGTAGCGCGCTTTATAAATGCTATGATTGATTGAATGATTCATGATGGGTTACAGAATCCTTCTTCCGCCGCTCAGGGTTTGAGAGCAGAGGAGTCTACAGTAGACCAGTCTTTTATCCTATGCCTCCTGCAGTATACAAACGCCAGGAACAAAGGCAAAGATGTACCTGTTGCCTTCTTGTTGTTCAAGGCAGTCTTCGATTGGGTGGAAAGGAAGTATCTGTGAGAAGGTAAAGAGAGAGTCGATTGACATGACCCTTCTGCTTCTTGTGAACCTCATTACAACCCCAGTCCACGGATCCAGACAGAGTTATAAGGGGCGCTCCCAGTCACCTTGACATCAATCTGAGAAGCAGCACTTTACTGTCTGTATAGAAGTACATGCTTGATACAGTCCTGCAAGTTACACCACTTACCATCCATAGGGAGTCACACTTATGTCCGCTCCAACCGTCCTTAAAGTGACACCACTTACCATCCGTACGGATAGACACACTTTTGTCCGCTCATATCATCCTGCAGCTACACCACTTACCATCCATAGGGAGTCACACTTATGTCCGCTCCTATCATCCTAAAAGTGACATCACTTACCATCTGTACAGATAGACACACTTTGTCTGCTCATACCATCCTGCAAGATAAAGCCACTTACCATCCATAGAGAGAGTCACACTTCTGTCCTTCTGTGCGCGGATAAATCTGTATTGCTGTTGAAAACAGGAACCTAGGTTCTAAACAACTGAACACAATCTGTCTTCACAGTAATGGACACAATCTTAAGGTTATAAATATCAACCTTAAAACTAAAATATTGATTTGTTGGGATAGAAAAGAAAAAGGTAGGAGAAAAATCTCTTTCTGGATAGTGTAAAGAAGCTGCTCTATCTATAGTAATTTTCTCAAGCGTTAGGATACTTCATGAGGAATTTATTATACATGCAAGAGAGCGCCGGGAAAAGCGTCCGGACCGCTCCGATAATTGCGCTCACTCTCTCGGGAAAATGGCGGCCGCGCTCTACGTCATTACGTGCTTACGCAACGACTAGAACGCAACACTACATATCTCCCTTCTTTATATAACAACAACAATTTATAAAATGTCTTTCAGTCACTCAGGCAGTATTTTGCTTCCCTTCACCCAGTTCATAGTCTCTGAATTTGGCTGGCCTCACCACTGTTCTCCCTGCACATGTGCGTCTTACCGGAGTGGAGGTGGGACTCTCCTCACCTTCCTCTGCCCTGCTTGCCATTTTCTTTCCGGCTTCCTTAAGGCTCTCTCTCTCAGGAGTCTTGTCAGCATTCACCTGATGTTCCTCCACGATGGGGTTGTCTCCTTCTTCAAGCTCGACTCCACTTCCTTCTGCCCTCAAGTTCCTCTCTCCTTCACTTGGCAACACACTGTCTGCAGGTGAACATTGGTTCTCTCGTGTCCTCGATATTTCCTCTCTCGCCCACTGCATCACTTTGTTGCACTTGGACATGCGATCCTGCGACCAGACGTTTCCGTTGCCGAGCAGTGCAGCTCGGTCATACACTTCTTTTACTTGCATAGGCAAGCTGTATTTGATGTCTCCTTTCCTTCTCAACTGGGCCAGTTTGACTCTGACCCACTCTCCCCTTTCCAATGCTGTCTCCTTCACTTTGCGTCTCTTATTGTAGTGCTCGGTGTGTATTCTCTGTGCTCTCTCCAAGTTGCGTTGCACTACTGTCGGTGACCATTTACTCGTGACCGTCTTCTCCCTCCACGCCAGGTTGTCTTTGGTGAAAGGATAACGTCCTCTTAATATTTGGAATGGGCTGTACCCTGTGCCTGTGGGTGTGATACGGTAGGCCAACAGCGTACTCCTCACTTCCTTTTCCCAGTCATTCCCTACTCCTATAGCTGACTGTATGGAGTCCATTATGACACGGTTGAACCTCTCGGCTAGACCTTTGCCCGCTGGATGGTACACCGATGTGTGTTTGACCTTGATGCCATTTCGCTCCATATATTTGTACCATTTTTCCGATGTGAATTGAGGTCCATTGACACTCAGAATGGAGCGGGGGATACCTTCTCTGTGGAAGAGGGCTGTGAGAAATCTGAGCACTGTCTCCGTGTCCATCTCCTCTTGTATATCCACTTCGGGGCACTTAGAATACCAATCTATGAGAACACATACATACTTCGGGGTTCCCAATGCATCCAGTACAGGCCCTAGAATATCTATCGACAATTTCTCCCATGGGTTAGCGGGGTTGTCGAACTTTCCCAAGACTGGGCGTAATAGGGTTTGAGATTTATCCGCTCTTTGGCACTGGTCACATTCCCTCACATGTCTCTCGATCTGAATGTCCATTGCAGGCCACCAGTACATCTGCTTGGTTCTTATCTTGGTTTTCATTATGCCCAAGTGTCCTTTATGCAATATGACTAGCAGACGTGGTATCAACAATACTGGCGGGACTATTTTATCTCCTCTGAAGAGGAAGGTTCCCTGGTCTCCTATGGATAACTCCTCACGCACTTCAAAGAATTTCCTGAGCTCCTCTTTTTTTGGGGGGAATTTTTATTAAGATTTTTATTAAGTTTCAAGAAACAATGGTGTTCATCACAATCACACAATGCAAAATATACAATTGTACCTTAGGAAGCAAGCAAAAGGAAGGGGTTGGGTACCGTAGATATTTCTCTTTACAGTTCAGCATTGAGCTCCTCTTTTAAGTGCCTTTTTTTCTGGACACCCGTGCAGTATGAAGTTCTTGATGACCTCTTTAATATCCGGGTCATTTCCATAGGCTTGTTCCCATTCCTTGCCACTTATCACTTTCTCATGATCTTCCATAAATGCTACCCTGACTTAGTCCTCGTCGGCTTCATTTTTATTTTTTTTAATATTTGTTTTATTTTTCAAGTTTGCACAGATTATACATCATAACACACTTAATATCCTAATTTCTCAGCAGTTAATAAACAGTATCTTTTGTTTGCAATTACATTTCATTACAACAACTTTGTTTAGCTATGGCACCGCCTCTTGGTTAAAGACAAAAATAAGCTTATAAGAAAAAAAATAACCAATATATTGAACAACAAACCCCTAAGACAGAGAAATCAGGAAAAAGAGTTTATCTTCAGGCACTGCTTCCATATGTAAATGGGCTCCCATATTCTTAGGCCTAGCTGCCTCCCTTTCCTGCCTTTTCGTGCATAAATAGGCTTTTCCAAATTGTAAGCTGCCAGAAGATTAGCCAACCATACTTGCATTGCCGGGGGGGTTTGGTCCTGCCAAGCCCTGGCTATACTTAATCTATACACTGCCATAGCGATAAACATAAATTCTCTCTGCGATGCATTTGCCTCTGGTCCTATCCCTAGTAATATACTCGTAGGGTTAAGCGTTGTTTGAATATCTAAGGATTGATCCAGGAACTTCTCTATATCTCTAATTAGAGTGTGTAATTGAGGGCAGGTAGCAAAGATATGTATCATATCTGCCCCTACTGAATTACATCGTGGACACAATGTACCCGCAGTGCCACCCCATTTTGATATTCTTGCTGGTGTAAAGTACAGTGAATATAGGGTTTTATAATGTTGTGATTGTAGGGGGGCAGAACAAAGAACTGTACGCCCCAAGTCCAAGGACTCCTCAAACCAGCCTACTTCTCCATTCAGTTTCTCTGCCCATTTCCTACTGTATTTCTCTCTATCGTCAGCTTTCCCTTCTAACAGGCTTGCATAGAAACTGCGGATAGTGCAATCCCCCCTAGCCTAATTTTCTCCATTATCTCAATTTTGGCAAAGCCCGCCGGTCCTCCCCGTTTAGTGTTTAAAAAGCTCCTCACTGGCAAGTATTTAAAGAAGTCCCTCCTATCTACTCGGAATTTTGTTTACCAAATCCGAAAACTGCACGAGTCCCTCCGTATCCATCCCATCCCCAATCTGTTGAATCCCCTTCCCTGCCCATCCTGCAATTACCGTATCTGCAAAGACTGCTACTGGAAAGGACCTATTTTTGTACAACCTGGTGTACCAATTGAATCTACCCAGACCAGATCTCTTTAGAAAAGCATTCCAGAATTTGAAAGCTGCCCCCACTGTCTTAAACTTTGTCATTTTGTAATATCCGAAGTCAATGCAATTTAAAAAGCAGTTTTCCGCCTCCGCCCCTAGCACCGCAGCATAGATTTTGGTGGAATAGCTCGTAATTCTTTGGTCGGTTCCACCGCCACCCACCAACCCCTGCATATATTGTATGGCAGCTGCCCAGTAGTATAGTCTAAAATCTGGTGCACCCCACCCCCCCTCTCTCGGCAGGGATATGAACCTATAGGCCCTCCGAGTCTCTCCCTGTGCCCATATGAATCTGTTTAGGATTGTCTCAAGTGCATTGAACCACCTATTTTCAAAAAATAACGGAATTGACCTAAAGAAATATACAAAATTTGGCAGTATTAGCATCTTGATGACGTTGGTACAGCCCACTACAGATAAATGCAGATTATTCATTCTTTCTAGGTCTAGCTTTACCCTATCCATTAGGGGGGCGATATTACTCTGTACCACTCTGTACCACTGTATCTAAATCCGCTGAGATTGCCACTCCCAGATATATTGCCGAACTTACCACCCTTTGATCATTGCAAACTACAAACCTATTACCTACTACCTGAGTCTTAGTTCTATTTAAACTATATCCCGATACCTGCCCAAAACGCTGCGCCTCGTCTTCTATTTCTACAATAGCTTCAGATGGGTTAGGTGTCAAAATGGCCACGTCGTCCGCGTAAGCCAACGTCTTAACCTCACAGCCGTTTTCTCTCATTGGAAGAATTTGAAGATTGCCTTCTAACCTCCGTAGAAAAGGGAGTCCTCATCGGCTTCAGTCGATGCTGCCTCCATAGCCGATGCTCAGCAGAGATAATCCGCTGTCTTGTTCTTAGTCCCCGGGATGTATTCAACATCATATCTGTAATCCAACAACTTCAGAGTCATTCTGGCAATGCTGGGTAAGGCGCTTACATGACCGCAGGACGTGAGTACTTTGACCAGGGGTTTGTGGTCTGTCTTAAGTCGGAATCTCGTGCCCCATATGAATTGGCAGAATTTGGCCATGGCCCATACCACCGTCAGCATCTCTTTTTCTATCACACTGAATTTCTGTTCTGTGGTTGATAGTGATCTGGACGCAAAGCTGATGGTCACCATCCCTCCATTATCTCTTTCCTGCATGAGGACTACCCCAAGTCCTTTCTCGCTCGCATCTGTGGTCAGTGTGGACTTTCCTTGCGGATCATAACCTTGTAGAGGAAACACTTTGCTAATGTCCTCCTTGATTCTCTGAAATTCTCCTTGCACCTCTTCCTTCCACCCGAAGGCTGTTTTATATCATATGATTAGTTATAGGCGATGTGTCTTGGTGGAGAAATGCTGCCCAAACTTACTATAATACTCAGCCATCCCTAAGAATGATCTCACTTCTTCCTTGTTCTTAGGTGCGGGTGCCTCACATATTGCTCTGACATTGGCATGTTTAGGCGTGATGCCTTGCTCACTGATCTCATGCCCTAAGTATGTGACTGACGCCTTTCCAAATCTGCACTTTTCCCACTCCGCTGTTAGGCCATTTCTTTCCAGGACTTGTAACACTATTGCCAGCTTTTTATCATGGTCGGTTTGATCCTTGCCCATCAACAGAATGTCATCTTGGAAGTATTGTACTCCCTCTATGTCCTTAAATAGTTTGGGCATCAGTTTTTGGAATACCGCAGCTGCTGACGCTAGGCCAAACGGCATCCGGCGGAACTGATAGCACCCGGAGTGCATTATGAATGAAGTCAGTTTTCTGCTCGTGTGATTCAGGGCTATCTGGTGGTATGCCGAGGTGAGATCAATGGTGGAAAACCATTTTATCCCCTTTGTTTTTGCTAGCATTTCATCTATCCTCGGTAATGGGAATTTTTCCACTATTATGCATTTGTTCAGTTCTCATAGGTCCACGCACAAAAAAACTTTGCTATTGGGTTTCATCGCTACCACTAATGGGGCCAGCCATTCTAAACTGTTTATCGGTTCGATGATCCCATTGTCCTCCAGTCTCTGCAGCTCTTGTTGTACGGAATCTCCGATGGCTATTGGTATATTCCTCACCTTGTGAGACACTGGTGTTGCGTTCTCCTTAAGGTCAATTCTTTGTGAGAATTTTGTCAGCTTTCCCACTCTTCCTCCAAACACAGTGGGGAATTTGTTTTTCATCTGTTTGATGTTTGGATGTTGCTCTATGCCGGTCATCATGACTTGCGTGTCCCCTCCTGGGTTCAATTGTATGCTTAGGTACCTTGATCCATCCATCCCAGAACGGAGGGACCCTTCTCAGCTACATATCATTTGCACTCTGAACTGCGATCCTTAAATTCAAACTTCAGGACTCGATACCCGACCATTGGGATGAGTTCTCCCGTGAACGTGACTGGACGTATATCTGGGAGTTGAAGGCGTGATCCTAGGCTGGGTTTGAAAATTTTGCTCCACACTGTCTGTTGTATGATGGTATACGGGGATCCGGAGTCTTACACCATCTTGATTGGTACCCCTCCTATCATCATGTCGCATTGGGGCTTCTTGGAGCGTCTGCAGTCTATGCCCCGTACTTGTTCTTCGATACACAGGACGCTTTCTTCTTCCTCTTCTTCTCCTTCTTCTTCATTCCCCTCGTCTTGTTCCACATACTTGACTGTCGGCTTTTTCATCTTGCGGTAACACACCATTTCAAAGTGTCCTATGATACCGCAATACATACATTTTACTCGAAAGGCAGGACACCGTTTGTCGTATGCCGCATTGGATGAGCTTCCACACCTGTAGCACGTGCTTGTGCCTTCTTTATTTTGTTTCTTTGCCTGTGTTGGTCGTGGGGTTCATTTGGTTTGCATCTTCCCTTCCGCCACCGTCGATTTGCCCCTCTCTGGTGGTTCAGCTTCGGCGACTCTGTTGACCATGGGTCTCGTGGTGTTTTCTCTCTTCCCCGCATCCGCACATCTATTGGATAGTTCCGCTTTTTTCACTATAGCAATGACTTCCTTCAGGGTTGCGTCCCCGTTAACCCATAGTTTGTCTTGGCTTGCTGTGTTTGTTGTGTGCATGACTATTTGGTCTTTGATGAATTCATCGTGCAATGCTCCAAATTTGCATGTGATCGCTAATGTCTTTAATGCCGCCACATAATCGTCAATAGACTCACCCAATTCTCGTTTCCTCTGTTGAAAATTATATCTGTCTATGGACGTGCACACTGCTGGTCTATATTGGTTGTTTATGTCCTCTATCGCGTGTCTAAATACGTCATCATCAGCGGCCTGTCATTGTGTGGGGACCAGATTCTGGAAGACCCTGATTCCTTCCGGGCCTAGGTTGTGAAATAATATTCTTTTCCTCCTTTTGCTGGGGTATGCTTCTCCACTTTTGTCTTCTAGGGCTTCTGAATAGTTCATAAAATATTCTCTCCAATACTCCCATTTCATCAGGGGTTCACCCGGTTTAAGTAGGAACGGGATTGGAGTCGTGAGTGAAGACACCTGCGCACACATTTCGGTTCGCCTTTCTGGTGCCGCTTCTTCCCCTCTTGGACTGCCCGGTGCACTTGTGCTTCTGTGGTGTGTTTGGTCCTGTTGGGGCTCCAAGGCACCCTCTTCACTGTGCTGCGCTTGTTCCGCCAGGGTCCTGGATGCCTTTTAGATGCTTTTGGCCAAGTCACTTTGCGCCCGGTGTCAGACCTTAATCTTACCAATTAACCTTTTCGGTTCTTACCATTTGGCTTGCGCGGGAACAGAGATGCCAGGTTCCAAACCCTCTCAGAAATAATTTGGAGGTCAAGTATACTGAGCCTCTGAACCATTCCTTTGGGGGAAGGGGGAATGGATAAAATAACAAACAAAGAAGAGACTGGTCCTGAGCTGCTCCTCTGGTTCTTATTCGTCTATGACTTCTATCCGTCACTGAACCTACGGAAGGAATACACAATTAATCTACTCTATTCCTTTTCTACCTATCTCTTAAGATGAATCTTTAACTATTAGCACCTACCCGGAACTCTCAAGAACTGTGCCCCTCTTCTGCTTCTTTTTCTTTATTTCTAGTTAACCGCCTTGTCTAATTAGTTGTACCTGTAAACATATGATAATCTTATTATTTTGTGTGTGTTTATTTTTCAACTCACTTTCTAATATTTCTCTTATTATAGTTCACTTACTTTACTAATTAGATGTGCCTTCTGTTAACCTTTTCTTGATCCTGGGTATTCCAATGTTGTGTTTTTGAAAATAATATGATTCAGCTTCAGCTTCTAAAATACATAAATGACTATTAGCCTTCAGCCAAACCTTATTATTAACTATTCTACTCTTCAGTATCTACACTTACTCTTTTAAGCTGCTTGCTTGTCTTATCTTCTAAATGTTGGATAATGCATATTATCTTTTTCTATTACTTTTTTAAATGAAAATGTAAACTCCTTTTCTTGCTCCTTAGATTACCATGTCGTATGGCAGAACATCGAAGAAATGAATCGCTTTAACATTTGCTGGTAAGTATCATTAATATCTGACTTCAAGTGCTTAACTCTGTAAAATATTCTGTATTATTTTTTCTCTAACGTCACTTAGCTTAAATGTTTCCTTTCTGTCTTAGTCCTCTTCCAGATTTTATCGCAGCTGACTCCTCCTCACGCCTCCCTGACGACGCTGTGGGGTATTCCGAAGTTGTCGTTTTTTACGGTAAGTTTAAATGGACCCTTCTGAAAGAATCTTTGCTTTTTCCACAACTTCACTTCCTTAACTCTAAACCCTAACTCTATGGTTACTCTTCAGGGACTCTGACTAAGAACTCCTGACTAAGAAAATACGAGATGCCGAATTACACTGCTCGCTCGGTAGAATCTCAGGTGAAGTGCGCACTTCCCATAGCGTTCGCGCCTAACCTGGACCATCGAGCAGCTGCGGGCAGGAACACTAGACCGCGACCCGATCTTCGACATCGCGGCCATCTTGGAACGCCGATCTCGAGCTAGCGCTGTCCAGGCATTGTTTTTTAGCAGTATTTCACTGGTTCTGAACATTTGAGTTGGGGTCCTAACAGTACCCCCCAACAAGGGACGTCCTGCTGTTCTCGGTTTTGCAAGAAATCGCTGATGAAAGGACCTTATTAATCTTGGAGCATGAACATCAGTGTCTAATTCCCAAGATCATTCTTCTGGACCGTAACCTTTCCAGTCTATTAGATAGTATAGTTTTCCTTTTGAATTCTTTGAATCTAGAATCTCTTTGACTTCAAACTCTGTACCAGTTTCCAAGTGAATTGGTTTTGGGGGCATGGTTCTTCGCAAATTTGCAGACGTTTTCTTTAGCAATGAAACGTGGAAGACTGGATTAATTCTCAATTTGTCAGGTAGCTTTAGTCGGTAAGTGACTTGAGACTTCTTTTTCTCGATTTGATATGGTCCAATAAACCTAGGTTGAAATTTCTTATTGCCTTTTAACCTAGGGTTTTTTGTGCTTAACCAAACATGATCTCCTTTTTCTAAGGGAGGGCCCTCACGTCTGTTTCTATCTGCATAGTCTTTATACTTTATTTTTGCCACTTCTAGATTCTTAATCGCACTTTGATGGACTTGCTCTAAATGCAAGAATACCTCTTTGACTGCTGGGACTGTCTGATCTGTTTGTTTTATTGTCAAATTCGGATGTCTCCCATAGTTCATATAAAAAGGGGAATAACCAGTAGAGACATTCTTCGCATTATTGTGAGCAAACTCAGTGGCCCACAGATAATCCGACCAATTTCCATCTTGCTTCAAAAGGAATAGCCTCAAATACTGTTCTAACTCCTGGTTTACCCTTTCTGTCTGCCCATCTGTTTCTGGATGATAACTGGTGGATAATCTGACCTCTGTACCTAATCCTTCCATAAAAGCCTTCCAGAAACGAAATATAAATTGGGACCCTCTGTCTGAAATAACTACTTTAGGGATTCCATGTATCTTGACTATTTGTGTGCTGAAAATTGTTGCTAATTCTTTAGCAGTAGGAACACCCTTAAGTGCAGTGAAATGAGTCATCTTTGACAGAGTGTCTACGACTACTAAAATGGTATTAAAGCCCTGACTAAGTGTTAAATCTACAGTGAGATCTAAAGTTACTGTAGGCCAAGGGTAGGGTGGTGTGGGTAGTGGTTGGAGCAACCCCTTCTTAGCCTGCCGTTCTGATTTTCCCTGAGCGCAAGTTTCACAGGACTTAACGTATTGTTCTATATCCTTGGTCATGTGTGGCCACCAGTAATGTCTCTTGATGATTTCTTCAGTTTTTGCCTCTCCTTTGTGTCCCGCTAACACCCCGTCATGACATTCATGCATAACTTGCTGTTGTAGCTTCTTGGTAGGTAGATATACGGCCTCCTGAACATGGGGTAAGTCATGGATGATTTTTCTTCCTGTTCTTTCTTTTGCCCATTCCTGCATATCCTCCGGACTCATGGCTTCAGAAACATGTTCTTCTAAATTGATGGAACTCGTAACACCAATGATCTTAGTACTAGGTATTATAGTTTGATCTCCTGTGTTGATCTTTTGATTTCCTGTGTCTATTCTGGATAACGCATCAGCTTTTCCATTTTGTGCTCCCGGTCGATAAGTGATCACAAAGTCGTAATCGTCGAAGTACAAAGACCATCTCAATTGTCTTGGTGTAAGTGTTCTCTGGCTGTTTTTAGGAATTTTAAGTTGCGATGATCAGTGAATACCGTTACTTGGTGCTGAGCGCCCATGAGATGATGTCGCCACTCCTTGAATGCGTCTTTAATTGCCAACAATTCCTTTTCAGTGATTGTGTACTTAATTTCAGCTGGAGTCAGTTTCCTCGATCGATAAGCTACAGGATGTAGTAGGCCAGTCACCTTATTCCGTTGGGACAAAACTCCCCCGACAGCCTGATCTGAAGCGTCAGTCTCCACATAAAATGGTTCTGAAAGATCGGCATGCTGGAGGATTAGTGCTGCGGTGAAGTCTTCTTTTAAAGATTTAACGGCCTCTTCAGACACTTCTGACCATTCAAAACGAATTCCCTTTTTTAACAGTCGTGTGAGGAAGAATTTTCCGTGAAAACTCACTAATGAATCTTTGATAAAAGTTTGCAAATCCTATGAAGCTTTGAACTTCTTTCACACTGGTGGGGGATTTCCAATATATCACTGCTTCGATTTTTCGCTTATCCATAAGTATTCCATTTGGAGAAAGGACAAATCCCAAGAACTCCACTTGGGTAATGTTGAAAGCACACTTTTCCAGTTTCACAAATAATTGATTTTCTCTTAGTTTCTGCAAGACCCCTCTGACTTGCTCTTGATGTTTATTCTGGTCTGAGGAATAGATTAGAATATCGTCGATGTACACAATTGCACACTGGTCAATAAAATATTTTAAAACATCATTGATGAAGTACTGGAAGGCAGCGGGAGCGTTACATAGACCATAAGGCATGACTTGGTACTCATATAACCCAAACCTTGTTCTGAAAGCTGTCTTCCACTCATCACCTTCGTGCATACGTACCAGGTGGTAGGCCCCCCTTAAATCCAACTTGGTGTAAATTTGTGCCCCTTTCACTTGATCCAGAAGGACTGATATGAGAGGTAATGGGTACCGATTCATTTTGGTGATTTTGTTGATTGCTCGGTAGTCTATGCAAGATCTCAAATCCCCTTCCTTCTTGGGTACGAAAAACGGAGGCGAGGATACCGGGGATTGTGAAGGCCTAATGAAACCATTGGCTAAGTATTTATCCAAATACTCTTTTAGATGATGGTGTTCTTTTTCTGTTAACACGTACACTCGACTGCACTGTAAATTTGAGCCTGGTTCTATGTCAATTTTACAATCGTATACACGATGAGGGGGAAGTTGTTCCGCTTCTTTCTCATTGAATACATCTTCAAATTCCTTGTAATCTTCAGGTATTTCTTGCGCATTAATGACACACAATGAGGCTTCTGCCGAACACAAGGAATGCGCTGGATTATGTTCTCGAATGTTTCCTTATCTCCAAAACAGTTCTCTTGGCAATAATCGGAATCCATCATGATTGTTCTAGAACTCCAATAAATAGTTGGATTGTGCTCTGTAAGCCTAGGAAGCCCCAGTATCAACTGAAATTGGGGGGTATCTATTAAATTGAATTGAATCTTTTCCTCGTGCCCATCGTTAGAAATTAGTTGTATCAATTCCGTATGACTCACGATGGGTCCGTAAGAGAGATTTGTCCCATCTATTGCTCGGACTGGCTCACTTTTAGCTTTCTTAATCGTTTGTATTCCCATCTTGTCTGCAAATTTCAAATCACAGAAGTTTCCTGTGGCTCCCGAGTCTATCATCACAGAAACCTCTGTCATGGTGATGTGTCGGAATTTAATTACCATAGACAAAATAATATGAGGGGCTGAGGATTGCTAAGTGTTGGCCACTTGGTGTTCTCCTGGAGTTGTCTTTTGATTCGCACCCACCTGTTCAACTCCTTCCACAGGTGGTGCAACTAGTTTTCCTTCGGCTTAAAAATGGTCTTCTGTTTCTTCGGACAATTTCTAACAAAATGCCCTCCTGAGCCACAATACATGCATAAATTGCTTGCCCTCCTTTTCTCTTTTTCTTCCTTTGATAAAGGGCCTGTAACAGTTCCAATCTGCATAGGCTCCGCACCTTGTTGTCCATCAGTATTTCTACTACTGTCGTTTCGAACTCGATCAAATCTTGGTACAACTGATCAAAAATCTTTTCTCTTTTCCCCTTTTCTCCCACCTTGACGAAAATCGATCTCTAATAATAAATCCACCAACGCTGAAATCGCAGTCGGTCGATTCGGTATTTGAGCTACCTCATCTTTCAAACCGCAATAAAAAAACACTGCTCTCTTGCTCTCAGGCCAGTCCGTCTCCACCACAAGTTTGTTAAACTGAGCCAAGTAACCCACCAAATCACGGTTTCCCTAACGCAAGTCAAGCAGTTCATTATCCACTGCCTGAGAGATTCTTCGTCGATCAAATATCCGAAGAAATTCTTGTTTAAACTCTTCGTAATTTCGCAACAAAGGATCATCTCTAGAAACCAGGGGCATAGACCATGACGCTGCATCTCCATTTAAATACGACAGCACAAAGGCCACTCTAGATTGCGCATCAGGGAAAATTGAAGGGCGGCAAATGAAATGTAATGAACATTGCGTAATGAATATTTGCGCCTTCTGCGGATCTCCACTGAAATGCTCTGGGGGAGCTAAGGGATTCGCTGGGGACACGGAGTGAATTACTTGTGTGGTCATTCTGTTTGCATCTTCCAATGCAGGGTTTATGGTATCTTGTCCTGAACTAAATGGTTGCCTAAGTCGTTGTGCTAGTTCTGCAGTTTCTTTTCTTGAATTTACTACTTCTTGTCTAAGATTCTGATTCTCTTCCCTGACTGCAACCAGTTCTTTCTGTATGGCATCTAATACAGCCCCTAATGTCTGTAAATGTATTCCCTCCGCCATCTCTGTTCAGGCGCTGAGTGCAACGTGGGCATTTCACTCAGTCAGACCTTAATCTTACCAATTAACCTTTTTGGTTCTTACCATTTGGCTTGCGCGGGAACAGAGATGCTAGGTCCCAAACCCTCTCAGAAATAATTCGAAGGTCAAGTATACTGAGCCTCTAAACCGTTCCTTTGGGGGAAGGGGGAATGGATAAAATAACAAACAAAGAAGAGACTGGTCCTGAGCTGCTCCTCTGGTTCTTATTCGTCTATGACTTCTATCCGTCACTGAACCTACAGAAGGAATACACAATTAATCTACTCTATTCCTTTTCTACCTATCTCTTAAGATGAATCTTTAACTATTAGCACCTACCCGGAACTCTCAAGAACTGTGCCCCTCTTCTGCTTCTTTTTCTTTATTTCTAGTTAACCGCCTTGTCTAATTAGTTGTACCTGTAAACATATGATAATCTTAATATTTTGTGTGTGTTTATTTTCAACTCACTTTCTAATATTTCTCTTATTATAGTTCACTTACTTCACTAATTAGATGTGCCTTCTGTTAACCTTTTCTTGATCCTGGGTATTCTTATGTTGTGTTTTTGAAAATAATATCATTCAGCTTCAGCTTCTAAAATACATAAATGACCATTAGCCTTCAGCCAAACCTTATTATTAACTATTCTACTCTTCAGTATCTACACTTACTCTTTTAAGCTGCTTGCTTGTCTTAGCTTCTAAATGTTGGATAATGCATATTATCTTTTTCTAGTACTTTTTTAAAGGAAAATGTAAACTCTTTTCCCCTTTTCTCTCACCTTGACGAAAATCGATCTCTAATAATAAATCCACCAACGCTGAAATCTCAGTCGGTCGATTCGGTATTTGAGCTAGCTCATCTTTCAAACCGCGATAAGGCAGACGAAGGTTTGCCTTTTTGGCTCTGAAATTCTGGAACTCCCTTCCCTTGAACATCAAATCAAGCAGCTCCCTCCTTCATTTTAGGAAGTTGCTAAAAACTTTTCTCTTTCCCCCACCCTGCTAACCCTGCACTTAACCTCAGCTCCCGAATTCGATGTCTTATAGCGCCAGGAAACCCATGGTGTCAGCGCGCTTTACAAATTTCATTTAATAATAATAATACAACTGATCAAAAATCTTTTCTCTTTTCCCCTTTTCTCTCACCTTGACAAAAATCGATCTCTAATAATAAATCCACCAACGCTGAAATCGCAGTCGGTCGATTCGGCCGACTGCGAATTCGGCTAGCGTTGCAGTGCGAATGCGCTGCCATCGCTTTGTGAGGCATACAGTATACACTATAGTGTGGAAGCTTCGTGGAAGCTCCGCCCACGCTCCGGCCTATCTTTTTCATTGGCTAAGGTTATAAATGCTGCATTCCGATTGATTTTAAGCTTGTTAGTCCCGTCGTATGACAGCCATGTCAGTCATTTGTGTCCTTCCACGGCTATCTGCCTCTTTACTGAACAGACTACTCTCTTCCCATGCCCACACCCCTCCCACAGTCACCCCTCCCACAGTCCGATGCCCCCACCTCCTCCGGCTGGCTTACAAACATCTGTGTTTTTATTTTTCTCTCCCCTCTTTGTTTGCTGTGGTTATTTTATTTGTCTCTTCCCACCCCCCTCCGAGATATTATCCGTGATCTTGGTTTATTTATTTATCATTAAGTGATACAGCCCATGCGAGGCTCTCACCCTGCTCTCCAGCTCCAAAGTCGGCAGCATTATACGCTGAGCCATCTCCTTGCTTAAAGACAAGTCCCTTAAAGGGCTTTATTGCTGTTTCTCTCACCGAGTCACCCTCCCACCATGCACTCACCAATAACCCCTTCCTCCATCTCGCTTTCCCTGAGCTCCCCCTTAAGCGCCTGGGAAGTGTGTTCCCTTCATTACACAGAAGTGTAGAAGCGCTTTCACTTTCAATGTAAACAGCCTCTGAGCTTGACTCTCTTCCAGAGCCACTCCCTGCCAGCCCTTGCAACATCCACACACGGTGCATTAGAAGAGGTAACGGTCCCAGAGTGTTCGGTTCATCCATCGTGGTGTCTTGTCCGTAGACTATCTCACGCTGTGTCTGTGGTAAGTCTCAGCATCTCACCGAAGCAAACAGCTGCTCGTGTGACCCGCACGAAGCCTCACACCCAGAGTGCTAGGAGCCACAGGCCTCCCGCGAGGATGTGCGCAAGCTGCTGTACTCAGGGTACCCGGGCAGCATGCACTGCCCTCCCCCACTGCAGTACCAGAAATGCTGCATTAGGGCCCATTCTGCAATGCCGGGGTAATTCTAGACTATGGCCTTTAAAAACTGCATTCAACACAAAGTAGGTGTTAGTCAATGACTGGAGAAGTTTCAGGTTACAATCTGTAGTGTCGCACTCTAGTTGTTGCGTAAGCACGGAATGACGTAGAGCGCGGCTGCCATTTTTCCGAGAGAGTGAGCGCAATTATCGGAGCGGTCCGGACGCTTTTCCTGGTGCTCTCCTGCATGTATAATAAATTCCTCATGAAGGATTCTAACGCTTGAGAACTTTATTATAGATAGAGCAGCATCTTTACAGTGGCGAAGAGGATGGCACCTGACGAAAGGACAATACCAGGACCCACTAGAGAGCGTGTCAAGGGAGATCATAAGGAACAGGGCTGGAAGCACTGTATGCAGCAGGAGAGCATGGCAGAGGACGACAGTACAACAGGCAGGTGCTCAGAGGGACAGTAGCCACAACTGAGGGGACATAAAGACCTCAATAAAAAGGGGGAAGGAGTAAACCACAGCGAGGGCAGAATCAGAACCCCGGGGTAGAAGGCCAAAGACACAGGCACACCCGAGAACAGGTGAAGCGCGCCAAATATGGGAACAACCCATCGATAGGATTATCCACAAGTGGGTAAAGAAGAGAAGAAGCGGGAAACGACGTCTCGCCGGGTA
Organism: Lissotriton vulgaris; assembly: GCF_964263255.1. NCBI lineage: Eukaryota > Metazoa > Chordata > Amphibia > Caudata > Salamandridae > Lissotriton > Lissotriton vulgaris. Next base: position 199,578 of record NW_028246114.1, on the reverse strand, counting down.
TCAGGACACCAACTCAAATTTTAGCATTAACTCGCCCTGGAATGTGTAGAACCAGTGAAGTACTACTAAAAAACAATGCCTGGACCGTGCTAGTTCGAGATCGGCGTTCCAAGATGGCCGCCGATGTCGAAGATCGGGTTGCGGTCTAGTGTTCTTGCCCGCAGCTGCTCGATGGTCCAGGTGAGGCGCGAACGCTATGGGAAGTGCGCACTTCACCTGAGATTCTACCGAGCGAGCAGTGTAATTCGGCGACTCGTATTTTCTTAGTCAGGAGTTCTTAGTCAGAGTCCCTGAAGTGTAACCATAGAGTTAGGGTTTAGAGTTAAGGAAGCGAAGTTGTGGAAAAAGCAAAGATTCGTTCAGAAGGGTCCATTTGAAGAATTTACACTTTCCGGAAAAAACGACAACTTCGGAATACCCCACAGCGTCGCCAGGGAGGCATGAGGAGGAGTCAGCGGCGATAAAATCTGGAAGTGGACTAAGACAGAAAGGAAACATTTAAGCTAAGTGACGTTAGAGAAAAAATAATACAGAATATTTTACAGAGTTAAGCACTTGAAGTCAGATATTAATGATACTTACCAGCAAATGTTAAAGCGATTCATTTCTTCGATGTTCTGCCATGCGACATGGTAATCTAAGGAGCAAGAAAAGGAGTTTTTTTATTATTATTATTATTATTAAATGAAATTTGTAAAGCGCGCTGACACCATGGGTTTCCTGGCGCTATAAGACATCGAATTCGGGAGCTGAGGTTAAGTGCAGGGTTAGCAGGGTGGGGGAAAGAGAAAAGTTTTTAGCAACTTCCTAAAATGAAGGAGGGAGCTGCTTGATTTGATGTTCAAGGGAAGGGAGTTCCAGAATTTCAGAGCCAAAAAGGCAAACCTTCGTCTGCCTTATCGCGGTTTGAAAGATGAGCTAGCTCAAATACCGAATCGACCGACTGAGATTTCAGCGTTGGTGGATTTATTATTAGAGATCGATTTTCGTCCAGGTGAGAGAAAAGGGGAAAAGAGTTTACATTTTCCTTTAAAAAAGTACTAGAAAAAGATAATATGCATTATCCAACATTTAGAAGATAAGACAAGCAAGCAGCTTACCGAATCGATAGCGTTGCAGACAGCTTTAGAGACAGGGATTATCAGTCACAAAGAACAGGAAATATCCATGGACCCCGTGTTATACCTCCTCCCTAAAATCCACAAAAATTGTGTCTGGGTGTGGATCACTACTGGAGCCGAAATCTAAGTACATCAATTTCTTTTTAAAACCATTCCTGGCATATGTGCCCTAATATTTACAGGATACAACTGACTTATTGAATAAAATAGAAACATTGGAATTTTCAACAAATCGCCAATTATCAGTCACACTTGACTTGTCATTATACACCCAGATACCGCAAGAGGAAGGGTTGAATGCTATAGAAACCTGCCTCTAACAAAAAAAAAGACCAGTAAGAGTTCCAAGTGAATATATAATGCTACTGGCAGTTTTGCATTAAAAAATAACTATTTCAAATGTGAAATTAATTACTATCTCCAAACCAAATGGACCGCCATGGGCGGTCCCTTTGCGCCGGAATTAGCGGTTCTTTTTATGGCTAAATTTGAAGAACGTTTTGTATACAACAACAACCCTTTCTCAGAACATATCTCCACCTATTTTTGCTACATTGACGATATTTTCCTAATGTGGAATGGGACATCCACTGAATAAGTAGGATTTCATACTTGGTTGAACGCACGCTCACCAGATATTAAATTCAATTTAAATTTCAGCTCTAGTACTATGACATTTCTAGATGTAGAAGTCTATGGTTCACAAGGGACACTCATTACTGCACTACAGACGAAGTCCACAGACAGGAATAAAGCTCTTCATTACACAAGTCACCACCCGTGCAGTTTGCTCAACAATCTCCTTGTTGGACAGATTCTCAGGGTAAAACGCAACTGCTCAACAAAAGATGAATACATGCTTCATGCAAACAATCACTTCGAGAAATTGAAATTGCGAGGCTATCCAAGAAAACTACTAAAAAATGCGATTAAACGGGCATGGTGGACACCCAGAGAGGTGTTGTTACAAAAAAACAAAAAAAATTCCACTGAACGTTTGGTATGCGTGACAACATTTTGTTCACACACCAATTTTCTCAAAAAGGTGATTAATCAAAACCGCCACCTTGTGCAGAAATTACACACTTCCTGTGGCAAACCTTTGTTTGCCCTCAAAAAAGATAAAAGCATAGTGGATTCCATAATTCCTGGAGCAATACAAAAAACATCAAATAGGAGCATACTGAGAACGCAATTCAACCTATCTCCGATTATCGGACACCACAAATGTGGAACTTGTGTATGTTGCTCCCAAACAATCGAAGGCCCCCTTTTCAGTTTCAAAAATATCAAATGGAAACATGAGTTGTTTACCAATTGCAAAACAGAGAACGTTGCATATAGCATTTTATGTCCATGCCCAAAATTGAAGATTGGGAAAACCAATCAAGTGCCCCGCCAACTCATGATGCAGCATATGTCCAGAATTCATAAACAGACTGTAAGTGCGCCTCTAGTGCACCATTAGATATTGAAAAATCACAATGTGAATGGTCTAAATGGACTATTCTATCCAAAATAGAAAAAGATCCACGAGGTGGCAATGTGGAAAGGGGACTATTGCAAAGAGAAGCAATGTTATTAGTAAAATACAGCACAGCTCTGAACGGACTGAATAAATTATCTGAACTCTACAATCTATGAAATGACCTCCCTTTACTTCTTTCCTAAATGGACTTACCCATCCGAACATATAACACTGGGAATGTTAGTGTCACATTAGATAAATCTAGTGTCTTCTGGATATCGAGCTTCCACACTTTATGATAGTACACACTTTATGATAGTACACACATTTTTCTAGTTAAATCATTTTCTCAAATGATTTTATTAGTATCACTGTTTCATGCACCTTTACATCTAAGCTATTTGTAAGGTGGCATCATACACTGTTGTGACAATTTGTTTGGACATTCAATTTTTGGACCTCTAATTTTTGGACATCAATTTTTTGGACATCATTCTTTAGACATCGGCCTGACATTTGTTTTGGTCTCCAATGTATTCTTTTGGATTTAATGCAGTCTTCATTTAAACTGCATTTAAGTTAACACTCCATGAAACAGCTACAATAGTGTCATCACCAGATTTAAAAAAAGTCAGATTGTACATGTTTCTTCTCAATGGTAGCAATAAACCTGGGTGAGACCAGTGGGGTCACGTGACATTGCGATCGATATCTTCATAAAAACGTGCACTTTAGTGCTGGTGTTGCTGCTGGCCACAAGATGGATGGGTGTTCCGTACATGGATGCAGAGATTGAAAATACTGGCTCAAGTTGAGCAAACAATGCACCTCTCTGCTGTTTGGTTAAATTTCGATAATGCGAGTCTCGGCGTAACGTCTTCAAAACAACGCTTTTACAGCAGGGCATTCTGCCTTTTGACCGTTGGCAGTTAAACAGCATCTTGTTATTTTTCCACTCACAGATTGAAAGGCACGTCAGCATGTGGGCCGCGATAAATCGGATTAATTCCATAGACATTCTTTAGACGTTGGCTCAAGGTATATCATAATGCGCTGTTGTGTAAACTACGCTATTCTAGCCAAAGGACGCTGCAAAGGCTATCTTTGATTGTTCACTTTTCTTTTGGAAAACGCTCTCTTCGCATCATGTTAAAAGACGCATTCCCCATCTCTACTCCTCTTGAAATATCACCACAAACACTTACAAACTTCAAGACAATGAGGTGGATGTCTTGAAAGTAAGTTGATTGAAGTAATTTGTAAATCAACGTTTTGTGCGCTGTTGTGGCGTCTTCACTAAATACTTTCCTTTTCTCCTTCCTCTGTCTTGAGTTAACAGTGGCACTTGACACATCCTTGATGGGGCACAGCTGGTGCCAACATAGAATTCTGATAAGGGAAAAAATTAAACAGCCTTTGGTGTGAAGTCCAGAGTGCTTGCAGAATGCTGTGGTTTAAGGGTAACACGTGCACTTTTTATTTTGTTTTTCATTTATATCTCCCTGTTCCGGGTTCTTAGGATAACCCCATTAAAACACTAAAGGGGTTTGAAACGCGTTGACCTTTCTTTTGTAACCAAACAAGTTCTCTCAAATTTATGTATCAGCTCCAGAGAGTATAAGTACCATATAACTGGTTAATGAAGTTGATATTTGGTGACCTGATTACAGGACTGTTTGTCCAACACTTTCCTAGAGTTAGGCTGTATTTCAGAGATTTCTAAACATTGTTACACCTTGACCTTGCCCTTGGTTTCCTCTTTCTCTTTTTTTCAATTCTTGTTTATTATTTTTGTATTTACTTTTCTTCTACTTCTTTTGGAACAAGCTTTTTTACATTTCTTAACTGTTTCAAATGTGATACGTAATGTACTGCCACAAAAAAGTTATGTTTTATTTGAATGTATAGTTTTATGTGATCCTGTAACTCTTTGAAAAGTTTATTGAAATAATAACATGAACGAATTGGTTTTGAAATCAAACCTTTCTAAAAAATAAGATTAATAAAAATGTATAATTTTCAAAATGTATTTTCTCAATCACTATGAGTGTCACGTGATTGCGAAGAGTGATTTGTTGAATAGCTATCAGTATTGGCAATTGTGTTGTTGTTCACAATAGTATTGGCCTAGCCTTGCTGATTATGGGTGAGAACCCTTTATTGATTCTAAGTAAGGCCTACCTCACCATAGGATTACATTAGGTTACCCTATTATATTAAATAAGTGTTAACGTTTGATTGGGAGCAATTGAAAGGAGATACCGGATTGGTTGGTTCATGACTGCAGAGCGTGCAATTGAAGGAGGGTACCACAATCGAAACTAAAAAAATAATAACATTGGTGTCTACCTATTAAAGAAATATCTCTTTTGGAGGAGTCATTCCCCATTATCCACTAAGCGGAACTATGTGCTAAACAATTGTAAACAAAAGGTATCATAATATACAGCTTAGTCATCTACTCAGGAGATCTGAAAGAATTATACAAACATTAACTAGAAGAATGAATTTTAATCAAGAAGCATGAAAGATAATAAATTTTTGCATTGGACAATCATATGAAGATGATTGCTGTCATCAACTAAAGTCCTGAAGAAGGTGGTTTATCGATTCTCTTCCACTGAAACGCCACGTCGACAACTACATGCTCTTTAGCATTTTTAATTTATTATTTTATCTTGCGTATTTGCACACTGTGTATAAAAATTTAAAAGTCAATTCAAACAAAATAGTTTTAAAATATTCTGTGATCTTCACATGACACTGTATGAATATATTGATACAGAAGTGACATAGGAGTCTAAGCATATAAAGAATTTCCAGAATTCCATTGTTGTAATTGTTTTTTATCTAAATGTTTATGTATATGCGCATTGAATTGATATAATAAATACTTGCAATTTTTACAGATATTTGGATTTAGTGTTATGAGCTTGAAGTTGTGGGTTTTTGATTGTTTATATGGAAACATAGAAGAGGTTTATAGATGCGGTTGTGGGGGAAACTGTCTTTTTTTACTACAGTGCACCCTGACCCCTACACTGGAAAGGGTACCTCTCAATATTTGTTATTAGATATTTAACCCCATACTCTTCCAAAGGTCACCAGCCACCACGAAGCAGGCCAACACCGGGCCACAGTGATAAGAACTCTTGACTGCATATGCTATGCAAGGTCTGCACAGAACGAGAAGACACATCTCTATGTGATGTTCACTGAGCCACTTTTAGTAAGAAGGGAAGCATCTCTTCCTGTACAGACTGTGTGAATACCATCCATGGGGAAACTGATGTATGCAGCTCCTCAAATGCGTTGCATGAGTTCACTGCACTATGGTGGTCGTACGAGAAGTCAGATCTTGACATTAATTCTTAAAAAGATCACACAACTTGAGAAGAGTGTTTTCTGGAAGAACGTGGAGCACAATGAGATAGAAGCACATCAAGGGTTATTGAGTGGATTAATGTCCAGACACCTGAGTGATGTTTGCATACTTTATTGTTATGTAACATTGAATGTCCTACTTATTTAAAATTTTTATACTTTGCAAGTATTTTATAACAGATTTCAATTTTTTTAAAAAAGGCAACAGTGGAAGTTAGATGCAGGAAACAGTTGACCTCTCCGTCACCATTCCCTATGATGCCCCCTTTATGTACCTGAGGATTAAATATCTCTTTCTTTGCGTGCTTTTACAATGTAAATACCACTGTAATCTGTGACATCATACAAACATTGCACTTTCCGGTTACTAATGTGAAGCTCCTCTATGACGTAACCAGCATCTGTGAGGGCGGTCCTGAGGAACTCCTCATCGATGAATAGATGAGGGAACTTCACATCACCAACCATGAAATACGTTGTTTGAAAGGCTGTCATCATTATGAGGTGTCCTCCACATTTCAGTAGTGAAGACAGATTTTTCAAACCATCGCAGTAGGTCTTCTTGTCTTTGGCTAAGAGGTCCAAAGAGTTTACCAGGAGCAGACAGTCAGCCTGGGGCAGGACAGTTGGAGACAAGGGGTCACTTCTTTCGAAATCACATTTGCAAACGTATTTGACTTTTCGTTGTACCATGTTCTGCTTCTCAGTCCATGTTTCACTAAAAACAAACATATGTAACATGATTAATAGGATTTAGTTACTGGTTAGCACCTGTTTTGTAACATGATGTTAACCATCATGGCTGTTATTCAGGGCAAACAAACAGTTACAGAAAGTTTCAGGATGGCGGCCCCACAGGTATCTGCGGTACACTTTGTATCACACACTTCTTTGGAGCAATCTCCTGAATATGAACTAAAAGCCAAGTTATAACCTTGATTTCTAATAGCATGACTATAGAAGGATTTTCTAATCTGTAAACTGTGGGCAATGCATATCTGCAGAAGCAGTAGAAACAGAATGCATCACTGTGCATTATCAGAGTGTAAGGCTACACTTCCTCACTGCATTATTAGAGGGTAACAGTACACCGAATCATTCTGCCTTATCAAGGGCAGCACACGCTTCTACATCACTGTGAATTAAAAAACAGAGCACTCACCATTATGCACTATCACTGAAGGGCATGCACACAGCCCCACTTGGTAGCTCTGTATCAGAGTTATGTTGCACTGAGCCTGTGCTTAAGTGGTCAGTCAGCAGCACAGACTGACTCAATGAAGGCAGGGGGGTACTCAGTGTGACTCTCATACTCCCATGGAGTGCCAAGCTCTCTGTATTGCTGTCAGTGAAGTAAGTGCTGTAAAGAGCGGGCTGTCTGTAAATCTTTAGCTGTTGGCCTGAGTGTCGATTTGTCTGCATATTTGCTTACTGCTATGTCTGAAAGTCTATTTGCATACATCCTATTGATTTTGTGCTTTCTACATGTGAATAATGTCTCTGTGCATCTATGATTCTGTTGTTGTCTGATGTATGTATGCTAAATATGGCAAAGTTATTTTTCGACTTGTTGTAAACGAATCTAGGATCCTAGTGTAACTTTTCCCGATTCATGCCCTTATATAGGTATACTTTACCCTACCCTTATATAGGCATAGAAATCATTACCATATTTGGCCTGAGCCTTACAGCCCAAATATGGCAAGGCTACTTCCACTAAGTTCTGAGAATTCACAACGATTTCTTGGAGAAACCCGCCTTCAGCAGCTAGGATCTTCCCCCTGCTTGAATATTAAGTTATCCAAGAAATCCTGGAGTTTTCTAGGAAATGAACCTTTGAGTGACGTTATTAAGTCCATCATGCGTCAAACTCGGCACCTTCATGGTATAAATATGCCTACATTTGCCCAAACTAACACATGGTGGTTCTTGGAGCAGATCGACTAACTCCTTGCCCGACGCCCTGCAGCAGCAAGTGCCGAAGGAAGCCGACCCTCCAGCAGATGCACTGAGAGACGCCGTTTCTTCTCTTGCGGAGAAATCCAGCTCCAGTGTTTCCAGCTTACCCTTGCGGGTATCTGGGAGATCGAGTCCTGAGAGAGAGATACAAGACCTCCTTCATTCTAAACCAAGGTACGGAGATGATTAGACCCTTAGAGAATTCTTGATTAGACTATTGGCAGATTCTAGGCAAAGAATACTAAACTAAAAACTACTCCTCAAACGTATTTCTTCCCTTGTGCTAGGCTTAGGTCAGGTACACCGGGGTAGGCATATTTTAGAAGCACCAGTGGAGTACTTTTAGCCATCTCTTTTATCATTGTATGTATTATATGCATTTTATCTAGTTAAAGCAACTTATGGCTTAGAAACTAGATCATGATTTTACAGTACTACTTTATAATACTGTTTGTATTATATGCCTTGTACTTTATAACCAGCATTACCATTGTAGCAGTACATTTCTCATGCTTGAGATAGAAGACTGTTCAATAAATAATTTTATTGAAAACGCCCGTCTCTCTAATTTCTCAGCAACTCTGGTGAAACTAAGTATACACGATTGACTGAGTAAAATAGTTATCTATTGTTTCCGCGACTCTGAAGATTGATTTCTTATTCTTGGGAAACAAAGTTGTCATGTTATATGGTTGTCAGGAACTAATCCCTTTGTGTACTTTCGAGAAAGTTTCTAATGACCTCTGAGCTAGCTGGCACACACATAACTAAGTCTAATATATTTGGTAGAGACCTAGTAGACCTTAGTCCTACGTCTAAACTGCAGTATATATTATTACAATGCGCAGAGCCTATTGGGAATATAGGAACTACACTACAGACCCACATAGATGGTAAGGTCATCTTCAGGACAAGCGATTTGTGTGCCCTGAAAAACAGTGGAAGATTGGGCCACACCTCCAAATTATGAGCTGGAATAGTTTGATTATCCCATAATTAAACATTGTGCTAAAGCATACAAAATTGTGGTAATGGCAACAGCGGTCACTATGTGCGATACAGGTGCCACAAAGGAAGTATAGTAATTGTGCACCAAAGTTCAGGCCTTGAGTCTGCCAACAGAGATATCTCAGGTAAGTGCAGATTAGGGCCCACTGTGATGGGGAGCCTACCAATCTGAGGACAGTATAAGCAAACCTGTCCTGAAAGATGCCGCTTTGAAAGACCTTGTAGCATTGCTTGTATGTGTTCTTCATTCTCATGGTGACTTTGCCACACTTCTATTTTGCTAAGCACGTGAATGTGCTGAATGTGTATTCCTGATAGGCACTGACGTCATGTAGCCTGTACAGATAGGGTAACACAGTTAGGAACACAATGTCATTCTTTTGCATGCTTGATAGGCTTGGTAAGAGACACTTTATTTTTGTTAGATAGTACAAGATGAGCTGCTCTGCGTCGTCGCCACATTGAGAAGAATAACATGTTGTTATAAAAACAGCTTTTGTGCTGAAGCTCTTCCAGAGGAGCCCTTCCCTGCTGGGATTATTACGGAACCTCTACAAACTGTGGTGCAGCCCTGCTGACCCCGACCTCCATCGTGCCAAGGAGGATAATCTGTACTAGTTCCAGACTTCTAACTCCAAGGTATTGGGGTTTAGACTACTCCATTGATCTGGCAGATGAAGACCCCTGTTATTCTCTCGAAAGTGTAGTGTTAGGCACAGATAGAAGTAGGCAAACATTAGCAACAAATAACATGGTTGAATTATTCATGCTGTTTATTATTCTAACAATGCTGATTACTGTAATATGTCTAATCTTTCTAATAATCACAGCTCATGCTTTTTTCACAAAATACGCTAATTTCAATAACAGTTTGAAAATGCTCTGTTGTGTCTTTCCTGCGTTACCTTGGGCATGCCAGAGTGACTAACAGAAAGGTAAGATCTGTTTCCGTAGGTAGCCAGGGGATCAGAGTGTAATTTTCGAGGTTTCCAACAATATCTTTGCCTGGTCTGTTTAGGGGTTAGATGTGGTACTGTAAGATAGATGAAAAACCTACCAACACATACTGATTGTGTATACAGACTGAGTCCAAACACCCTGAATAGTGTTGGTCAAATACACAGTCCTGCCACATCTGTAGGAACCGTAAAACTACCTCTTCTCTGCCACCAAACTACCCTTGTTAAATTTCAGCCGGTGATTCCTTTGTTATTATTGTTCTGCATTGAGTGCCCATTGGAATTGGACTATTCCACTATGTACCATAAATTATTCATTCCTGATTGTTTTGTAACCAGCCACCAATCATCTAGTACAGTAGTTTCCAAACTGTTTAAAACCACGGCCCACTTTTTAGTACGACAAACGTTTGCGACCCACCTGGCATTAATTGACATGAGCCGGGGAGATTTTTTTAAAGTAACTAAAGCATAGTGTGGTAGCGCATTGTCATTTACAGACAGCACATTTTCCATTGAAATGGCCACTAAATTTGCACACATACAGTTTTACTGCTAAAACTATATAGCACACAAATGAAAATATGTAGAAATTGGGGTCGGTGAATATTTATCGTTTGTGCATCACCAAGTAAAGTATCTTGGTTTGTTTCGATCCTACTACAATCTGTTTCCATCACAAGTCAGAATTACAAAGAAGTGCTTCATTTTTCTTTCCGAACTGCTTAATGTGTACAGTTCATTTACATTTTGTTGTGTTACAAAAATTAACGTCCTACAGCCTTTCAATTCACACACCTGTACTCCAGCTGGATTGTTACACAACTTACTTTAATTTTCTTTATCTGACTGCAAAGTGAGAGTCGTTTGTAAACAACACTCCCTATTTGACCTCTATCTCGAAGTGTGTCAAAGGTGACAAGAAGAATACAGAATTTAAAGGCATCTTTTTTTATTGCTTGGTCTTTCCTGACTCACCAGACATCAGTTGCAACCCACAGTTTGGGAAACACTGATCCAGTACAATATAAGATTGATTTTAGGCACCTCTCACTATTAGCTGTTTTTTTTGTGACAATCTATGTATAATTGTATTAGTAAGTAGAAATCTTAACAAGTTCTGTATATAAATCTAAGGAAACATCATTGGTTCTGCTGGCACAGTTTTTATTGTTTATATACTAGCATCTTGCACCATATACTGGATTTATTGTATACTACATTAACTTTGTATGAAACGACTTGTGATTAACTGACAGAACCCCTGTTTCTTATGCATTTAGAGACCATGGAACCTCTACAGTTGCCTTGAATGCACCCTTGTTTACAACCTATGACCATAAACCAACCAATGTGAGTTGTGAGTAGTTTTAATGCAAGAAAAGCAATGAGTATGTAACACTGAAAGGCAGAGGCTGGGCTTGAAAAATCTTTAAAAATCTATTGACTACAATTATCTACTTGACCTAACATCAATACTCTCAACCCACATACTGGTTTCGTACAAATTGTCTGCAAAACATATTCAGCGCCAAGAACCCAAAAAAACTTTGGCCAACCAAATTGCTAGCAAACAGAAAATTTGTATTTGTCACCCAAGTACCTCCCTAAGATGTGTGTATCAGAGGTAGTGGAAGTTTGCAAACATATTAAATAACATCCATGAACAACATATCACGGCACTTACTTGTTAGTGAAGAAGCTAGTGCTCTAAGCTAACCATAGATATAAGGGTGGCGTTTTTCAGATGCAACACTTTCTTCTTGAAAACTCTGTGCAACAGGACCACACTTGTATCAATCAACAGGTTGATGAAGACTGAGTCAAGAGACTACTAGAGCCAGAACAAGTCCCTGTTCTTTCAAAATAAGATCAGTTTTGCACATTGGACTTGGAAGGCTGTGTCCAGTAATGTGTCTCTGTCCAGGGTTTGCTGTCAGCGAAAGCAATACTGCTCGGGTTGGATGAAAGTGTCAAATTTCCAGCTACCCACTTGTATTTGCATTAACGCTGACATGCCTGCTTTGAGGCAGGATTTTGCTCATGTTTTAATCAGATTGGGCTGGCAAAGCCTCCATGTTTTCCTTTATATTGTTGTGGTGTGGCAGTGCCTAATTTGTAAAAAGGAAAAAAAGAAGTGCCGGGCCCATGGTAGGAGTCCACTCCAGCTTGCACTGTCCACTGCTGCTGTCAGCACTGCCAATTACAGCATCAACACAGCTACTCATCAGACTCCTACAAGTGTGACATTTCTGACTATTCCAGGCCCCTAAATCTAAAACAATGGCTTTGGTGGTAGGTATTAGCCATTGTTAATGTACACTGAATTAATAAACAGCTGTTGATGTGCTCAGAAATCACCAGCTCAAATCAAGCACTGAGTTGTGTTAAATGATTGGCAACATGCGTTTTAACATATTCTGGGTAGTCTTAAACAGCTGCTGAGAGTGAAGAGTAATACATATCAAGAAATCACTGGCCAAAAACTGGATGGTAAAATAACACAGCGCAACAGGCATTAACTTGTTAAGGAAAATGGTGCTGATTTGAATAACTCGCTATCTTCTGACTTAGTAACTGACTTGTTTCTTTGACAAGAAGGATTGTGGCCCATAATATGTCTCTTTCCTGGGCTTGCTGACAGCCAAAGCAAAACTGCTGGGGTTGGATCAAAGGTGTCTAACTCCGGCACATCTACTTGGGTTTGCATTTAAGCAGACATTGTGTCCCTTTTGAGGGAGGTACCGAGCTCATTTTCTAATTGATTCATGCTGCTAAACCCACGTTCGCATATTGCCATTGCTGGACTGATGGAAAGCATGATTTCAAAAATAGGAAGGACATGTTTAAGTTTGTGTATTTTTTCAATAGCTGAGTGAAGAGGGATACTGGCTTACGCGTCATCCGGTAAAAGACTGAATTTCATCAACAGTAAGTGCCTTTTTTATAGTACGTAACAAGCTCCTCAAATTTGTGATTCCCAAAACCTCTAATCAAAAATGTTAAAGAGTGCGGCTTGCCAGATATGTACTCAGAAGCCCGTCATTTATGTTATGTTAATAACTATTTCTAGAGCGCACGTACACCCGTAGGTTTCTTGGCACTATTTTTTCGAGGAGACAGAAGTACAATTCTCATGCGTAGGACTGCTTAAAGAGCCATGTTTTCAGAAGCTTTCTGAAGCCCAGAAGATTGTCACAATTCCTATGTGACAAAGGGAGAGAATTCCAAAGGATAGCCGCTAGGCAACAGAAGCAGCTGCCCCCTTGCCTTTTTTTGTTAAACGAAGGGGTGGTGGCTAGGCTGAGATGGGCAGACCATAAGCTGCACGGAGGCTTTTAGTAGGTTATCATATTTCTTATGAATTTAGGACCATTGCTATGTCATTTATGAAAGGAACAGCCTCTTCTAGTAACTCAGCAGTGTCTTCCTTGACACTAGTTTCTCTAGAGCTGCCTTTTCGAGCAGGCTTTGCCAGTGTTAGTAGAGGGAACCCTGCAAAATAATTCTCTGTAAAAAGCAAGTGAAATTGTGTAAGTGCTTTTTCTGGCATCGCTTTCAGCTGTTTTAGCTTCCATTGAAGCCCCTCAATCCTTCCTGCAGCTTCAGAAATAAGACTGTCTTCTTGTTGAAATGCCTTAGACAGGTGGGACGCTGTTTTGCCACACCTGAACCGGCGCTGCTGCTAATACAGGGCTCCCGCTTCGGATTTTGACTTGCCTGACTGCTCCTGGCTCTCCTGCCGTAGCTGTTCCTGTGGGGGTGTGTGAGGCTGCAGGGCTGCGAGCGTGAACCGGGACTCACCTTCCCAGGAGTCCCGGTGTCAGAGACCGAGTCATCTGGCCCCGCTCTCCCTGACCGCCCCACCCCACCTCCAAACAACTGAAAAGGGGCTTGGATACTTTGCTTCGTGGGACGCTGTTTTGCCACACCTGAACCGGCGCTGCTGCTAATACAGGGCTCCCGCTTCGGATTTTGACTTGCCTGACTGCTCCTGGCTCTCCTGCCGTAGCTGTTCCTGTGGGGGTGTGTGAGGCTGCAGGGCTGCGAGCGTGAACCGGGACTCACCTTCCCAGGAGTCCCGGTGTCAGAGGCCGAGTCACCTGGCCCCGCTCTCCCTGACCGCCCCGCCCCATCTCCAAACAACACGGCCCATTGGACTTTGGCCTATAAATATCGGAGTACGACGCTGCGCGGGAGCGCGCGGGGCGAAGACCGGGCAAAGAGCGGGCCGTTTGAGGCCGTTCGAGGACAGAGAGGACTAGACTGGCCCACCCCCTTTTGCCCGATATCCTTCAAAACACTTCAATAACATAAAGGCAAACACCTATCTTCGTCCCCGCGCCCCAAGCACTATGAATACAAGGGTAACTCGCAGCAAGACCTCTAAAGGTGGGTCACAAATCAGTGGCCCCATGGACGATTTCATCACCCGCACCAACATACCCATAGACGAAGAGATATCCAAACTCCAAACCCGGGTCTCGTTAGAATTAGAAGCTGCCAGAAGAGTGTCCCAAGTCATCGCACTTTCCAAAAAATCCTCTTTAGGCCACATAGCCACTTCAGTTACACCTGAGCGACCTGCTCGCCCTCAGTGTATAGTCACTCAGGTCGATGTCCATCACTCCCCGAACCCTGCTACTTTTCCTTCAGCCCTAGAAAGCAAAGATGAGGGAACCCCATCCACACCTGTAAGTGCGTACAACTCTATCCCTACTATATCCCCTCAGACAACCTTGATTACCACCAATACTAGTGGCAAGCAACCAAAGAGAAAACGCCATTCTCGCTCTGCCTACTTTCGCAAAAAAGCAAAAATTGCTGTTCCCAAAAACTTGTCGACGACTAATGCTACAGCAACTAATGCTGGCACAGAGCATACTCTTAGTTCACAGCCACCAAGTGAGGGACAGGGAAAGGGTTTAGTTATTCCCCCTGTTAATACCCCAGAGGATGAGGACCCACAGGTAGATGGGCTAGGCAAAAACATTAAAGAATTTATAGAGGTAGTTTGGGAAACACTCAAAAAACTTCTATCACCCCTAGACCTTAGACTATCAAGGATAGAAAATAACTTCCTTGAAATGGAGAAGAGCATTATTGCTCTGGCCACTCTTGGGTTGAAAAGTCTTGAAAATCAGGGCATTATAGAAGCTGACTCAACGCCACAAGCTCCCGTATCCCAAACCCACCAAATCCCCCTCCCAGTACCACCCACTATAAAGCCTGTCCCTAAACCAAGGACTGTCACGGTGGAGCAAGCCCACGCTAAACCAAAGGTTCCTCCGCGGGGCTCCACGCGACACCCAGCAAATTCTAAACCCGAAATGCCCCATAGACTCATCCCCAGTCAAACCCAGGGCCCCCCAGCTAAGGACAACTTTAGAGGGGGCTATATTGACCTCCCCCCAGAGGCCAATGACTATGTGGTTGTGCTGACGGGTGTTCCAACAATTGGCAACGGCCAATTTGAGAATCACTGGTCGTTGAAAAACAAGATAATGCATTGGTTAAACGTAAACAGACCGATCCCTAATGGTAGAAGAAGTCGTGTACTGATGGTTCGTAGAACTCCTTGGGTAAGTCCAACGAAGAAATCCAGTCCCGGGGATTGCATAGTGGTGACTTTCGAGGACCCGCACACGGCGCACCACATTTGTTCTTGGTCCGGTAATGATGACTCTGTAGTTATACCTAGACCGTTGTCCTTCTTCTACCCTCCTCGACCAAGACGCAATCAGGTGGATGATTGGACACTGGTACAACACCATCCTTGGTCGAATAACTCCCGGAGCCATAAGGAAACCCTCCTACACTGGAATGGTCTCTCTACCTACAATAGATTTGGTAGCTTAGAGGAGGTGGATTGACTTCCAGTGCAATTGGCCAAACAACATCGGAGGGAAACATTGCCCTCGCACGGGCAACGTCATAACGCATGTCCTGCTCCTGAACTCACAGCAAGCCGAGTAGGAAGATCAAACGGCTTATCGCTTTATGGGGAGTCATCTATACCCAACACACCAGAAAATTGTGGCAAGGAAGATTGGACATACTCATCCCCTGTGACCCCTCCTTTACCCACCTCTACCGAAATATTAGGGTCTATCTGGTCTGGCCCTCATGTGACCTCCAATCACCAACAAACTGAGCTACCTGCGAGGTCCTCTAATTCGGTGGCCATGACAAACTCTCCCTTGCTTACTGTTTCTTCCAAAGTTCCACCTGGTGATCTCGTTTTAAAAATCCTATGTTGGAATACGGCTGGGCTTGGTCGTAACTTTGACATCCCCGAATGGAATGCTTTTCTGGAACCTTATCATATTTGCCTTTTCCAGGAAACCTGGTGTCTAGAACCGAGACACAGAGTGGGGTTTTCAACCTTCTTCATCCCCGCCGTCCAGCAACAAGGATCCAAAGGTCGCCCTTCTGGCGGCCTTATCATATGGGTCAGTATTGCACTAGGCTTCAGTGTAAAACAAAGGGCTACCCAGTCACCAGATCTTCAGTGGATAACAATAAACTACAAAGGGGGAAGAAACATGGAAGTATTCAATATTTATCTAAGGGGTGCTAAAGGCGGTGTATCTCATCTACCCTCTACAGGCTTAAGCCGCAATCTAGCTGCCTGCAGTGCTGACTCCTATGTACTTGTTGCAGGTGACCTTAATTGCTGTTTTGAGCCACTGGCTAGAGAGGACATTCTGGATACCTTCGAGGAGGACGCCCGGAGAGGTATCCCGATTCTGAATCTTGACCCGATCCCTAAATGGTCACAAAATGCAATAGAGATTAATGCTCTTTGCATGGAGCACAATTTGAGATCAACAAATGGTCGATCCAAATCTGACTGTACGGGTGCTCACACATATAACAGACCGGGTCATTCCTCTAGAATCGACTTCATCATGTTTAACTACAATCTCTGGCCATACCACCAAGACATGGAGGTTATAGTGACGGGTGACAGTGATCATAACCCTCTCTCGCTAACCATTTATTTATTTATTTATTTACAGATTTGTAACGCGCTAGGAACTCGACTCCCTAAGGAGTATCTCCGCGCCTTTGGCAACATCTGTGAACAGAAGCCCTGACCAGTGTATAACAAATGCCCTAACAGAGCTAGTAATTGAACAGGAACGTTTTTAATTTTTTTCTGAAAGGAAAATGTTCCTTACACACTCTGATGTCATAAGGAAGATCATTCCAGAGCTTTGGCCCAGCTACTGACAGAGCCCTTCCCCCTTGTCTAGATTTCCTGAACCTGGGGACACATAGCAATTGTTGCTCTCCAGATCTGAGAGACCTCAGGGGGGTATAGGGAATGAACTTTTTGGTCAGGTAATCGGGACCTTTGCCAATGAGGCATTTGTGAATGGTGCAGCATGTTTTAAACAGCACCCTCTGTTTTACAGTAAGCCAGTGGAGTTTGTTAAGAAGTGGCATAGAGGGAGTACGGGCTGGGGCATTGAAGACAAGCCGTGCAGCTGTGTTTTGCACGACTTGTAATCTGGTCATGACGTCCTCATTGGCGGCCAGCAACAGACCGTTACAATAATCCAGTCTGCTTAACACTAGCGACTGTACTAGTGTTTTCCTTGTTGTATCAGGTAACATGGGAAATACCCGTCGGAGAAGACCAATGACATGGAAGCAGGAGCTTACAACTTGATTGGCATGATGTTTAAGGGCAAGCTCCTGATCCAATTTAACTCCTAGATCTTTCACCACGACTCTAGGTACGGGGACTGGGCCTAGGTCTTGAGGCCACCAGTCAGGAGTCCAGAGTCGCTTGGCTTCCCCAAAGAGCATGACCTCAGTCTTGGCGACGTTACACTGAAGGAAATTTGCTGCCATCCAATGTGCCACCTCTTTCATTCCCTGTGCAAAGGAGTTACGCACCTCAGGGGTCAAGGTTTTAAAGGGGAAGAGGAGTTGGGTATCGTCTGCATACGATACAGGAATGAATCCATGAGATCTCATGATGTTAGCCAGGGGTGCCACATAGATGTTAAAAAGCGTTGGGCTCAAACAGGAGCCCTGTGGCACCCCCTTTGAGATCTCAACCTCCTCTGACTGGTATGGACCCAGTATGACTCTCTGAGTGCGGTTGGTAAAAAAGCTCCTTAGCCAGGCCAGCGCCTTGCCTTCCAGACCGATGTCAATTAGTCTGGAGGTCATGATCTCATGTGAGACAGTGTCAAACGCCGCTGACAGATCTAGGAGCACCAGGATAACGGAAAACCCTTTATCCTGTAGCATACGAAGATCGTCAGCGACGGACAGTAAGGCAGTCTTTGTGCTGTGCCTGGGTCTAAACCCCGACTGGGAAGGATCCAGCACCCCTGCGCTCTCGATGTATCTAGACAGATGCCCGTTCACAAACTTCTCAGTGAGTTTCCCTAGAAAAGGGAGGAGAGAGATGGGTCTAAGGTTTGTCAGGTCTGTCCACGGAATGGAGTTATTTTTCCGTAGTGGTCTTACCAAGGCCTGCTTCCAACCAAGGGGGACTTCCCCTGTGCTCAGAGAAAGATTGATGACCTGTTGGATTCCAACCCCCAGCTCGTCACTCAAGAGTGCCATGACACGTGCTGGGATGATATCTGAAGGGCACCCACTCTTTGTCTGAGTGATTAAGGTGGTCATCTCCTCCATAGATACTGGTGGGAATTCCGTAAGTTTACTGATCTTGTTACCTACTGAGCTAGGTATGCTATCGGCAGAGTCAAGGCTGCTAGCCGATTTTGAGGCTAAGATCTTAGCATAAATGCCATCAATTTTTCTGACAAAGAACTGTGAAATATTATTACACAGTTCCTGAGACTCAATCCCATCTGTTTCACAGGCCAAGGGCTTGGTGAAAGTTTGTAGTATTTGGTAGAGAACTTTGGAGTTCTTACCAGCTGCTGATAGTTGGACTGCAATATGATGTTTCCGCGCAGCCCGAAGAGCTTTATGATAGCTTTTTTGGGAGGCCCTATGATTATCTTTGTCCTCAACTTTCCGAGTGGCTCTCCATCGTTTCTCTAGCTTCCTTGTAGTGAGCTTTAGCTGTCTCAGGTCATCTGTGAACCAGACCTCTTGCCTAGGAGCAGGCCGTAGTTTGTATGTCCTCAAAGGAACAACACAATCAATGGTTGTAGTTATGGCTTCATTAAATTTGTTTAGAGCTGAAGTCACATTGTCCCCAACTCCAGCCCAGTTGGGTTCTAAGTAATTCTCCCTAAAACCCTCAGGAGTGAGTTTGTTCCAGGGTCTTCTGACATCTGCCATACTCTTCCGAATACTTTTTGTCTTATAGTTGGAACAAGTATGGAATTCGATAATGGCGTGGTCAGTCCAGTCCACCTGGTAAGGAGGGAGACAATTTATGTGAGAGGAGTTGTATAGCACGAGATCAAGAGTATGACCCGCTACGTGTGTAGGTCCTTGATTTGCCAAATTAAAACCAAGTGTGGACAGGTCAGCCAGGAGGGTCTGTGCCTCAAGACATGTCGCAGTATCACAATGGACATTAAAATCCCCGACCAAAATGAAGTCAGAGTTCATTAGCATATGGGGGGCAAGTGCTTCCACAAGTTGGATAGAGAAATTCCCAGCGGGGCCTGGAGGCCGATAAACTAGAGCTCCTTTTCTGGATTCCCTAGAGCTGGGGTTAATGGTAAATATCATGAGTTCCATTTGTGGGTTGCATACAGTCTCAATAACCACCACCTCCATTTCCTGTTTAAAAACAATGGCTAGCCCCCCCCCAGTTTTAATTGGACGGTCCATCCTCACTATTTTGTACCCTGCCGGCACACCCATAGTTATGGCTGGGACAGAGTGGGGCTTAAGCCAGGTCTCTGTTAGGAAACAGAAATGTGGGCTCTCAGATGTGATAAGGTCCCAAACCTGAATGGAGTGAGACACTAATGATCGTACTTTGCACAAAAGGTTCTTACAGTTTAGATGGGGGTCATTGGGAGGGCTAGCAGTTGTATTGATCGAGTGTGCAGTAAGGGCAGAATCGATCAATTGTTTGTAACAAGGGTTTATTACAGTGTTGCTAGTAAACTGTGTACAACAAGCCCTACAGGTAAAAGGTCCCTCAAAACAGCAATCAGCCCTATAGTTGCACAGCGTAGAAACATACCTGCCCAGATCCAATAAGGACTGTCTAGAGTACGTGAGTGCAGGGCGAAGAGTCAGTACAGGGGGTACACCAGTTGACGCCATAACCCCCTGCCCCTAGCCCCGTCCTGTCGCGGACGGGGCTAGGGGCAGGGGGTTATGGCGTCTCCTTGGCAGGCTGGAAATCATGGCACATCTGATCACAAGTGGAAATCTTCCCATGAACTAGCTCCCACAAATTGTAGCAGGCGCCTGAAGTGGGCCAAAGTCTCAGCAGACGAAATAAGGATGGCGCAAGCCGGGACTATTTTGGCAGGAGTGGAGCCTCGGATGGACACCTTAAGTCCCACCAGCAAAAAGGTTTTACCCCTATTCACTGAGACTATAGAGGCACTGAGTGACTTGTTTATCGTCCCCCAATCCACCCGTAGGGGTCCCCCGAAAACTCTCCCCAAAGCGACAGATAAGTGGTACACCGCTAAATGTCGTATAGCCAAGAGGGAACTTGTTGCCACATTAAAATCTAAAGACTCAGCTAATATCAGGGCTGCGAGAAAACTCTATAAAAAAAACATAATTGAAGCCAAGCAGGTCCACGATTCCAATTTTTGGGGGGATTTAGTAGAGGCAAGCAACGGGAAGGATGCTAAGAGGTTCTGGGACCTACTAAGAGCTAGGGAAAAGCCTACTGACCAGCAGTTAACTTGCAACATCCCCGGTGATGTATGGCTTGCCCATTTTTCGAAAATGTATTCTGCTCCTTCGGGGGCATCTCATTTAGCTTGCCCACCTCTGGGTCCGCTGCCCATTCCTATAATTGACCCCCCATGTCATGATGGTCTATTTACTAGCCTGGAAGTAGAGAGAGCAATCCGGTGTATTGTCTCAAATAAAGCGGCAGGTCCCGATGGAATTCCAGGAGACCTAATCAAGAATCACCCTCCTTTTTGGAGCAGGCTAATTGCCTCTCTTTTGAACGAGGTATTGTTGGGTGGGGTATTCCCTGACTCATGGAGGGGCGCTGAAGTCGTACCTATTTTTAAAAAAGGCTCCAGGGACGACCCAGCGAATTATCGACCCATTAGTTTATTGGACTCATCCCAAAAGGTAGCAGGAAAGGTGGTACTGGGCAGGATTATCCAGTGGGCCGATGAAAATCGGATTCTGTCGGATCTTCAAGCAGGCTTCAGAACAGGAACAGGAACAATCGAGCAGACGTTCCGCCTTCTAATGATTTATTGGAAAGTGGTGGTTCTGGGAGGGGGCAGTTTATACTTAGTCTTTATTGACTTAAGGACGGCCTTCGACCTGGTACCACGAACACGACTATGGAACGTCCTCGATGGGCTAGGCCTCCCCCCTTATTTGTTGTCCTTGCTTGTAAAATTCCATGACAGCAACTTTGCCCAAATTAGATGGGGTGCACAGGGAGAGAAAACACCTCGTATCCCTGTGGATAGGGACGTCCGCCAAGGGTGTGTGCTTGCCCCCACTCTGTTTTCTCTTTATATTAATGGAGTGGTAGAGCACCTTCTCCAGCAGCCATCAGATGCACCCACCCTGGCTGGAAGGAAAATCCCAACGCTCCTATTCGCGGACGATACCCTCCTAATTTCAATTTCAAAATCACCTATGGGCATCCAATCATTGCTTACTAGCTTCAAGGCCTTCTGTGATACAAGGGGTTTGGCCATAAACATAGGCAAAACTAAGTTTTTAGTCCTTAACCCGCCCAAAAAATCTGTTATACCACCGGTCCTAGATTCTGTTCCACTAGATCGAGTCAAAGAATTTGACTACCTGGGTATACGTATCAGTGACACCATGAGTTGGAAGGCACACCACCAAAAGGTGTTTCTGACTCATAAGAGGGTGGCAGGTGCACTGCTCAAGGAACAGCGCGCCTCATCCTTAAAACCAATTGGGGCTCCCTTAGATATTTATAGGGCAAGAGTTGTGAGTGCGGCACTATACGGTGCCGAACTGTGGGGCACTCAGAGAACTGATACTCTGGCTCATCTTGAGAATAACTTCCTCAAAGACCTTATGGGCCTGCCCCACAGCACACCAACAATTCCATTGCTGTTAGATGCAGGTACCCGGGCAATATGCGATCAAGCGAAATTACGCCCGCTTCTCCTATGGTCCAGAATTTGGAATGTGCAAGAACTTAGCAGTTAGGCCGAAGCCTTAAGTGACATTATGTCCCTACCGGGCTCCCATAAGATCATCTGGCTTAGGGAGGTTAAAAGGCTGCTCTATAAACTAGGCCTAGGAGAGGCTTGGGCTAACAAATCTGCACCATCAAAACAACTACTAAAGAAGGCTTATTGGTCATGGGTAGATAACGAGAGGGTTTGTAGCATAAAACATTGTAAATCCGTAGCCCTGTTTCTGCTAACTAAAGAGACCCCCTATAGGGAACCTTATTTGGACATTATCCAGAGTTCATGGGACAGATCATTGTACATTAAGTTTAGGGTGGGGGTGCTTCCATTGTGCCAGTTTACTTCTACCTGGAAACCGCCCGCCCAAACCGTACCTTACTGCCCCTTTTGTGATCTAAGGGTAGAGTCCGTGTCCCACCTGTTGTTCGAGTGCAGTGTCTACGCAGCCCCTAGACGGAGGTGGTTGAAGCCCCTCTGCAGGAGTTTGGGAACCCGTTCTCATCTGGAAGCTCTACGCATATTACGTACAGATGCAAGACCCCTCTTTGCCTCCTGTATAGCAAAGTTCTTAGGCTGGGCCTGGCGTTTAAGAACTGCAAAAAAACTATTAATTCAGTGAATGAGTCCCACTGCTTAGTATGCTATGCTAAAGCTGCCATGTTTATAAAAATGTTTTTATGTTGATGATTGCTGAAAAATTGTTTTTAAGATGTAACATGTGCTTTTATGATATGTTTTTATCGAATAAAGCTATTACTACATAGTTGCTGAAGCACCTCTGTGAAGTCTATCATGCAGTGAAGAAATAAAGAAATTCTTCTGATTCATGTCATGAAGTAATC
This sequence comes from Lissotriton vulgaris, assembly GCF_964263255.1. Taxonomy (NCBI): domain Eukaryota; kingdom Metazoa; phylum Chordata; class Amphibia; order Caudata; family Salamandridae; genus Lissotriton; species Lissotriton vulgaris. The sequence continues at coordinate 176,550 of NW_028246114.1, read as the reverse complement.
ATTTGGTTTATGTGAATATTCATCACTACCAATAGCAAAGTGCTCGAGCTGAAGTACTGCACACTCCCAATTCGTTTTAGGTGCTGTTACTGCCCTGTGCTGATTGCTACCTATCTGATGTGCTGCAATCCACCAACATGTTTTAACTGCTTGTCCAGATTCTCAGCTAGCTCTTTAAGTTCCTTTCTCTGCTTAGGTGAATAATAACATAGTTTGAAACATCCTTTGAGCACCTCTTCAAATTTGAATAAGTATGAACGTTTTTAAATCACACACAGCCATTTCTAGATGGTGAGCAGCAGGGTGCACAACCGCAATGTGATTGCTATTGTCCCATCTTGGATATGTGGAGGTTTCGACCAGTAGCTGATTAGACCTGATTTACTGCCCAGGTTCACAGCAGATCCATCTGTTTTCAGACTAATGCATTTCTGACTTAGAACATCCAGAGATATGCCCATGCTTTGCAAACCAAGTGATATATCATTGTTCACTCCAGATGCAGTGAAGCTTTTAATGCTGACGATGCCACGCAGAGGGGTAACAAGGGTGCCTTCACAAACAAATCATACATTAATCAGTTTCTGTTCCAGTATTCCATTGTCAGTTGACCCATCCAACAGAAAACTGAAGAATCTAGCATTTTCTATCTGTGATCGGATTGTCATTTTATGGTCTCTGAAATTGCTATTACAAAGTTATGATTTGCTTGATCGTTGGAATAATTTTCCACCTTCCAGTCTTTTTCTGCAGTATACAGAGTGCTTTTTGCAGCAGTATACAGAGTTTTGGAAACTTAATAAAAGCCTTACCTCCTTTTGCAAGATAATAGGTTGTATTAAATAGAATGTTTAGGTGCCCAATATTTTTTCATGCATTTTTGGAATTGATTTCACTATGCCAGTCTTTTGTGGGCTTTTCTTTATGGAATATGCATTTTCTATGTGATTTTCTCTTGTTGTGCCATTCCAAGGTCTCAGTTTTTGATTTTTTCATCACACCATCATATAGAGAAGACTTAGAATCTTCAAAATGAGGAAACCTCCTGCAAATTCCACTTCTTTAAAGTGGTCTCTTCTACGCTAGCACTGTTAGTTTCCTTTTCTTCAATCACTTCCCACTTGAAATCTTCAAGTCATTTCTGTTGTGCCACTCTCTGTCTTTTTCTTCCATCATTCTCCCTTTGCTGGGGGTGGATTTCTTCTAATGCCTTCCTTTTCCCATCTACCGAACTCTCTCCTGCTTTATTCAGTGGAGTTTTAGCTCCAGTGGTTCTTCCTAACCACAACCTGACATCTGGCATTGTTGCTGCACTCTCTGCCTGCTGTCTGCCTTCTCCTCATTAAAAAGCCAGCACTGCTTCTGTCCTCTGAGCTAGAATCTTGCAAAAAGAAATACAATAACTGTAACAAATTTAATATAAAGGAAACTGTGTACTAACTATTAGCCTTAAAGGCTTAACAATTTTGCTTTCCATAATTAGAGTAAGATGGCTCCAATTACTTACTGCAAAGATGTATGTGATGTGTGTATGGCTTACCCATTACAGGCCCTGAGGGACTCAGTGTTCCATTCAAAGACTGATAGGAATCTTGACTTTTAATGCTATTACTGTACACCCCGACCAAATATTTATCACTAAATGTAATAGTACTCCTCTTAATGACCTTAAGATCAGTGTAGAGCAGGAATATCGATGGAGAAATATCATGGGACATTAATATTGATGCAAGAATATCGTGGGGAAGAATTATCAACAACAAAAATATAGTTGACAAGAATATCAACTGACAGGTAAGTAATATCAATTACAAAAATATTTTTGTAATAAATATTGTTTATAAAAATATAGTTGACAGAAATATCGATTTATTAATAATGTTATGTATTTTAGTGTTTTTAATGAGAATTGTTAGTTATTTTATTATATGTTTTAGAATTTTAGTAATTATTAATTGTAATTGTGCAATTAATTTTAGGTGTGTGTTGTGGTGTTCATATGTGTTAATGGTGTGAAAGGTGGTAAGTAATAATTGTTCATTGATTAATTCATAAATAATTATAAATTAATCTGAAATAATTAATTAATAATTATTAATTTTATTGTGTACTTAATTATTTTTAATTATCTTTGGTAATAATATTATATTTAAATGTATACATTAATTATGTTAATATTGTAAATGTAATAACAATGTTGATGGTTTTGTTTTTTATTGTTGTGGGATCAAGCGCTTTCCATACTGCTGCACTCACTGGAGTGGGAATAGTAATTTTCACCCCTACGCTATCCAACGCTTTCCCTACTGTTGCACTCTCTGGAGTGGGAATAGTAATTTTTACTCCTTCTGGCATCTTCAGAAATAAGACTGTCTTCTTGTTGAAATGCCCTAGACACTTGCTGAAGCACCTCTGTGAAGTCTATCATGACGTGCAAGAAATAAAGAAATTCTTCTGATTCATGTCATGAAGCAATCCTTTGGCTTTATGTGAATATTCATCAGTACCAGTAGCACGGTGCTGAAGCTGAAGTGCTGCACACTCCCAGTTCGTATTAGGTGCTATTTTACTCGCACTTACTCGTTAAGCTATGCGGTTTGTGCAGCCTTCACGGTTGCCTTTTAAACGGCAGACATTTTTCTTCATGACTTCTGTTAGTGTGGCTTTGGCAGGCACTAGTGCAAGACACCAACAGAAGTCGTGAAGAAAAATGTCTGCTGTTTAAAAGGCAACCGTGAAGGTGGCTCAAACCTCATAGCTTAACAAGTAAGCGCAAGTGGAACACTGTATATGCGAGTATACAGAGCGGAGATAATCATCTACTCTGAAAACAAAGACAATCGCAGCTGCCACGGAATAACATAAAGATACAAGCGACCCGACTAGAGAATACAGGACGTGACCCTAGCAATTTGCAGTGAAAAGCAGCAAAAAGACAAAGAAGAGGCATAAAGAAACTAAAAATCCTTTAACCAAGAGAAAGCCCATCGTGTGGTCATCTAAAAACTTGATGAGAAGACAGCTATTGCTTCTCAGAATAAACCAACGCTGTCACAATTGAGAAAACCATGATGAGAATCTTGGAACTTAACGCCCAGGTTTCGAAACGCATCAGCACATGATCAAAGCACTGAAGAATGAAGAATTAAATTCCAGCCTTTCGGGAAAAAAAACTTGATTTTAATAAAGAATAATTTTTCTTCCCAGTGTACTCATAGATACCTGATAATGACATTTAAATAAGTCCAGGATCATTAATTTAGCCAGCTGAATAGAATTGGTTGAAAAATACACATATATTGGATGTATTTTCATTTACCTCTCATGTTTGTTTTAAACAAATATCTAATGTGATGTAATATGTTTTATGATTTAGAAGGTTTTTGTAAGATGGTTATAACACAGATATGAATAGACACTTGTCTTTTTTGCGTTAAAATGAATTAAAGGAAAAAAAATTATAAAGTAAAAGGTATAAATAAAATACCGGTACAAACAAAAAGTAATGTGTTTGTCCTCTAGTGGATATGCTTGAAGAACTATTAAGCACCCAGCCAAACTGTGGGATTATAGTGGCTGGGGATGTTAACACTCAAAATCTTACATTGTATGTCTTTGTAATTGCTAATTAAAAGAAAAAACATGGAATTGCACCAGATGAAGCACTGCCCATGGACAGAGCGGGAATGCTAATGAATTCATTCTTAAATACGTATAGATTACAATCAATACAAAGTAGTCAGTGGCCGGTAACAGCCATGACTAACGACTCGAAGAGGATGATCAAACTAACGATCAATTTTATTTTTGTGTGCAATCTTTTGTATAGACAGGTGGTGGAATGCCAAAAGTCTTTCATCCAGAGCAGTGATTATCTCTCTCTGGCCATAGCTATCACTCTACAATCGAGTTGGCTCCAACCCATTGTTCTTGCGGGCAATACAAATGGGGAAGAAATCCATGTTTTACCAAGGAGACTAAAGTGGAACAAAATAGACACATCAGTCCTAAGCAGATGGAAAAGTGATTGGCGAAAACAGTTGAAGACTTCACAAGTGGCAATATCCTTGAGAACTGGATCCAACTGTTGACCAAGGTATATCATCTCTTAATAGGTAAACAAAGATGGCACCCCCCAACACTTAGAGAAGTGTTTTGTTGCCAACTTCAACACCGATGCAAAAAAGAGGAGCAAAGCAAGAGGCTAGTTAGAACAGCCTTACGAAAACACAAGCAAAAATGAAACATATCAAAACCTTCATCTAGCAAGGAAAATACACAGGGAAAATGTATGGGATCACAAAAGGATACTACAAGGCTCTAGATGGCTGCACGTCTTCACTTTGCTGACTCCAAACAAACAGGCGGAATTTTGGTCGTATATTGACAGGCTCTCTGGGCATGGCCATGATCGAAGCAATGTGGTTGCTAGTGACAAATGGATAAACCATGTAACTTCACTATACTGTGGAGCCCCTAACCCGCTATCATTGGGCACCCAAAGACCCCTCATCATCAAGGATTGGACTGACACTCCCCCAACAGATGCACCTGGACTATTCATGGCAGGGAAATTGACAACCATTGAAAAAACATCTGAAGTACTGGCCCCGGGTGATCACGTGATGACAGTCTTAAAAAATATCAGAAAAGATGGAGCACCAGGCCCAAATGGCCTACCAGGCCACCTTTTCAAAGAAGATTGCGACTTCTGGGGAACCGTACTCATGGCACTTTACCAGCACTGTCTGATAAATTCAATTGTTCCGGAGTCTTGGAAAGGCGTCTTATTGCAACCTATCCATAAAAAGGGTGACACAGGGGACCTCTCTAATTACAGGCTTATTGCCCGGCTGGACATTGAGGCGAACGGATACTCCAGCCTCCTCCTGCAAGATCTACAGGACAGGGATAATAAAAATTAAATGTTACTTGCGTACCAAACTGGCTTTAGGCCAGGAGAATCTACAACGGACAACATTATAGCTCTCGTCTACTTAATAGAACAGTCTGGGCAGAAACACTTGCCTCCTCTCTTTGTTTGTTTCGTGGATTATTCTGCAGCTTTTGATGGAGTCAATCAGAGTCTGTTGTGGTGGAAAATGCAAGATTGGGGGATACCGGCAAACCTGTTGAAAGCCATAATCAATCTCTATGCAGGTACTTGGGTATGCGTGAAAACCGTGACGAATTCAGCCACTAAAAAGATTACAACAGACAGAGGCTTAAAGCAAGGCTCCGTATTGGCTCCTCTGCTTTTTAATCTTTACATGGCAGACCTCAGAAAAATGATATCTAATGCTAACCTTTTACCTCCCAAAATCGGCCCAAATAGATTATGTTTAATGCAGTATGCAGACGATATGGTGTTACTGGGCCACACTAAAATAGGCATGCAAAGATTACTGGACGGTAGTTATATTTGGGAAATACACTAACAAGCTCAGACAACAGTGGATACTGGGTAATTTAAAAATAGTAACAGCGACCAAATACAACTACCTGGGGGTGTGGCTGATGAGCAACGGGAAAACCAGGGCACATATTGCTTCAGTTGAAATAAAGGGGGAACATCGTTTACAACGAAACTTTTACCCCGCACTACCATTACAACGCAGGAATTACAACGAAAGTCGTTACAACGACTTTCGCTGGAGGGCGCTGTTGGATAGGAAATAGTTAAATTTTCTATCCAACCCCTTCCCTACTATCCACGGGGACTGGAGTTGGAATAGAAAATTTAACTATTCCACTATCCAGCGCCCCGCAACGCATGTCGTTGTAACGACTTGTGTTGTAATCCCCGCGTTGTAAAGGCATGCGTGGTAAAAGCATGCGTTGAAATGACATACATCCAAATAAAAGCCAAAGCAGTAACCTTTCTGCTGTGCAAATTGTACTCCAAGCTAAACAGCCTGTCGACTAAAGCAATTAGAAAGGTTATAAATGCCGAATTCCTCCCGGCAATCACATATTGTCAGATAGCATTCCCGGAGGCTTTCATTAACACTATGGGACATGCCAACTGTCGCGCATTTAAACAAATCTTTCAGATTCCCGCTCACGCTCGCAATGCTCTGGTGCGACTGGAACTTGGGCTGAATAAACAGAGTTATGAGCATTGGGCCTCAATGGTCCAGCTCTATTAAAGGGTTTGTACAGCCCCAACGCACACAACGAAGTCAATGTTAAAGACAAATTTAACGAAAGGAAACAATCCGTGGCACGAAGGCCTACATACTGCCAGTAGTGAATTGAATTGAATCTCGACATGACTAAACTGCAGGATTTTACTGACCAGCCTTGTATCCTAAAGTCCATATTGAAAAAACAAGTCAGATAATTATCAAAGGAAGAGGACATGAAGGAACTGAATTCATCCAGTAGTAATACTGGAATATTTGCAAGTTCCTATGAAGACCACCTACGGCAACCATACCTCGACACAGCATTAAACAAGGCGATCTTAAAAAAATTTTTATGGTGAGACTTATGGTTTTGCTGATCAAAGATATCAACAGGCGCTGGAAAACCTTAGCGGCAATAACAACTTGCAGACTTTGCCATGAACACGAGAAGTCCTTGGTCCATCTAGTTTGTATATGTCATTCTTTGCCACACGCACAATGCACTTTATTGAAACCCTTGTTTCTAAAACATGGGGTGTGGTCCTGTACTGAAGCTATGAAACTTTTTTTAAATCTGGAGACTCCAATGGAATTGACAAGGTTTGCAAAGTTTGCATATAAGGCTAAAGAACTCTTAGGCAAAGCCGGCACATTGCACCTTCGAAATGAAATTACTCGGTGAAAAGAACTCATGCTTCATTTAGGATTGTACATCTTTCACTTTATTGAAATTAAATCGCCTCCGTATATTTAGTACTCAGTTTATTTATGCCACTATCAGACTCATGTATCTTACAATAACATTGAAACTTTTTATTTAAAATAGGGTTTGAACATTTCCAAGATTATTAGGAATGCATTTTATAATTTGGTAACTCCAACCTTCTCCTGCAAGACTAGCAAAGCGTGCACATATGCACATAAGGGGAAGAACCCTACAGTATTGAATTGATTTATTGGCTTTATACCAGTGCCTTATTGATTTTATCTGTTTTAAGTCCCTTTTGTAAAAATCATCCTTGTATGTTTTAGCACATATAACATATCAAAACTCTAGGTATGCATTAATTGTAACGAAGTAAGTGAGATTTTATTTGAATTTTTTTTGTAACAATTTTTATTAATGGACACAATAAACTCTTCCAGACTGATGAAGTCTTGTCCTTAAAGCAGAATTATGAATGCTTATGAAGAAGGCGAGGTAAAGGCCCATTTCCCCCTTTTTTTAAACGATAATACGGCCCTGCCTAAACCTCGTCCTTTAGGCCAAACTTTTATCTAAACTTTCTAAAAGTGGCATTTTTAGGACAGTAATGTTAAATCCACCTTCACCACTGAGCAGGATTTATTCTATTCCAAAGATATTGAACATAAAGAATCTGCTCCTCTCGGAGTGTTTTAAAGACTTACCAGTACCAACCAATTAGAGGGGTAGGCCTCACAGTAGTGAAAAACAAAGGTAGCTGTTTGTCACTACCAGGACATGCAAAGCATCACAATACATGTCATACCTTTTACTTGCATAGCACCCTGCCCTTAAGTCTACCTAGGGCCTACCTCTTGGATGACATATGTAATAAAAGGGAAGTTTAAGACATTTACTTTAATTTTCAAAACATGTACAATATGTTACAATTTTCTGTATAAACAAATCTCTCCCCTATTTGTATATATTTGGGGTAGAGTGTCACACGTTTATCTGCCTATTAATAAAAGGCCTCCATCCCTATTGTGACAGTCAATCTGAATGCAAAAAAACGGTGGTGACTGACGTATATATACATTTTCAATACATTCAGTTCACAACACTCACACTGTGAAAAATGTGTGTGGGCAAAATGACCCCTCACTGGCAAACCATCATCGGGCTACCTGGTAGGTACTCACCAGATAAGCCCATTTTTATCATCATCGGCGATCATTTTGCCCAAAATAAATGTGTCCGAAAAAAAAACCTGTAAGTCAGTGAAGTGATAAAAAATCGCAAAAACGTGGGTTAACATTGATAGGTACACACATCTCACAAACACTTTATTCTTTACTTAGTGTAACCTATTAACTAAAAAAGCAGGGCTGGCTGCTATACATGCATACCATTACCATGAGCCAACATGTTTCATTGCCCAGAATACTTTTAGGCACATTCTTCAGGGCCAACAATTACTCGCCACTGCATCAAAGTTGGACACACCATTCATGCAGACTGTCAACAAAGACTTTAAAAAATGTTGTAATTAGAATTGCCCATATCAATACAGACCATGTCAAATGACCGTTATTCCATTTATTTTGATGCCATATTTACCCTTAATCAGCCCCGGCATCTCCAACCGGCTGTAAGGTGCGATTAAAATGATGAAAAGCCCCTCGTGTGAGTCTTCCTCTCAGATTCAGCTCTCAGTCGTTATATGAATCTAAATCCAAGCATCCCCATTACGGGGAAAAAAATAAAAACAATACGCTAAACATCCATGTTTGGTGACAACTCTATACGAACTAAGCTATTCATATACAGATTTCTTCCTCCCAATGGCCATCACTACTAGCTATCACAACTCTTATAATTTGTATTGATGTACCGTTTCTGTTTATCTAGTGCCACGGGCCTTTCTACAACATCATTGCCCGTTAGGCCCGCTTCCCCCATCTCCTTACCAGTCGGAGCCTCACGGAGCGTATCGTCTCCACCTCTGATACCGCAAACTCATACTGCATTCATTAAGAAACGCGCAGAGTAACACGAGTCCGATGACGCTCACGCGTATATAAAGCGGCCATTTTGGATTGGGAAAACCACCTTACTTTTAAAAATGGGGCGATCTCTTACGTGTTGTTAAAAATCTTTTTCTTTTTTGCATATATTTGGCATTGGGACTATTACCACATAATCATACACTCATATATATGCATCCTAGGTTCATCCAGAAGTGTTATAAGTTCTTTAAAAAAAGAATTTTAACGCTGTAACGCTACTATTTGCATAATTCATCTTCTACTCAGATGTCATTTATCTGTTATTTGTGAAGACATTTTCTACTAAATACAAATACTGTTGACAATCCTACTGTGACATCAAGGATATCTGGTGTTATTGTTCTAAGGTGAACTATGTATTCGTTAACAGTGATATTCATTATCAATTTCAAAAACATATATACCAGTATATGTTAGTGGCACAAAATGCTCATCTTAAAAGGAGACCAATGTGACTCCTCTCACCAATACCAAAATAATGCACCTCCAAGCGTATCAGGTAGAGGCAACAAGAATGTTACTAATGTATGGAATCAGGGGAGCAGACAAATGCAGTTACAAAAGTTAACCTACTCTCTTCCAATCTATGAGTTCATTCAACCCATATTGTTCACTCTTTTCTTGAAAAATTCATTGTGCCTCTCTGGACATAAGTGATCTTTCAATGTTTTGTGGATCACCAATCACTTTCTCAAGGACTGTCCATGTAAAGCGGTGTTTCATTGTGTGGCAATGTTGTACTAGCCTGGTTGTCAACTTGCGTGTCCTTATAGTACTAAGATGTTCTTGAATCCTTGTTTTAATTTTTCTAAAGGTAAGTCCTATATAGTGCAGGCCACACTTGCATTGCAGCCTATACACCACATTTGTGGTGTTGCAGTTACTAAAGTGGCCCAACAACCACTCCCTTCCTGAATGAAGCAACATACTTGATGTCCTCTAAGTTAGGGGACACACCGAGCACGACCCACAGGGGAAGTGGCCCTTAGGAATGGTGTTTTCCCTTGTACTTTTCCTGGATGGTAACCGTGTATGGACCAATTTGTCCTTGAGGTTGGCAGATCTTTTAAACGCAAACCTAGGTGGTGGCATTTTAAAGTTAATGTTGGACAGAAGCGACGAATGTCTCCGAATTGACTGCCTAATCTTTGTAGCCAAAGGATCATACGTCATGACAACTGGAACACATTCATCTTTTTTCTTTACATTCCTCTCCAGAATCACACCCCTAGGAGTATTTATTGCCCTCTTTTTAGCATGTTTTATAGTTTTAACTGGATAATTCCTCTCCTGAAGTCTACTACTACGTTCTTGTGCCTGCTCCATGTAGACCTCAGTGGAGGAGCAGTTCCTGCGATATCGCAGGAACTGCCCTACTGGGAGGTTATCTCTCAATGCCCTCGGGTGATAGGAGTCATACAAAAGGAGTGAATTCCTATCAGTGGGTTTTTGATGGACTCGGGTGTGCAAAACACCACCACTTGCTTCAATGTCCAGGTTATAATATACTGCATTGCTATGACTATAGGATCAAGTAAAACGGAGACTCGGATCCTGATGGTTTAGTCAGTTTAAAAATTCCAAAAGGCCCTCTTCATGTCCCGACCAGACACAGAGCACATCGTCTATATACCTCCTCCAGAGGCGCAAGTGCCTCTGGAAGGGATTGGTGGAATGGTAAACGACGTGCTCCTCAAACTAGCCGACATAGATGCATGCTAGGCTGGGCGCCATAGTGGCACCCATGGAAGTGCCAGTAGTCTGCAGGAACAGCTTATCCTTAGAACAAAAAAAGTTCAGAGTTAAGGCAAGTTCCACACATTGTAAGACAAAAGTTTGTGGTACATCATAAAACCACTCTTGTTCCCCAAGCGCTCGGGCTGCTGCCACCAGCGTAGCATCTTGGGGAATACAAGAGTAGAGAGATTCAATGTCTATGGTGACTAGAAATTCCTGCTCTTGATCAAATTCCATATCACCCAGAATGTTTAGGATCTCAGTAGTATCTTTAACAAAGGATTTTTGGTTTATGACTGATTCACGCAAGAAAAAATCCGCAAATTGCGACAAAGGTTCTAGTACTGACCGGATTCCCGATATAATCGGGCGTCCTGGGGGGGAGGGGGGGGGGGGCGTGGCGTGTGGATTTATGTATTTTGGGAAGTATATAAAATGCAGGGGTCCTGGGGTTGTCATTCACCAGGAACTCTGCCTCCCTAACTGTAATCCACTTCTTTTCTTTAGCCGCACCCACCATTTCACATATAGTTTTCAAAAGTTCTTGTGTCGGGTCACGACTCAAGGGCTGATAGTTTCTGCGAACATTTATAACTCTATTAACCTCTGCATCATAGTCTTTTGAATTTAAAACAACAACCGCCCCATCCTTGTCTGCAGACTTTATTATGAGTGAGTGATTGTTCTGCAAACTTTTTACTGCATTCCAATCATCCTTTGTCATATTTTTATATTTTGAGCTTGTATTGCTCAGTTCCAAATCGGTAATATCCTGAAGCACCTTGGATTTAAACACGGCAACTTCAGGTTCCACTAAACTGGATGGAGGACAAAACTGCGATGGCTTTCTCAGATTAGTGTTGTATATTTCTGGATTCTCCTGTACTTTATTAGCGCAAAACTTTTTAAGTTTAATCTTTCGCATCGTTTCATGAAATTTAACCCTACATTTAAAGGAGTTGTATGTAGGAGTCGGGACGAACCCAAGGCCTTTATTCAACACTCTCTCTTCACTTGTGGTGAGAGTATGATCAGATAAATTGACCACAATGTTACTCATAGTTGTTGTCGTCACTCTCGGGGAGTACGATTGCCATTGTGGTGGTTGATTGCCTCTCCCTCGTCCCCTTCCTGTTTGTCCTCCCCTTCTGTTGCTTTTCTGCCCCGTCCTAAAAAAGATCTCAGTAAAACTCGTAGGTCCTCGTTGCTATGCTCTTGTTGTTTGAACCTTACTCTGCTAGCCTGTGGACCTTCCTGCTCGTCCTCGCTGGATGTGTTGTCAAAGGTCCAGTTACCAGGAGTGCGCCTTTGCTGTTGTCTTCCTCCTCTCCCCCTACGTTGGCCTCCCAAGTTCTGCTGTTCTATTCCTGTCTGATAGTAACTATCACTTACATACGGGAAAACCCACTCGTTGGTCTACCTTTCAAGGTTGCGCTGTAAGCCTTTAATTTTTTGATTGACCATATAATTCTTGTACTCGCTTAAATCCTCTTGGATTTTGCTCAGATGTTCTATGGTATTGGTGAGGGTAGTGTCACGCTTTATACTTTCTTCTAGTTCTAAAATTTCTTTTAGCAACTCTTCACTCAGCCTTTTAGCAGTACTTATTAGTAAAATGAGCCAATCTCTTGTGCACTTATTGGATATATAGCTCAACTACTATAAGTAGTTTTAAATGCCAATATGGGAGTGGCAGTAAATGGAACACACAGACACTGCAGTGGCTGGCACGAGACAGCTGTGAAAAGCTACTTGTGTGGGAGGCACAACCAATGCTGCAGGCCCACTAGAAGCATTTGAAGTACAGGCCCTAGGTATATGGTATGCTACTTTACAAGGGATTTAAAAGTAAATTAAATATTGCATTTTTGTATGTACCAATTACACACATGGTTAGGAAAGTTGGCAGCACATGCACATTTAGGAAACTACTAAAGACCTAACTGTTCGAGTAGTTTCGGCATGTTAGCTTACATGTGCCGCCTTAGCACTGGAAGACCCTTCTGGGTAGCCTTACAATTTATAAATTCAAAAGATTAGAATAGAGTAGAATAGAATAGAATAGAATAGAACAGAATAGAACAGAATAGAATGGAATGCACTGACTAGCAGCGGTAAAGTGCTCAGAATCCTAAGGCCAACAAAAAGATTCAGCAAAACGAGGGGAAAATTGTTAGCAGCACACAGCCCATGTCTTGTTGCATTTCATTTGCTGGTGTGCTTCTAGGGGCACCAAAGGAAACAAGAACCGAAGGGGCCCCAGGTCATTTTTGTTTTCCATGGCTAAGTCATGGGATTACTGCTTTCTGGCTCCATCCCCGACACGTTGAAAGTTCTCAGCATTCAGTGGGCAGAGGGGCTGAGGGCAGGGGCAGGGGCTGGAGGGCCTGAAAGACAGATGGGCTCGGGGACTTAGTGGCTGACAACAAGGGAGTGGGAGTCACAAGTAAAGTGACGGTATTGAGGTGACGTTGCCACGGGCATTGGACAGACGACAGTACAGTAAAATAGGATATACAGTGGTCTCTGTAAAAAGGAAAAACTCATTCCCAAACTGCAATGGGGACAAAATCAGGAGACAGGATGTGTCTGCAGAATGGGAAATTGAACCACGTTAAGATAGCCCTGAAAGCCCTACGCCGGGGCTCATGATTCTAAAACATTACATTATGCAATAGGCATACAGAGCATACCAGGTCCTAGTTATTCTAACAACCTGACAGTCAAATAAGCTTCAACCAGGACTCCGTGATCCTTGTGAGCCCCGTTGATCTGGCATTGCTTCTTCTAAAGACTTGTATGGTGGGAACTCTAAGGGGTTCATGGTCCAAAACTCTGGGAAAAGCCAAGCCCTTGAGTCTGAACAGAGCATTGTTTGCTGCCGTTAAGGTGGGGTGGTCCTAAAAGGTTCCAGTGCAGATTGCAGTCCATCTGGGAGCCTTGGAAGAATGTCGGGTCCCCACATCTGGCTCCAATAGGACTCTCATGTGTTCAGACCTGTCTGTGTTTATCTTCCTTGATGTTCTGCAGATCTAAAGTGTCCTTGGGGTCTAGTAGAAGTGTACAAAACTCCCAATAAACTGAAAATAAATATTGGGTGTGCTTAGAAACAAGAGAAGGCATCTGCAGCAGGGATATATAGGAGTCCTGCATCCTAATGGTTCCTATAAAATAAACATAGCTCAGGGGAGGAATGCATCCACTGCAGAGATGTGTTCCATCTGCAGGGCACCAGCTCACACAAGTAAAACAATTCATTGAGATAAGAATCATGCTTTAGAGATCTGAGGAAAAGTGTTCTTATGATTGGCATCCTTTGTACCGGGACTCCATTGATTTTTCATTGCCAACTCGTGTCAAACACTTCCACATGACCCACCTGGTTGTTTCTGCTGATGCCTGAGGAAATTCTAACTGACACGACAAAAACCATTTTTCAGTCTGCATTTCTGCCCAGGAACTGTCACACACCCAACCCCCCTGTTTTTTGCAGTTCACCAGAAAGCCACGTGACACTCACACCCTGTGTAAATAATTTGTTTTCCATCTCCTGCTCCCAGCCTGGTAAACATCCTTGACACCGTGATCAGGTTATCTGGACAATGGTCTGATTGCTGGGCTTTGATCAAGGTGATTAAACAATGACCTGCAAGACTGAGCCTTGATCAAGCCGAGTGAACAATGATTTGTGTACCAAGCCTTGACCAGGTCACCATCTACAAACGTCGTCTGCATCTGGTTATCAACTGCAAACACTGCCATGATTGAACAATGAACTAACAGCCAAAAGACTGAAATGAAAAAGTATAAAAGGCTTGTAAGCTGCGGAGTAAAGCAGCAGCCTCCTCTGTCTTGTCTCTGACTAGCTTGGGACTCTGTTCCATAGCCCGGGCTATTGAATAAATCTGGGTTCCTCCTGCAGACGAAGGCTCCTGTGTCTCCTTTTACTAAGTATGGAAGGTATGGAAGACTTGGCCAGTTCCCCTGCCGCCGAGACCCAGTAAGTGGGTTTAACTGGTTCTTCAAATGGCGCCCAAATATGGATTACACGAGCACGAAGGTCAGGCAAGGTAGATGTGAGGAGGTGCACGGAGAGAATCCGATGGAGGTACCCTACCCGAGGGATTCTTGCAATCCGGAAAGCCGAACAACTCGCCCGCTGTTCCTCCCCACCCGGTCTGGGCCACATGACCGCGTTCTTGCTGAAGTCCCCTAGCAAATAATTTCTGGAGTAGGATACAGCCCTAAATCTGCAGAAGAGAACTACCCCTGTAAGGTGAGGGTGGACTGATCACCCACCAAGTCTGTATAAATCTGTTATTGTCTTTCGCAAAAGCCAAGCTGTTATTGACTTTTGCCAAAGCCAAGCAAGCGAGGTGAGTTTTTAAAACCCGCTGGTGTCTGTTCTGTATGATTCTGCTGTTATTGACTTTTGAAAAAGCCAAGTAAGTGAGGTGAGTTTTAAAAACCTGCTGGTGTCTGTTATCTGTTTTTAAGCATGCCAGTCAGTAGTAAGTTCAAGAGATTATGTTGTTGTATGTGTACGCACGACTCCCAGCTGGAGGCGGCTTGTCTGCTTCCTCCAGAAGGGACCCCTGGCCATACGATGTATGTTAAACATGGCCCTTCTGCCATAATGTTTTCCTCATTCTGAGTAAAATATATGAAACAAAGTAACGCGGAAGTACAGTGGCCACTTTATGGCTCCTTTAATTCCCAAGTTCTCACCAACTTAGAGGAATAATTAATGAAAAGAAAAACGAGCCCGTCTATGTTTGAATCTGTCCGATTTGGAGGAAAGAGATAGAGCAGAGAGCTAGAAAGCAGAAGGCTCAAGAAAGAAAACAAGAACGTATGTCAATGGCCGACCATGCCAGAGAAAATTTACAAAATCAAATGACAAAATCAGTAGAAATAGCCAATAGGAAGCATGGGGCCAGGTACAAAAATGTTATCCAGCTCGTGACGAGAAATGAAAGGGACATATGGAAGGGGGAGAAGAAGGTGATTCCTTGCGTGATACCATGCTAAAAAGCCCTCCTGCATATGCCCCAATGTACCCTGCCCTGACCCCTCAAAACCCTAACTGCTCATTTTACCTGCACCTTCACTTGCGACGCACGCTCCCCGCTCCGACCCCGGTCCACCGCAGCTGAGGCTGTTTGAGTGGAGGGCAGACCGGGCGAAGCGAGACCCACCCCCTGACACCTCCAATTGGTACATATGAAGCCCTTGACAAGACCGTGCAGCGGACGTGCGCAGCGGCGCCAAAGGTAAGCCTGTCTGCATCCGTCCACGCCCACACGGGGCCAGGGGCCAGCCATGCTGCTTGTCGAACTAGGTATGACCCTGATGACCTTATTAGATACCACTTAGGTCAAGATCGCCCGCCTCAGGATACTTGTATCCGGGCGGACAAGCAGGGAATCCTAGTTGTTCGTACCTTCTTCCCGGAAATCTTGACACTGGTCGACCTCCCAAGATCTAACTCTTCTACTCAAACCGAGCCTAGTTTCCATCCCTTAGCTATTTCTTATTTTAACACCCGCTCCCTCGTAAAACATCAGTTAGATATTTTTCTCTTGCTGACTACAGATAGACCCGATATCTTATTGTTGACCGAGACTTGGTTGACACCTGACTCTGCCCCTGATATACTGGCAGCACTCCCCCCAGATTATTCTATTTTACATGCTGATCGTCCACCTGGCAAACTTGGCGGGGGGGTCGCAGCTATCATCTGCTCCCATCTCAAAGTAAATGCGCTGACCTGTCTCAACCTTCCGGACTCGGTGAACCTGGTGTTAAAATTCGATCTTGCCCATATAATTATCGCCTGCGTACTCGTATACAGACCCCCAAATTACATGCCATCCTTTCCCCTTGCGTTAAGCGAGCAGATCGCAAACTTGGCTATGGAGCACGCCAGGGTTCTCCTCATAGGCGACCTCAATTATTAGTTTAATGACCCCCTTTGTCAGGACACACAGAGTTGCCAGCATTTGCGCTCCCCAAAGGCTATCTAGATCCAGAATATTGGTAAAACCCTGTCGGGTTAATGTCTGGTATCCTTACTATTAATATCAGTACTTCCTAAGATGGCTGCCGAAGTTGCCATCAGTTTCTATTGTTCGTCTTTGGCAGTCTAGTGTATGTAGGAAGTGCGCAGCTTTAGAACTGCGCACTTCAACGAAGTTCGTCTGAGAGAAGCACCTGAGTTTTGCCGCTCCGCGCCAATCTTTCCTGACGGGAGCCGGTAACATTAAGTGCGCTGTTTATTCCGCGTCTATTGTTCCAGACGGGAGCAGCGTTTGTTAGGGCAGTAAAAACGAAGCTCTGAGTTCATTTCACTCCGCGTCTATAATCCTGACGGGAGTGACATATTTCCCTAAGTGTAAATCTTCCAGTCAGGAAGGACTTTAGTTTTCAGTCAGCTTTAGTGTTATACCTGTTGTTCCCACTAAAGAGAAATAGCTGGTTCCAGTGCAGCAGAACTCTGGATATCGACGGAAGCGGAGAGAATCATCTTCATTCATGGCTATGAGTCTTCAGCCTACGCAGGAGAATAGGAAACCTTACTGTGATGTTATAGCGAAGAAACCCACAGGCGAAATTCGTCTTTGCATTGATTTGAGGTCCCTAAACAAGGAAGTTGTAGTTGACAGATTCCCACTTCCTAATATAGATGAAATGATTTGTACCTTAGAAGGAGCAAGATATTTTACCACCCTTGATCTAGCTTCTGCCTACCACCAGGTAGAGCTAGATGATTCGTGCCAAGACTTGACTGCCTTCATTACACCTATGGGTACGTTTAAGTTCAAAAGAATGCCATTTGGTCTAGTTTCTGCGGCCTCTGTTTTTCAGAGAATCATGTCAAAAATCTTGAGGGGACTAATTGGTGTAAAGTGCTACCAGGATGATTTGTTAATTTATGGTAGCAATGTTTCTGAGCATGATTCTCGTGTTTCAATGGTCTTGAGACGGTTGGAAGGTGCAGGTATGACTTTAAAAAGGGCAAAGGGCAAAGTGCAAATTCAGGGTGCAAGAAGTAAATTATTTGGGCCATCGCATCACGTGTAATGGAGTTTTTCCAAAAAAAGAGTTAGTTGAAACTATTGATAAATTGAAGGAACCCACCTGCAAGGATGAGCTTCTCTCTTTTTTGGGTATGGTAGAATTTTATGGAAAATTCATTTGTAATTTTGCAGAAAAAACACTTAACTTAAGGAAATTAACGGTTAAAAATACTGTCTTCAACTGGTCATCTGATTGCAAATCTGAATTCTTAAATATAAAGAAAGATTTGAATAAGGCACCTTCTCTTCATGCTTTTGTCCGTTTTGGTTGACTGTGAGAACTCTGAGCAAGATGATGCGTGTGATTCTGAAGAGTTTGTAAATGTGTGTGAGGTGACTGATGGTGCCATTATTGAGTCTGAATGGAGATCTGAGTTGGAGAAAGATGAAGAAATTTCAAAAGTTATTCTTTCCTTGAAGAATAACTCTCGTTTGGACAAGCCATGGCTGCTAGTTGCTGATGAACTGTCGGTGAATGATGGTCTTTTAACTCGTGGAACTAAACTTGTTCCCCCAAACTCATTAAGGAATACATTTTTGTCTCATGCTCATCGTGGACATCTGGGCATTGTTAAGACTAAAGAGTTTCTTAGCATGCAGTTCTGGTGGCCTGGCATGGACCTAGAAATTGAAAGAATGGTCCGAGAATGCCCTGAGTGCTGTTCTAGTGACAAAATTTTAAAAACAAGACAAATGCCTATGGTGAAAAGGGTTTTACCTGGCCATCCATGGGATGAGGTCGCTATTAACATTCTTGGCCCTCTCTCTGGTGTTTCTGATACCCCTTATCTCATCGTTTTGATTGATCTATACTCAAGATGGATTGAAGTTTCTGCTGTCAGAGAGATTACATCTAATTCTGTCATTAAGTTTCTAGAGTCTTTATTTAATAAGGAAAGTTTTCCTAACAGTCTCCTATCTGACAATGGTCCCCAATTTTGTTCTTCTTTGTTTGTTGACTTTCTAAAAAAATGTGGAATAATTCATAAAAGGTGTTCACTTTACCATCCTGAAACAAATGGCGCAGTAGAGAGAGTTAATAGGACTCTAAAAGAATCCATACAGCTTGCTCGCTCTTCTGGTTTAGATTGGAAGTCCACTCTCCAAAACAGGATTAACATTTATCGTTTTGCCCCCCATTCTACCACTGGTAGGTCCCCATTTGAGCTGTTCAAGGGGAGGGTTCCCAACACCTTGATGTGTCCAGGGTGGATGTGCCTAAACAAAGGTCTTGTCAATAATGATATTGGTGATTGGAGAACTAAGGAGTTACTCAAACAAGATGCTCGTAAGACAAACTTTGATCTTAGGAAACGTGTGTTTTCAAGTGAGGTCAAAGACCCCTGTGGGATGTAAACTTTGGTCAAAGTACACCGACATTAGGTCTGTTGTCAAGATCTTCAAAAATGCTGTCAAAACTGATGATGGAAGAATTTGGAATAGGAGTCGTGTAGTAGTTGTTAATCCTGATTTGTTATCTTCTAATGTTTCTGCTCATGATGATAATTTTCACTTGGGTACTAACTTTTCCTTTGACAGGTCTTCGTTTCCTTCTAAGAGAAGTCAAAGGACTCGGAAAGCTCCCTCTTATTTGAAGGACTATGTTTGAGCTTGTGTTCCTTTTGCTCTTACTCAGTAATGTATTTCTTTTGTCTTTATTTGCTTTTCTTTTGTATAGGAGGGAGATGTGTGATGTTTTGCATACTTCCCCTTTAAGCCTCCATATTCCTTACCTACGTTCTTTGTTCTGAGAATGGACTCTCTCAGAGATTCTGACTGAGTCAGTTGCTGTTGGCTGTTCTTGGGATGAGGTTTTAATAAACCCACCTGATTATACAACTATATGATTCCTTGCTTTATTCTACCTTTAACTAATTTTACACTTACAGGCAGTAAGACATTATCCAGCAGCGTTCAGCAGCGTTTGAGTTCCTCTCCTTCTCCTTCATTTTGCGCTTGCCCTTTCTCTTACCTTCCCCCTTGTCCCTACCTTGTACCTATTTGCGCGTTGCCAAGAGGACCTCAGTCCAGCTGTGAATTAAGACCAGGACAGTACCTTGTGCATCAGACCTTTCACAGAATCCCATTATAGGAGTCTACAGGAAGTCTATTAGGTACTTGTAGTTGAGAAAAGTCAAAGTAAGGTTACTAAGTAGATAAAGGAATACATATAATTAATAGTATTTTCTTTTTCCTCAGTAAGAAGGCTTCTTGAGACAGCTTAATCCATCACAGAAGAGTAGCAATACTTCAGGAAGCAGCTGGTAGGATAAGCTTTAATTAAGTCCATAAAGTCAAGTAGGAAAGTGGGTCTGTTGTTTATTCCTTCCTTCTTCATCTGTGCATTAGGTACCCTCAGTAAGGCGGGAGAGTCCCGCAGAAGATTCCTACCACTGAGAGGGTTGCCCGCAGCTTTCGGAGTGTCTCTTCTTTTATCCACTTCCCCTTCTCCCCCCCCCCTTCTGGTTACTCAGCTCATGTAGCGGGGTCACCGGAGAGGTGGAGATTGGGACTAGCATCATCCTGCCTCTGCGAAGGGACTGGAGCCTTCTGACACCCTTGAAGGCCCCCATTCTAGCGAACTAACAGACCTTCTTACGAACCTTAATTTCACCCAGCAGGTGTCCCAACCTACTCATTGTAAAGGCCATATTCTGGACCAAGTCTGGACTAACGCCTCACTGGTCATGACCCCGGCTATACTTCCCTGTCTATGGTCCGACCATTTCTTACTTAAATTTACTCTTGTTCACTCTATCACGAAGAAACTGCTACGATGGCCGGCGGCTGGGCCAGGAAATGGAATGTGATAGACAAAACGGATTTTCTGCAGAAACTTACTACTACTATTCCGCCCCCTCATCCTGATATTAACATACACGAAGCCAATCTCTCTGGCTGGTTGCACGCAGCCAGTGATATACACGCCCCCCTTAAGAGAGTTAAACTGGCACGACGCGCAGACGCCCAGAGATGGTTCTCGACTGAGCTGAAACTAAACAAACTGGCCTTACGCCAAATTGAGCGGAAATGGCGCCATAACTACGCCCCAGATATAAAGATCAGATTCATCATTGCCCGGAAGGACTACATGAAGGCTATCCTCTCCACTAAAGCTGCTTATTTCTCCTCACGCATCCTCAACTCCACCAATAGATCGAAAGATATATTTTCCATACTGAACGAATTAACCAATCTGGATAGAGCTTGCCACAGGACGACCCCTACCCAAACCCTCTGTGACTCACTCAATGGCTATTGTATTGACACCATTTCGGCTATCAAAGCCAGTATCCCGAAAACTCCCAACCTCACTATCCCTGTCACTGTTAAAACCACAGCACTATCAATAGCTTACCTCTTATCACCCCAGAATTACTCAAGAGCTCCTCGTAAAAATTAAATCTGGCGCCCCCTCAGACAGTTGCCCCCCTCATATACTAAAACATTGCTTTGATGCCCTTCCTGAAACCGCCTGTACTCTCCTGAATGACTCTTTATCATCTGGGCAAGTTCCATCAGCATTTAAGGAAGTAACAGTAGTACCGCTCCTAAAAAAACCTGGGGCTGATCCAACATGTATGGCAAATTATCGCCCCATCTCCTTACTTCCATTTTTAGCAAAGGTGATGGTGGCTCATGTAGCCAGATGCTTGTCCAACTTCTTGGAGGAGTCTAACTATCTTGAGCCCCACCAGGCAGGTTTCCGGCCTGCGCATTCGACGGAAGCTGTTATACTTGCGGTACTGGATACACTCCGCAACTGCGCAGATAATAACTCCCCTCAGGCCCTGGTGCTCCTGGATCTCTCGGCCGCATTTGATACGGTCGATCATACCATCTTGATCGACCGTGTCACCCAGGCCGGTATCCAGGGCACAGCGGTTAGCTGGTTAAAATCTTTCCTGGAGAATAGATCCCAGGCAGTTCGTCTTGGAAACCTGGTTGCCTCTAAACAGTCAATGACCTGCGGTGTTCCACAGGGATCCCCCCTGTCCCCCCACTTGTTCAATCTCTATATCTTTCCTTTAATTCAGTCCTTAAGAGATAGGCAAGTGACAGTTTTCAATTATGCAGATGATTTACAACTGCTTTTTAAGATTGACAATACTGAGAATTCAATTACCAGCTTTCAGTCTACCATGAGGTTCATCCAATCGTGGATGGACCAAAATTACCTTAAACTAAATCCGGGCAAGACTGAGCTGGTACTCACAGGAGACAGGCCGAAATACTGGGGACCACATTACTGGCCGTCAGAAATGGGGCCACAACCGTCTCCCTCGCCATCGGCTAAAACACTTGGAGTTACACTAAACAGTGATCTCTCACTGAAATTACAAGTGGGCTATGTAGTATCTAAGAGTTTTTTTCAACTCAGGAAAATAAGGAAGGTACGTCGCCTCCTCACACCAGAGGCTATTACCCAGGTGGTGATAGCTACGGTTCTATCCCACCTGGACTATGCCAATTCCCTATATCTTGGCATACCTCTTTATTTACTGAAGCGACTACAGATGGTCCAGAACTATGCAGCCAGATTGATCTTGAGCCAACCTAGATGGCAACCTGCCACCCCACAGCTTATGAAACTACACTGGCTACCTGTGTCCCAATGCTGCACCTTTAAAACAGGCTGCTTGATTTTCAAATCCCTGCACTGCAAAAGTCTCAAATTTATAGACAAATTGATAATTAGGCACACCCCCACCCGTAACCTGCGCTCAGCAACTCTCTCACTTTTGCACCCCCCCCCCTTCAGACGGAAGCGGACAGGCGGCTGTCGATTTGCGGCACTCGCCACTCGCCTCTGAAACTCTTTCCCTCTCGAGATTCGAGTCTGCTCGGACCTCATGAAATTCAGAGGAGCACTTAAGACCTGGCTCTATAAGCAAGCATACAAGTAAAAGCAAGTACACAATCATAAGCTCTGCTGCGTTCGTACTCTCTCCTCTCTACAGCGCCATGAAACCAATCGGTGTAAGCGCGCTCTACAAGTATTTTTTTGAACATTAACATTTTAACCCCGCATGTTCCCCCCCACCGCCCACTCCTGCCCCCACTTCCCCTCTTACTGTTCTCCCTGTCACACCATCCCTCCCGATTTTTCCTATGACACCGACCACGCCCGCTAACCCTGTCCTTGCTGCGGGAATGACAACAAGTCTCCATCCGCCCAACCCATGCAGCTCTACCCCTACACTCCCTTTTCCGAATTCCCCGTGGTCTACAGTTAAGCAGGATTTTTATACATTGTTGAATTCCCCCCGACTGGCCTCCTTGAGCTCTACTGTCAGCTTTTCGTCCATTCGTGAAAATGACCTACAGAGGCAACAGTGTGAATGTTGGATAAATAACAGGAGTATTTATGCCTTTTAAAGAAATATGGCCCACCTTTTCCCAATGGACGATTATGGAACAGACCACCTGGGCTGAATACATGTGTACCCTCGTCATGCAAAGATATGAGAATGCGCTTATGCAGATGCCCACCGTATTAATGGACCTTAGGTCGCAAATAAAAAGAGGCGATGTTCAGGGAGAGGAGATGTTTGGCGCTATGTCTGCTTTAATGGCTTACCGTGATATGACCGCTTTTCCGAACACCCCTCTATAAACAGCTATGCCAATGAGAGAGGCGGCCCCTGTCTTTGTTAACGCACTTGCTGATGCCCAACATAATGGCCGAGGGGCTGTTGAGGCACACTGGTGCAGGCTTTGGGTTCATGCTCCTTGGAAAAGGTCAGAAGTAATGCAGATATTACCAGATCCCCGGAACTATCCGGCTGCCTTTTACAGAGAATTAGCTCAGATTATATCTGCAGGTACTCTCGTTCTTGAGGATATAGATTTACTTTTTGCTACCGTTATCCCCACTGAAATTTGGGACAAAATTTGACATACTGACCATGAAGTAGCATTGGAAGGTAAATAGGCTCACCTAGAGGCTATGGAAGACGCAAGGGTAGGAGGAACTAAACCAGAAGCTGCCATCCTGACTTTGCCCTGTAAAATAATAATGTTTATGAAAACACTTTTGCTGGAAACTGTCATTAACTGGGATAAAATAAACGCCTGTAGGCAGCAAAAAGATGAGAATGTGGCTGACTTCTTTACCCGTGTTGAGACAGAATACAAGGGACATAGTGATTTGGATCCCCGGACCCCAGGTTCTGGCCCAGTATTTGTCGATAAGTTTGTCAGCAGCTTACTTCCGTCGAACACCGCCACGCTTAAGAAAGTGAAAGTACGTGGTCTGCCCAAACTATGACTGGTATCTTGGCTATGGCACAATATCACGAGAATAGGGAGAATGAAGATAGAGACAAGGAAAGTAAGAAGGTTAGGGATCTTAAGACTAAGGCACTTCTGCAGCAGGCTTACCCTCCCCGAAGTCCCGACGCCCGCGGGAATTTCAGACCTCAACCCCAAACCCCTCGAAGGGCTCGCCAGTCTACCCCCTCCAGCCCTCAACATACGGGAACCCTCCAAACAGATCAGTGTGCTTATTGTAAGGGGTACGGCCATTGGATAGATGAGTGTCCTGTGTTAGCTGAAAACATCCGAACAGGGAAGACTCGGTCTCACGATCCCAGGGAGGGGAGGCCGACTAGGGACCATGGCCCACCCCATCCCCAGGATAAAGAACGCAGGTCCAGGGATAATGCTCCCGTCCGGCAGTGCCCGGCCAATAGGTTTGATGGGTACGAAGCAACACGCACTTATTACAATGTTGATTATGATGAAGTTGATGAGACAGGGTCCTACCAAGCATAGGACAGCCAGGAAAGGGGTATTACCAGAGTGCAAATTCCAGTGGATCAAAGGGGCCTATATGTTCAAAAGTCAGTTGTGGGGAATGATCAGAATTTTCTTTTGGATAGTGGGGCCACCAGATCTTCTATTGCACGTCTGTCAGTCCCGGAGGCACCCCTTTCTGGCAATATGAATGTCTCCGTGGGTTTTGCAGGAACACCTGTGACCAGCCCTGTCTCTGAACCCCTTCCTCTCGATATTGGCCCTGCACATGTTGCCGCTCCCTTGGTCCTTACTACAGGTTGCAGTGAAAACATGTTAGGCATGGATTTACTGAAAGCTCTGTATGCAACCATATCATGTAGTCCCCAAGGTATATCCCTAACAATTTCCCCCACCGCAGCTTCCTATATGTACCTATCAGGTCCCCTCCCACCAGAGTTGCAGTCTTTACCTTCCTCCCTCTGGGCATCATCAGACACTGATGTAGGGTGTCTCAACATATCCTCTCATGTGGTACGCATCCAGCCACGTGGAGAAGTGTGGCTCACCGATTAGAACGGAAGACCCTGAGGCAGAGGTCTGGCCCGGGACCAGGGTTCAATCCCCGTCGTGGCAGGGTCTTGGGCTCAATGTCCTCGGACACGATAATTCTCGCCTCGGTGCCTAATCTAATCATGGGTTCCACTCTGCAAATCTGGGCAATAGCTTGCTTAATCTCCACACTGGCCCTAACAATACTAGGATGCCTGGCTTCACCTTGGGGGTGCCCAGGAGTGGACACCTCACAGGAACAGGCCAGGAAAGGTTCCACAGCGGTATTCGTACAGCGCTCAGAGACCCCTGGGTGATAGGCGCTATACAAGTGCAAATTACATTTACATTTCCATTTCCATTTACGTGCACTTCTCTCCTGCCTCCGGCAGGATTGACTGCCCACAGAAGGAGAAATGGCCCTTTTAACAATAATATCTGAATTAATGGACGTAGTGGAGGAGACACGTGGCAATATCTGTAACAGTCCCATTTTTCCCATTTTTAAAAAGACCAATGGAGATGCTCTCTCCCTAAAATTTACCGATTTGTGATTGACCTGAGAGCCCTTAACAAAATAACAATCTCCCAATATCCTGTTGTCCCCGACATTACAGCCCTCTTAATGATGGTCCCTTCTGACGCCACGCACTTTTCTGTCATAGACCTGAAGAATGCTTTTTTCAGCATTCCTATACATCCCGACAGCAGACATTTTTTGGGTTTCTCCCTTGGTGGGCGGAGCTTTAGATTCTGCCGCGCCCCTCAAGGTTTCACCGAGAGCCCCAGTATCTCTAGTCAAGCCCTAAAAAGTCAACTAGATTCCTTGGAAATCCCTGATAATGCCACACTATTACAATATGTAGATGACCTCCTCATTGCTGCAAATTCTGCCCCAGCATGTAAAGAAGCTACTCTCTGTTTGTTACGCCACCTTGCCCTCCATAATCACAAATTCTCTTTAAAAAAGCTTCAGTTTTGTCAAGAGAAGGTGACCTATTTAGGTCATCTCCTCTTGAAGGAGGGAAGGCAGCTCACCGCTAATCGTGTAGCCATTATCAATGCTATGACGGCCCCACAAACACAAAAGCAGGTGCAAGCCTTCATAGGCCTAACCTCATACTGTAGACAGTGGATTTCCAATTTTTCGGCCATGGTCAAACCTCTTCTTGCCCTCACCACTAAAGACATATCAGACAGTTCCTTTCCTTGGACTGGAGAGCATGCGCAGGCCTTCCAAGATTTAAAGAGGGCTCTTTGTACTGCTCCAGTCCTCTGTACTCCTGATTATAACAAAAAAAAAATATTTTTGTACATGAGACAGACGGCTGTGCCTGCGCTGTCTTGACCCAGATGTTCGGAGGTCACTTTCGGCCATGTGCCTATTTTTCAGCCACCTTAGATCCTGTTGGAAGGGCTCTCCCAGGATGCCTACGGGCGACCGCTTCAGCCTCCCTCATGGACCATCAGAGTGCGGGGATCGTCATGAACTCCCCCCTGACTCTGATAGTCCCCCATTCTGTAGATACCCTCCTTAATAACTCCAAGACACAGTACCTCACTAGCGCACGACTCACAGGATAAGAACTGACACTCTTTGCCAGCCACATTAACATCAAAGGATGTACTGTACTAAACCCCGCCACATTACTCCCACTGGATACTCAGGATGTACGCTTAGACCCACATGACTGCATATTAAGGACAGAGGAGGAGATGAAGGGACGGGTTGACTTACAGGATACCCCGATATCAGAACCAGAAGGTACACTGTATGTGGACGGATCATGTCTCAGAAGGTCAGATGGTAACACCCCAGCAGCCTACGCCCTCACAACATTAGAGCAAGTAGTAGAAACAGCTTAGATTCTGCAGTGCTCTGCTCAAGCAGCAGAATTAGTAGCCCTCACTAGAGCTTGTGAGTTAAGCAAAGGGATGATGGTAAATATTTATACTGACAGCCAATATTCCTTCGGGGTGGCCCACAACTTTGGGAGGTTGTGGAAAGAAAGTGATTTCCTTACTTAACATTGGACCAAGATTCAACATGGCCCCCTAATTCACCGACTGTTAGACTCCCTGACACTCCCCAGAAAGGTGGCCATTATAAAATCTAAGGCCCATAAGAAAGTGACAGATGATGTTCGGAAAGGCAATGCCCTGGCTGACCAGACAGCCAGACAAACAGCTCTTAGGAAAAGGGAAGGAATATATGTAGGAGGTCCCGGTAGGTGGTTGGCAGATGAGGGCATGGTTGAAAACACAGTACAGAGTGTGATTGATATTCAGTCCCATACTACTCCTGAGGAACTAAGGGTGTGGAAGGAGCAATTAGCAAAGGAGGGAACTGATGGTTGCTAGGTCCGTACGACTATGGAAAGACAATGGATGTTATCTGACAGTCATGTCCTACCAGTAGTTACGATGGCCCATGGTCCTGCTCACATCAGTGCAAAAGACATATGTAAACTGTTGGAACCTACATGGTACAACTCTAAGATACCAGCATATGCTGACAAGCTGGTTAAAACATGCATGATTTGCCTAAATTGATCCAGATGGACCGATGTAACAATTTGAAATATGTGCTAGTGGTGGTCTGAACCTTCAGCCGATGGGCGGAGGCCTACCCCGTCAAAGACTGCACCGCTATCACTACCGCCAAAGTGCTATTAAAAGAGTACCTCCCACGATTCGGTTTGCCCCACTTGGTCTGGAGTGACAACGGAACCCACTTTACGGCTCAAATTATGGAATATGTCTGTACAGCATTGGGTATAAAATAAAAAATGTCATGCAGCTAACCACCCCCAGTCACCAAGTCTAGTGGAGGTGTACAATGGCATCCTAAAAACTAAAATGGCCAAAATAGTAGCCGAGACAGGTGTCACTTGGGTTGATGCTCTGCCCTTAGCCCTACTGTCCGCAAGAACAATGGCCCACACCAGAATAGGGCTATCTTCCCATGAGATTGTGTTCAGGAGGCCTGCCAATATATGGGGTGTCCCGCGGCCTAAGAAACTGTCTGACGTTGAATACCCTGTATTAACTGATTATCTGTACAGTCTGACTAATAACTTTCGCACTCTTTATCACCAAGTGCACGAGGCCATACCTGACAAAAGCGAGGGTCCAGGACAAGTTATCCAACCTGGGGACTGGGTCCTGATCCAGAACTTTCAACGGACTAAGAGCCTCAAGCCCCACTGGACACAGCCCCGTCAGGTGTTACTGGCCACCTGCACCGCTGTGAAAGTAGAAGGTCGGGGGAATTGGGTGCATTTGTCTCACTGCCGGCATGTGCCTCTGCCCCTCCCCTATGATCAGTGGGTGCGGGAAGGACAAAGAGACTCAGAAACAGAAACTGTCCCGACGTTTGTCCCATTCAGCGATGCCAGACTGCATTCTACATCTACGGAAGCAGAGAGTGACAGCATACTTCAAGGAAGCGTGGAACCTTCCCTTAACTCTGCTCAACACCAAGAACAATTGTTTCCAGACCATACTGTCCCTACTTCCGACCGATATAACTTGCGCCCCCAAGGAAAAGCTTGCCCTTGACTTCGCCAAGTGCCTATAGGCTGTAGGGCTGTGATCTTCCCGGCTGAGAGTAGTGCTTGTGTGTCAGACTAAGGTACGACATAGGGCTCCTTGGCACCTGAGCCCAGTGAAGCAACCACCAATCGCAGGCAGCCACTAGAGGTCCCTGGCTTAGTACAATGACTGCCATCCAAAACACCAGAATCCAGAAACAATATGTTAGTCTCCGACATAGTAAATGCTTCATGGCCACCGTGGTAACACTGTTTGTCTCCCTCATCCTGTCTATCCTTGGTTGGCTGTTACTGATCTACTACCCAGTTACCTCACCAACTCCTACCCCGACTCCTGCAGAACACCAGTATTTCACGCTACCAGCCCACGAATTACCCCTCCGTGCAGAATTCTTCAATAACACCTTCATCCAAATGTTGCATCATCACCAGCTGATCATGAACACTTATAACTGCTGGGTTTGTAGACTGATGCTGCATTCCATGATACACCCTGTCCCAATCTTTCCCTACCCTTTTTCCATCTCTGGGTCTTGTCTTGCATGGTGGATGTTGATACAGGAGGCCTACACTGTCAATGGTACTGCCAATTCTGCCCTTGGAACATTTCGGGATGACTTCTAGCAGAACAGATCTGGCCATGTCAATGCTCCTTTTTGCCCGACCAGCTCATCCACAACGCTACTATCACCAGATGAACTCAGTGAGATGGTAGTATTCAACTCAACTAATCGACGAACATTTTCCAGATTCCGCACAAGAAGGATACTGCCTGATGAACGAGACACTGTGAATGTCATAAATGTGCTAGGCCGTGTCTGCATTCATGGCCTAGGGAATAAGAAAGTTGGTACCAGTACGTGTGATATCACAAAAACGTTAAACTCCACATCTCCTCCAAAGCTGGTGGCATTCCCCAACACCTATTTCATCTGTGGCACTGCCGCCTACACTTCGCTCCCCCGTAACTGGTCTGGTACCTGCTATCTGGCCTTCCTCCTTCCACCAACGTATTCTACCCATGGAGGTTATCACCTGTCCATGATTGGCGCTCTACGCCGCTCACGTAGGGGCGTCATATCAGCCGAGTTTACAGCAGGCCAGGAAACTGGGGACTTATTTAAAGGTGTCCTTCCTTTCTGGGGCCTCGTCGCCAACAGTCGGGCTGTACGAGGACTGACCAGGGTCCTTGAAGCCACCATCACAGTAACAGCTGGTGCCCTCTCCAACATCACTGCAGAGCTACAGGCAGACCGCCTCATAACGCTTCAGAACAGAATGGTTCTAGATGTCATCCTTGCTGATCGTGTGGTGTGTATAAATTGATCGGCTCCAGCTTCTGCGTGTCCATCCCAGACAACGCACATACAGTGTACGATGCCATCCAACGTCTGCATCGCCTTTCTTCTAAAATTCATCTGGATGAAGGAAACTGATCCCTCACAGGCTGGATCTGTGGCCTCCTTTCCCAGTGGGGGTGGAGGATCCTCATCATCCTTGCCTTGGGAGTAACTGTCCTGGTCTCCTGCTGTTTGTGCTTTCAGTGCCTGCCAGTGCTCTGTACAATGTGTGTCCAGACCATCAAGCCTCCACCCTCTAACATTCACAACACCAATATGATGATGATGCTCCAACAAGAAACCGATGGCCTTATGAACATTGACATTTCTTAAAGTATTTGCCACTCAATGGCAAAAGGAGGGTCTGAAGAAAAGTGTTCTTCTGATCGGCATCATTTGTACCGGGACTCTATTGCTTTTTCATTGCCATCTCGTGTCAAACACTTCCACACGAACCACCTGGTCGTTTCTGCTGGTGCCTGAGGAAATTCTAACTGACACAACAAAAACCATCTTGCAGCCTGCATTTCTGCCCAGGAACTGTCACACGCCCAACCCCCCCTGTTCTTTGCAGTTCACCAGAAAGCCACGAGACACTCACACCCGGTGTAAATAATTTGTTTTCTATCTCCTGCTCCCAGCCTGGTAAACATCCTTGACTCTGTGATCAGGTTATCTGGACAATGGTCTGACTGCTGGGCTTTGATCAAAGTGATTAAACAATGACCTGCAAGACTGATCCTTGATCAAGCCGAATGAACAATGATTTGTGTACCAAGCCTTGACCAGGTCATCATCTACAAACGTCGTCTGGATCTGGTTATCAACTGCAACACTGCCCTGATTGAACAATGAACTAACAGCCAAAAGACTGAAATGAAAAAGTATAAAAGGCTTGTAAGCTGCGGAGTAAAGCAGCAGCCTCTTCTGTCTTGTCTCTGACTAGCTTGGGACTCTGTTCCATAGCCGGGCTATAGAATAAATCTTTGTTCATCCTGCAGACAATGGCTCCTGTGTCTCCTTTTACTAAGTATGGAAGGTATGGAAGACTTGGGCTGTTCCCCCGCCGCTGAGACCGAGTAAGTGGGTTTAACCGGTTCTTCAGAACTGTGTCTTGTAAGTGGTATGCAGGTTGGAACCCCAATAGACAGTGCTTTAAGTGGAAAAACATAAGTGCAGGTACTCACCCCCCTCTGAACTGTGAACTGACGGTGGAGACAGGAGGAGATAAGCATTTAACTAACCTTCTTTGTTAGTCTTTCTAGTCATTTTATAATTAGATTAATAATTTCCATATGCTTATCGCCTTTGTCACTCTTTTATCTCCCAGGTCTGTATATTTCGTCTCCCTTTTGCTATTTTATCCCTTTTCATATTTCTTTCAACTCTTTTCCTCCACCTCTTCATTTTCCCTCATCTCTCTAATCACTTCCTGCTACCCCTTTCTCCTTGCCTCTCTCAACTTTTATTTTCTCTTCTAATGTCTCCAATGATTTGTCCTTGTTTATTCTCTTTTCCCTTGTCTCTTTTTCCTTAACCCTTGTTAATTTTTCCCTACTCACCTTTCTCTAGTTCTCTACTACCCATTTCTTATCCTGTTTCACTTCCTAACACCTCGGGCTATTTCCCTGGCTTCTTGTTTCCCTTTCTTTTCTTCCTGTTGATAGTTTGCCCCTTGTCTATTTCATCCATCCTTCCAGAGCACTACCGTATCTAATCGTTCATCTGCAAAATCTGTTTCCTGAGCCTCGCAAAAAGCATAGACAACGTTGTAATGCTGGCAGATTAACCGGCTGTTGTGACGCAGTAGGTTGAACTACTGCAGGACTGTCGTGCAGGCACAGGCTCTACTTCCATGAAGAAATAAACAATGGGAGAACAGATTAACGCAGCGTCCTGTCCCCCAACCAGAGATAGGTCCACCTTGCTCACCCACATGTCCCCCACCCCCTCTTCTTCCACAGGTTACACATGCAGCATCAGCACCTTGACCGGCTGTTGCACAAGTGAGGAAAATAATGCCACTTACCATGAGGAAGGTTATGTGGTACTCACAGGGACTCAGGAACTGAGAAGGACTCCATAGGGTAGATGACAGCTGTAAAGGACTTCATGGGGTAAATGACTGCCATAAGTGTTCCAGCTGTGGCGCCCATTCTAGAATGCCACCCCACACATGTACATAATGAGATGGTAGGAGTTACTCAGCCTACTAAAGATACCAAGGCAGACAAGTGGAGTCAAGCTTGGTGCTCCAACAATTCTGGCTCCCCAGCCTGTGACATGTTAGTTGGGCATGTTGGTAAATAAGAAACACTCACCCACACTATTGAATCAATAATGGATTGATGCATATTCCTTTTTCTTTACTGGCTATAGGAAATTCAAGTTGCTTGACTATTTTGGTCCCAATTAATAGCAAGATGGGCGAGGGGGAGAGGGACACAAGGTGGGTGCTTCACTGGAGTATGTAGAGCTGCATTGGTGGTGCTCAGAATGGTACACATAAATGCTTCACTTGTTGCATGGATTCTGCACATACACAGAACTATGTATAAGTTTATGGGACCTTGATATATAGGGACTTAGCCTTCCTACCACATTAGTGCCCTCAAGCCCAGAACTGACTAGCTATAGTGTCTCACTCGCTCCCCTACTCACTCACAGAGAAACAAATGATTAGACACCCCAAAACAGAACAGTCCCAGATCTCTCTGGAATCGCTGTAACTAGACACACTTTTCGCTCGCACTCTTGTTTCTGTCCTCAATAAAGTCTAAAGGAAACCCTCTGGAGGTGCTGGAAAAAATAGAATGGATAAAGGCTGGTATTAGTCCAAAAATAGTCTGAAAGGAAGAAAATAGGCCGGATCCCATGAGTCTAAAAATGTGAACAAGGCCCTCTGTATCTGATGCATTAAATATTTGGTGTATTCATTCTCCAAAATGGAGTGGGAGATTTGTGTTTAATAGTGAGTGTATCTCCCTTGCGGTTCTCGTCACCTGCAATTCGAAGGTCTCTCGAGCCACTTCGTGTTGCAACAATAGCTCTTCGAGTCTTCTTAGTTTATTGAAATCTGTTTTCAAAGTTGGAATGGAAGTCCGAAGCGAAATATCTACAATCCCAAGCGGGGGTGGAAACAGAACTTTACTACAGATTGTAACCCGTTGCGAAACCGTTACTATAAAAGGGATGCCAACTCATAAGCCATAGCAATCATGGTTATTCAAAATAGGATAACGGCCACTAGAAAGCAATATTAGTTCTGGAGTAATAGTTGGAACTGGTGTACCCTTTTAAAAAACAAGCCAGATTAGGGGCCGAAATGTTACAGGTGCCGTGCAATTTAACTTGTTTACATACTAGGGAGTGTCCCACTGTGGAATCACAATCTTCCCCTGTAAGGAAAACTTCCTTGTCCGCGCGCTGACATCTGTAGGTGAAAGGTAACAACCAAAATTCATGTGGAAAAGTACTGCTGAGGGGCTCAAACCTACCAACAGGATAATGTTTCATGCAGGCAGTGACTTGAAATAGTGAGCTGGGCAGTGAAATAACCCCATTTATGAACCACATAGCTGAATCAGTCTCTGCCATAGAAAATGATAACTCTTCTAATTGTTCAATATGTAACAAAGTATAAGTTGCTTTCTTCATTAACATTATTTTCTGTTTCTCAGTCAAATGAATTGGTTAAAACAGTGCAGAAGGATTCAAATATTCCAAGGCACTCTTCCATGTTTGAGTGTTGTAACGTCCAGGCAACAGAACGTAACTGATTTTGACCATGATATAAAACAGACACGTCATGTTGAACAACATCATTGACAGATGACACAATATTATTCAAATATATATATCCTGGAAGACACAGTGTATCAATACTATTATCTACTACTGCAATGGACTTTTTCTAAATTTGCTTGGTCAATTTGGCGCAGGCGCACCGCAGCTTCCATCGGCGACAGTTTCCAAAATTCATTTTATGCTTCATAAATAAATCGTTTTGTTCTAGGGGCTTTTGGACCTAAAATAAAATCAGCCACATTGACGTCCCCTGACAAAAGCGAAAGGTGTTGTTTCACAGACGACAGTGTAGAATTTTCCAACCATTGTTGACACAATTTACCCACCGAATATGTGGTGACTGAATGGGATTGTGTGAAACGTGGATCAGGTCTGATTTGCGTAAACCCTTTTGTGGCATTCAAAAAATGCAGTTGACATGCAGTGGAGCTCGTTGGCCATAGTAACCATTCCAAGGAGTCAATGTTAGAAGAGTTAATAGTACCATTCGGGAACAAGGTAACTAAGTCTTCAATTGTGTAGTTTGTGTGTGATTGCCTTGTATTATTCTCAGTCAATGAAGGAATTGAGGGAATATTCATATTTGTGGCTGTGGCTAAACCAAAACAAGTAGTCTGTGTCATTTAACCCTTTCGATGCTGATGACGAGCTGGGCTCGTCATGGTGCACAGTGGTCGTGTGCTGATGACGAGCCCAGCTCGTCATAAAATGAGGAAAATAGCAATTTCCAGCACAGGAGGGGAATTGCCTTAGCAGCGAAGGTGTTAAATAAAAATAATTTGAGAAGATAATAGACAGGCACGATGCAAAGCTTCAGTGACTTGCACCTGCTGAAGTTTGGTACCCCAAACGGATTTCAATTCAATTGTGTCCTTACTGTGTTCATAACCCTCTATGGACAAATTGTTCTTGAAGGACGTGGAGTAAATCAATTTAGCGTATTTCAGCATAAATAGACTCTGTGTCTGCATTTTCAATTTATAATAGTAGGACCATGGGTCTGAAAGATTGTAACCGGAAAAATATATCCATTTATTTTGTTTAATCTTTGATCTACCCTGTAATAGTGTCAGACAATGTTCCCATTGTGTAAAATTACAAATTGGTCTCAAAGTGATGGCTTTGTGTGAAAATGATTCCTGTAATAGTGATAACAGAATGAATTTGCATAATTTGCTGAATTCAAATAGAAATATTCAGTGTCAAAAGCAGCATAATATTTTAAATCAGAAAACAATTATTGAAAGGCTTGGACATCCCTGTCGTCAGAGTGTATGTCCAGTGAAACCACATCTCCTAATGAAACGCAGAACACATATGGAATGTTTAAACGTATATTGATATACCATATACTACTTTATCCCAAATGATGCTGAAATGTTCACAAGAGCTTGATCTCTATTCATTATATGTGATGATGTGTGGGGTGCGAGAACTGCGTCAACCAAGTTCAAAGCGGAGCGTTCAGGCAAATAATGAGCATTAATGAGCAGAAAATACACAAGGATGCAATGAAGTCTCTGAGGGTGCTGGTGTAATTTTAGTTTCCATACAGGCCTGAGGGCAATTCGGTAGTGGGGCGAATGAACAGTGACTTAAAGCAGTCTTTGGCAGCTAGAGTATTAAGTACTGGCAGGGGTTGGCTAGCTCATTTGTATGGAGTCCAACGTTCACTTAATAATCTCCCTCGAAGATCTCTGGGTGGGCAGACCCCATACAAAATGCTCTTTGGCTTTAAAAAAATTTGCCAGACCTTGATAGTTTAGATGTTGTGGCGGCTGCCACAACCTTTGACGTACATAATCATTGTGCCGTGTTACAGGATCTACAAAAGTCTTGTGCTTCACAAACAAAAGCACACTTGCCCTCTTCCACAGATCCAGTGGTGCTGATTACCATTTCTGGCTGGCTTCCTCAAGTTGGAGACCTGGTCCGGGAGAAGGTGGATAACAAAAAGGAATTTGGACCATCATACCGTGCACCAGTAAGATATCTTGGTTTTGAAAGGCAGCAGTACCATGATCCGACCTCTGTTACCTGGTCGTAAGGAGAATCAATATTTTTCTATTGACCATGTCAAGCTACACCATATGGCCTATACCGAATACTTTACCACCAAGTATTCCACGCTGTAATCTTTCACTGAATCCAATGGCTTAGCTTCCTCGACGACTCCCCGACCAATGGAGTTGGAAATGGAAAGTTCAATTGATTTCTTACCTGTTTCACCTTCTAATACCGCCAATGAAGACATCGAGTATGCTTCTCCCCCAGTTGCAGTCATGATTGACATTCTTGAGAGTGTCGTACATGATCCATCTGATGCTGCACAACCCCCGTTGTTTCAGCTGGGGGCGTGTGGTTATTAACCCGTTTCGTGCGTCGAACGTTCAGCTCCAGTGCTGAACGTTCTAAGAAACGGGTGGGGCCGCGTCGGCCGTTGGACATGCGCAGCACTACGGAGGTAGTGCTCGCAACGTCCAACGGCCGACGACAGCACTAAAGGGGTTAAAAGGACAGTAATAGCTTTCCTTCCAATTCATCTTCATCATCGTCTGTGGCAACTCCCCCTACATGTACAAGCCTTTTCATCTCCTGGTTCAAAAATACTTACCTAGTCCCACCCTAGACTGCATAGGAGTTTTACCACCCATCCCCAGTTGAGGAGCAGGGTTCTCACCATCTGTCAAAGCAGCAACTTTCTTCTCCTGAAATGGGGCACGATAAGGAGGTGGTCCCTCCAGTTTGGTCTATATATGTCAAACTGGTGCTGCTGATCACGTCTTTGCTGCATGGTCTCGCCTTGCCTGCGATCCTGTTGCTCTCCTCCACCAAATTATTGATCTGATGATTCATGAAAGGAACGAGGAGAACAAGGATCAGGAACCTAAAACCTATCTGCTGTTTTAATTTTAAAGTGGTCACTCAAATCACATCTATGTTCAGATGTGTCAGGTGTCGGTGATCCAGCACGCAAACCTTGCTTCTGTTATTGCTGCTGCTGATTTTGCGCCCTAAAGATTTATATACATCCGCAATAATAATCGGGAACATTAAAGCACTCCTTCTCCAGCACTTACCTGGGCATGTTAGAAGGATTAAATTCCAAAATGGGTGGTTTAAAGCTGCAGATTATTATTATGCGACATATGAGTCAGGTTAACGATTTCTACTTTGAGGTTTAATTAAGTACATCTTGGGTATTCCAACTAATTGATGACAGATTTTATGATGTAATTTATTGATGATGGTTTATCTGGTGAGCATATTGTGATGTATTATAGGTTTTAATCAACTGAACAATAAAGTCTTACTACTACCACTCCACACCTCAAAACAAAGTAAACTAATGACAGGACCAGCTGCAGGTGGACTCACACAGCCGGCTCACAGCGCCAGAGAAGGCAGAACCCACTGCAAGTGGACTGAAAGCAGCTGGCTCACAGTGGCAGTGAAGCTGTAACCCACTGCGGCTGGACTTCACCAGCTGGCTCACAGTGCCAGCGAAGACACAA
Organism: Lissotriton vulgaris; assembly: GCF_964263255.1. Classification (NCBI taxonomy): domain Eukaryota; kingdom Metazoa; phylum Chordata; class Amphibia; order Caudata; family Salamandridae; genus Lissotriton; species Lissotriton vulgaris. Next base: position 139,346 of record NW_028246114.1, on the reverse strand, counting down.
ACCACTGCAGGTGGACTCCAACAGCTGGCTCACAGTGCCATCGAAGACAGACTCACTGCAGTTGGACCTCAGCAGCTGGCTCACAGTGCAAGAGAAGACAGAACCCACTGCAGGTAGATTTCAACAGCTGGCTCACAGTGCAAGAGAAGACAGAACCCACTGCAGGTGGATTTCAACAGCTGGCTCACAGTGTCAGAGAAGATGGAAACCACTGCAGGTTGACTTCAGCAGCAGCCATGCAGTGCCAGAGAAGACAGAACCCACTGAATGTGGTATTGACCAGCTGGCTCACAGTGCCAGTGAAGACAGAACCCACTGCAGGTTTGACTTCACCAGCTGGCTCACAGTGATAGTGAAGATAGAGCCCACTGCAGGTGAACTTCAGCAGCAGGCTCACAGTGCAAGAGAAGATGGAACCCACTGCAGGTGGACTTCATCAGCTGGCTCACAGTGCAAGAGAAGATAGAACCCACTGCAGGTGGACTTCACCAGCTGGCTCACAGTGCAAGAGAAGACAGAACCCACTGCAGGTGGACTTTAGCAGCTGGCTCACAGTACAAGAGAAGACAGAACCCACTGCAGGTGGACTTCACCAGCTGGCTCACAGTGCAAGAGAAGACAGAACCCACTGCAGGTTGACTTCACCGTCAGGCTCACAGTGCAAGAGAAGACAGAACTCACTGCAGGTGGACTTCACCAGCCGGCTCACAGTGCATGAGAAGATGGAACCCACTGCAGGTGGACTTCACCAGCTGGCTCACAGTGCAAGAGAAGACAGAACCCACTGCAGGTGGACTTTAGCAGCTGTCTCACAGTGCAAGAGAAGATAGAACCCACTGCAGGTGGACTTTAGCAGCTGGCTCACAGTGCAAGAGAAGATAGAACCCACTGCAGGTGGACTTTAGCAGCTGGCTCACAGTGCAAGAGAAGACAGAACCCACTGCAGGTGGACTTCACCAGCTGGCTCACAGTGCAAGAGAAGACAGAACCCACTGCAGGTGGACTTCACCAGCTGGCTCACAGTGCAAGAGAAGACAGAACCCACTGCAGGTTGACTTCACCGTCAGGCTCACAGTGCAAGAGAAGACAGAACCCACTGCAGGTGGACTTCACCAGCCGGCTCACAGTGCATGAGAAGATGGAACCCACTGCAGGTGGACTTCACCAGCTGGCTCACAGTGCAAGAGAAGACAGAACCCACTGCAGGTGGACTTTAGCAGCTGGCTCACAGTGCAAGAGAAGATAGAACCCACTGCAGGTGGACTTTAGCAGCTGGCTCACAGTGCAAGAGAAGATAGAACCCACTGCAGGTGGACTTTAGCAGCTGGCTCACAGTGCAAGAGAAGACAGAACCCACTGCAGGTGGACTTCACCAGCCGGCTCACAGTGCATGAGAAGATGGAACCCACTGCAGGTGGACTTCAGCAGCTGGCTCACAGTGCAAGAGAAGACAGAACCCACTGCAGGTGAACTTCAGCAGCTGGCTCACAATGGTAGTGAAGATAGAACCCATTGCAGGTGGACTTCACCATCAGGCTCAAAGTGCAAGAGAAGACAGAACCCACTGCAGGTGGACTTCACCAGCCGGCTCACAGTGGTAGTGAAGACAGAACCCAATGCAGGTGGAATTCAGCAGCTGGCTCACAGTGCCAGAGAAGATGGAACCCACTACATCTGGACTTCTACAGCTGCTGTGCAGTGCCAGAGAAGACAGCACCCACTGCAGGTAGACTTCACCAACTGGCTCACAGTGCAAGAGAAGACAGAACCCACTGACTTTGTACTTCAGCAGCTGGCTCACAGTGCCAGCGAAGACAAAATCCACTGAAGGTGGACTCCAACAGCTGGCTCACAGTGATAGTAAAGATAGAACTCAGTTGCACTTTAGCAGCAGGCTCGCAGTGCCAATAAAGTGTGGGCTAGGCCTGGTTTGCACACATTGCTATGTTAGCATGGCTTATTAGAAGTTAAACGCCATTTTTACCGTTTGCTGCTTTTTGCACACAACACTGCATATAGCTGTTTTTGTAAGTTAGCTCAGACACTGCATATAGCTGTTTTTGTAAGTTAGCTCAGACACTGCATATAGCTGTTTTTGTAAGTTAGCTCCGACACTGCATATAGCTGTTTTTGTAAGTTAGGCTGCGCGAATGTCTTCACATGAGAAAAGCTTGTTTTCGACATCCCTAGACTTGGTATATGGTCAAAATATCGAATGGACAGAATATAGACATAAAAAATATTGTTTTGAAGGTAAGTAATGTAATATCGATTCTAAAAATATAGAAAGTCAAAATATCGAGGTACATAATATAGGTTATTAAAAATATCGCATTTTTAATAATATCGACATTTTTAAAGTGTTTTGTATGTTAGTATATTTGTGGAAACTGTATATTTTTTGTAATTAATTTTATGTTATTTAATATTTGCATAATTTAATTCTGTAGTGGGTTGTGGGTTTATAGCGGAATAGGGTGGGAAGTAATTTAAATATAATTAATTAAATGTGTTATTCAATTTATTGGTATTTTTTTAAATAAATTGTTAATTAATTTTTAATTGGTAATTAATTAATTCTTAATTGATAATTAATTTTAATTAATTGATAATGATGTGAATAATATTAATTTATTTTCTGTAGCGGGTTGTGGGTTTATAGGGGAATAGGGTGGGAAGTAATTTAATTATAATTCATTAAATATGTCAATGTAATTATTGGTATTTATTTTGAATAAATTGTTAATTAACTTTTAATTGGTAATTAATGAATTCTTAATTGGTAATTCATTTTTATTAATTGATTAATTGATAATTATGTGAATTATATTAATTTATTTTCACTAGAGTAGGAATAGTAAAATGTACCCCTATGCTATCCAACGCTTTCCCTACTGTTGCACTCACTGGAGTGGGAATAGTAATTTTTACCCCTACACTATCCAACGCTTTTCCTACTGTTGCAGTCTCTGGAGTGGGAATAGTAATTTTTACACCTACGCTATCCAACGCTTTCCATACTGTTGCACTCTCTGGAGTGGGAATAGTAATATTTACCCCCACGCTATCCAACGCTTTCCATACTGTTGCACTCTCTGGAGTGGGAATAGTAATTTTTACCCCTACGCTATCCAACGTTTTCCCTACTGTTCCACTCTCTGGAGTGGGAATAGTAATTTTTACCCCTACGCTATCCAACGCTTTCCCTACTGTTGCACTCTCTGGAGTGGGAATAGTAATTTTTACCCCCACGCTATCCAACGCTTTCCCTACTGTTGCACTCTCTGGAGTGGGAATAGTAATTTTTACCCCTATGCTATCCAACGCTTTCCCTACTGATGCACTCTCTGGAGTGGGAATAGTAATTTTAACCCCTACGCTATCCAAAGCTTTCCCTACTGTTGCACTCTCTGGAGTGGGAATAGTAATTTTTACCCTACGCTATCCAATGCTTTCCCTACTGTTTTACTCTTTGGAGTGGGAATAGTAATTTTTACCACTACGCTATCCAACGCTTTCCCTACTGTTGCACTTCCAGGAGTGGGAATAGTAATTTTTACACTCCCGCTATCCTACGGTAATAATATTCAGTATTTTTTATTAACATATATGAGTGTATGTTTTTTTTATAAGTTAAATTAATTATTTAATAATTTTAAGGTAATTTAAGTATTTTTACGTATATTTTAGCTATTTTTTTATTTTTTTTATTTTACATTATTTTTAAGAAATTCAATATTTTTACAAAGTATATATTTTTAAACAATATTTTGGATTCGATATTTTGGTACTTACCTGTTTGTAGATAGGAATTTGATATTTTGTCTGTCGATATTTTGGCATCGATATTTTGGGCAGTCTATATTTTGTCCCTCGATATTTAGTCAGTGATCCCTAGACTTACATCGTGACCCTAGTCAGCACAGTGAGTGCCGAAGCCTTCAAGGTTATCATAACAAGGTAGCTGTTGTTCGAACTGATCGGCTTATGTTTTTATACACAACACACGGCAGCTGCGAGCCAACTGAAATTCTGGTGCCTTTATTATTGCACTGCAGCCATGATTTCACACACTTGGAAGATTTTCTGTTTCCAGTGATGCAGAGAGCTTTTGCTGATCCTGATGTGATTCACTCTTGCTGAGTGGAGAGGTAATGGGATCCCCCATACAAGCCTAGGAGACCTTCCATATTTTGTAAACTATAGGGCCCGATTCACAGAACTAACTTAAGACAGAATCCTAAACTTACTACTTTTGGGGCCCGATGTAGGTAGCCAAATACCGGTCGGTAACGGCCGAAATTCGGTAATTTCGGCCCTTACCGACCGGTATAAGAGAATCGAAATGTATGTGACCAAAAATGTACCGAATCGGTAAAAACCTGTCGGTAAAATACCGATTCGGTACTTGACGAATCGGAAAACACCGAATTCCCATTTCCCGATTCGGTAAACAAGAAACGGTAATTTACCGAATCGGAACTTACCGATTCCTCATTTACCGAATCGGTAAATAAGAAATGGTAAAAAAGGCATTTCGAGATGTAAAAAACACAAAAAATACTGAATTTCATGAAAATCGGTATTTAAGAGTCGGTAATTACCATGGATTGAAAGCAGGTGGAAACCAGGTACAGGTTACAAAAGAAGGCCCCAAAATGCAACACTGCAACCACAATGGCGGCTTTCTATGTCATTGCAAGGCGGCTACGGATACAGGCAGCAGGAGAGAGGGTCTGGCTAAGGGAGGAGCAGGTGTATAGGCAGAGGATCATCCTCTTCCAACTGACTGAACCTGAAATCCTGCAAAGGTACAGACTCCACCCCAGAACCATCCTGGACTTGATCAGGGACCTCCACCCATATCTGGAACACCCAACCCCAAGAGCACATGCCATCCCATCCCACGTGCAGGTGTTGTGCTGCCTACATCTTCTTGCTTCTGGGAGCTACCATCATGTGATTGCTGCGATAGGTGGGGTGTCCCAGAGCTGCCTGTCACGTTTCTTCCGAAAATTCCTTGACGCCATGATGCAGAGGATGGAACACTACATAGAGTTTCCTGACACACCTGCTGAACTAGAAAAGACAAAAACCGATTTCTATCACCTTGCACAGTTCCCGCACATCATAGGCTGTATCGATGGGACACACATCCCACTATACCCACCTGCAACAACTGAACACATATATAGAAACCGGAAGTCTACCCATTCAATCAATGTGCAGGTGATCTGCAATGCTGCCAACATGATTACGGACATTGTCGCAAAATTTCCAGGGAGTAGCCACGACTCCTACATATTCCAGAACAGTGGGATATACAGACGCCTTGTGGCTGGTGAATTTGGGGATGGATATCTGCTAGGTGAGTATGTGTGAGTCACCCTGATAGTCAATGCAGAAGGAACAATCATGAGAATGTGACTAAACAAAATTTCATTTTCCACCCAGGTGACAGTGCATATGCCCTGCGTTCATTTGTACTCACACCCTACCTGAATCCATCCACCAGGAGCGAAAGGCGTAACAACGTGGCACACAGAACAACACGTTGCGTTGTGGAACGCACTTTTGGACTGCTGAAAAGCAGATTTAGGTGCCTCCATAAGAGTGGAGGTGCACGGCAGTACACGCCACTGATCTGTTGTAAAATAATTGCTACCTGCACCATGCTGCATAATGTTGCCACCAAGGAGGGCACAGAGGTAGAACTCACATATCATGAGGACATAGATGATGGGACAGAACAAGCCGATCACAATGCAGCAGGTGCAGCACCAGCAACAGATGGCAGACTGAGACGCGCAGAAATAAGAAACAGATATTTCTAATAGATTGATGAAACACAGGCAGGTTTACTTCTTGGAGCACTCTGTTTAATTTGCACTACCGGACTCCAAATATTCAAGAGCACATGAACAAAATAAATTCCACTTTTCACACTGGGTGGCCAAAGTTCACTTCACTGTGACCTGTCCTGTGTTATGGATGAAATGTTAATGTTTGCGTTAGTGCATGATGTTGTGGGAGCCACGGGGCAGGGGGCCAACTTGCGCAGTGGTGCCTGGGTCATCAGCATGTAGCCTGGTGCTCCGGCGAACATCATGGACAGGCGGGCTGGATCCACTCCTGCTTGTGGACTCCTCCGTGTCCACAACACCCGTGTCACCAGCAGTGGCTGTCTGCTGTGTCAGCAGTACCTCCATAGCAGAGGTCACCCTCCCCATCCCCATGGACAAGTCACTGCAGCAGTGCACAATATCTGTCTGCATGTTCACAGACCGGCGGCATAGCAGAGTGGTTGCAGTTGCCAGGCGGTTGATGGATTTATTCAGCTGTTTAAGTTCGTGCCTGTTCCTGCGCCTTTCCGCCTGGTCACTCTCCAGCCTGTCACAGAGGGTACCCATGCGCACACCCATGTCCCTCACCCCCTCTGCCATGGACTCTATTCCTTTGGCCATGGACTCCATTCCTAGGGCCATGGAGCTTATCCCCCTATCAATGTTAGACATCCTGCTATGGAGGATGCGCACCTGTCTGTGCACTGCCATGATCCCTTTGGCCTGCATGCGCTGGATCCTCACCATGGTGCTTTCCAACCCGGCAAAGACCCCCTGCATTTCATGTCCCTCCTCTTGCTCACGTGCCCTACGAACACGGGCACTTTCACGCCCAGATCCTGTTGATCCCTGTTGTCCTGCGTTGCCAGGCAGTGCTGGATTGCTAGGTGTCTGATCCCCCACCTCTTCCTCATCACTGCTCTCTAGGATCCTGAGTGGTGGTACGTCCAGCCTCCCTGGCCTCACATGCACAGAGGACCCTGAGCTTGGTGTTGTGGCACCTTCAGGTACTGCCGGAGTCTGTGTCTCAAACAGCAGGGGTGACTGTGGCTGTGCTGTGGTGTCTTCCTCCATTGCTAGGGGTGCCTGCGCAGTGGAAGTGTCCTCAGGGACAGCGCTGGGTCCTGCTTTGTCAGTGGGCTTCTCCCTCGCAGCTGTTGCTGGTGCACTTGCCTCCCCTCCCTGCGCTGCACTGCGCGATGACTCTCCTGTGGGAAGACATGGACAATGATCACCTGTGTGTTTCCATTGGACAAATTCCTATCACACAGTTTCCTGAGCTGCAACTGCTTGTGTATGGGGAGTGCGGCATGGCATGCAGTGTTCTGTGTTGGCTGCATTAATGAATGTTCCTATGACTACGACTACCATGATGCATTGCTGGTGAGTACTGACATGTGTTATTGATTGTGCATGTGTAACCCACATTGGGGAAGGGCCCAGGGAATGGGTGTGGATTCATGTCCATGCATCTTACCTTTCTTTCTTGCAGCTCTGGCTGAGCTGTCAGCATCCCCAATCCCGTGTATGCTTTCAGGCTCCATTGTGGATTCCACCATCTGCTTCAGTTCTGTGAGGCTTGGTGCACAGCTCTTCCCTCCACCTGTGGCTGCAGATTCTTTCCTCTGGCTTGCTATCTTCTTTTTAGTGGTGATCCTCAGATCGTACCACCTTTTTTTGATGTCTTCTATTTCACAATGGGTGATCCCAAGGGCATTTGCTTTGCTCTGGATGGCCAGCCAGGTGTTTTTTTTAACAGACTCTGCCACTTGCAGGGACTGTCTCCCAAAAGGCTGGCTGTAATGCTGCACTACCTCCTCCACCAGCACCTGGAGCTCTGTTGTGCTGAATTTGATCTTCCTTTTTCGGTCAACACCTTCCTTCTGGGCTTCCTGGGACTCCATGGTGATGCTCTGCTGGGCTCAGTGCAGCCTGCTCCTCTGTCTCCCCTCCAGCTCTCCAGATAGTTCTGTGGCTCTGTACCTGCATGGGTGTGGCCAACTCCAGGTACTGGGTGTGGTGCTTGCTTCTGATTGGTTGATTTCACCTTGGCTTTGTTGTGGGGTGTGGTGGGTGTCCCTGATTGGTTGAGTGGCTCACATGTCTTCCATTCGAATTTTCGAGATTGGCTTTTACCGAATCGGTAAATACCGATTCGGTAATGTCCGATTCGGTAATTACCGATTCGGTATCTCCCATTCATTCCTATGGGCATGGAGGCCCATAGGGTTGAATGGGTGATACCGAATCGGTAATTACCGAATCGGACATTACCGATTCGGTATTTACCGAGTCAGGATTCCGACTGTTACCGAATCGGTAATTTTTTACCATTTTTTACCTACATACTGTTTTCCGATTCATAAATACCGATTCGGTATCAATCGGTATTTATGAACCCGTAAAATGGAATTACCTTCATCGGGCCCTTGATATTCACAGTAGGCATTTAGTAGAAGTAAAGTTAGGATTTTGTCTTAAGTTTGTCTTCAGTCTGTCTTAAGTCTGTCTAAGACTACTACATGCTGCCACATGCATCAATACAAGGAATTGTGATTCCTAAATAGCGATTTTTAAGGAATCGCTATTTAGGAATTGCAAAAGCCTATGCATATAGGAATCGCTATAAAAATAGCGAGTCCTACACATTCCTTAATTGTTACTCGCAAATTGCTAGTCGTAATTAAGGAATGTTGTACCATTCATTCCTATGGGCCTCCAGGGCCATAGGAAAGAATTGGAGATTGCATGAGCAATTTGCGAGTATCAGTAGGTACTCGCAAATTGCTCAAGCAATTTCAAGGGTACAAGGGTGTCAAAATGACACCCTGTTGCACCCCTGAAAATTGATTTGTGCACATATGTTGCACACACACATGCCTTAAGGGCATGTGTGTGTGCAACATGAAACTTTGAAAAATGCACAAAAGTGCATTTTTCAAAGTTTTTGCAAATTACCATGAAGTTCATCTTCATGTTAATTAGCTACTCCTAATTGCGAAATCGCTATTTTTTTAACTTTCATGCATTTCATTTAAGGAATCTCAATTTGGGATTCCTTAAATGCAATTGCAGTTTAAGGAATCGCAATTTAGAGATTCCTTAAATTGCGATTTTTGAATTTGGGATGATGCATCCCAAAGGCAAAAATACCGGTGGCAAAGGGGCATATTCTGTTAATCTGCCCGTTTACGACCGGTTTTTGGTTTGATGCATGGGGCCCTAAATGCCTTCTGTGAATACCAAAAGTAGTAAGTTTAGGATTTTGTCTTAAGTTAGTTCTGTGAATCGGGCCCATAGTTCCTAGATAGGGAGGGTGATATAACTAGGCGCTATAAGACCTGTTTTCACCATCATTCTAATAGATTTCTCCTTGTGTGTTTTATGGAATTGTAACAATGCTGATCATATTATTTCTAATCATATGTCTGCTTATGTTGGCTTTGCAGATGATAGTACGTCGTTAAAATAAATATTTTAACCTCTCCTGTGTCTCTTTTTTACTCCTGTTGTGGCTGGTATGTGAGTGTAACGAAAGAGTGTTCTCACTTCCCACCATTCCTGAGTATATCCTAAGTCGCATGTTCTGGGTTGTCTAATCATTGGTTACTTTGCTATACGACGAATAGCTAATGTGACACTGATGCTAGCTGGTAGGGGTTTTCTAGGTACTACGATGAGTTTTTGGTATACCACAATTCACTGAGGTCCTGGGTCTTTGTGTACAGTTCTGTGTATGAGCAGAATCCTTGCAACGTAGCGCACCTAGTGTAGTGGTCTTATTTTGAGACTCTCGAGTAGTGCTTTTATCGGTCCACGACCCCCTCACTATTGGTTCCGGATGACAGTGGTGTCATATGAACCTATCTATAGTTAAATAGGTCTTTTTCAAGCTTGATAATTTTAAATGGTTTCTATTGAATTACTACCCAGTTGTGCTATTTTTCTTTGCATTGTACTAGTCTCTTTCTGTGCCGTTATGGCTGCTGTTGATATGCCGCAGCACAGGTGTTTGCTTGGAAGGCATGTCAGTAGTTTTCGTTGTATGTGCAAATGCAGCTTACCAGTTTGAGCTGTTTTGCTCATGGGTTACGTTTCCTGCGGTCGATGCTTATACTAATGTGTTTCATACTTACACTCCCACTGCCGTGCCCAGGGATTACACTCCTTATAGGACACAGGAGGTTCCGATTTCTTCTTGGCAGCAAAGCTCTTGGTTTAATGGCACCCTCCCCCACACCCTAACGGCGGTTAGATTAGGACTGTTTTCCATAGTAGACGCTTCTTGGCCTGTTTTGGCTGGTTTTACCCCGCACCCAGATGTGGGGCGATGTACAGCTCTTGAATTGAGGCCCCTAAATGCTTCTGCTCTAGTGGTTTTACAAGCCTTGCTTCATTACATTTCCTGCAACATCCCGTGTGGGGCACCTGGAGGTGCGGCACATCCAGTTGGGCCAAATAGGACAAAGCTTAGTCCCGTTATTGTTAATGCTATTATGGGCAAGTGTCCCCAGGATAAGGATGAAATGCCTTTCTGCCTTGCTGAGAAATTTGACCAACTGGAGGCAGTTGTTAATAATACTACTCTTGTGGAAAAGCACAGGATCCTTACTATAAGTTTGCAGAAAGACTTAGTGCCGGAAGTAACTGACTGTACCACATGGGGTATGATTTTTGCGGCAGTCTATATGAGGTGCTTTGGCACACCATCTTTGACTGTCCTACGCTCCTTCATTAAACGTGTTCATGATGAACATGGGCCTGAGGCGGATGTTGAATTGGGAATGAGACTCGTGGGAGTGTTTGACAAAGTTTCCGATCTCATCCATGCTAATGTTAAGGGGGATGCGGTAAGCTTTCAGGTGTCTAATGCTTTGCGCAATGGCCCCGATGCAGAGAAGCCTCGTCAGTTACCAAAAATTATTACGTTGGCTTATAAGACCATTGGCCGAAATAGTTTGGGTGTTAAGCCTTTTGCTACAAAAACAAACGGAGCAGCAAACTCAGTCGGCCAATTCTGATAAAGATGATCGCCAATAAGTTCTGAAACAGAATTGGAGTAAGAATAAGAAACAGGGGAAACAGCAGCAGAAACAGGGGTCCCGTCCAGCTTCGCCAATACCTGCGCCTACTGAGCGTACATATGAGTTGCGCGACTGCACTACGATTAAGTCACCTGATATATTTCAGGTTCCTGATCAATGTTCTCCTCGCTCTTTGGAGGAAACAACGGTCTCGCCAACCAGTGGAGGAGGCAGCGGCAGAGGACAGGGTGCCCAATAGAGCAGTGAGCAGCCCCGCAAGGCCGACGGTAAAGGCAAGCAGGATGACTCACTGCGTCAAAGACCTCAGTTTCAAAAGAAAAAAGTTGCAGCTTTGACAGTGAAATATTCCACAGATAGTGAGAACACAGCTTCGGAATCTGACATGGGCACTAACATTGTTGGACAGCGTGGCGGAGATTACCATAGTGCGAGAGGCGCTGCGTCCACTACTGAAGGTGACAGCGACTGACACGTTCGTTGTTGTTGAGACAGCTGACACTAGAGTGGCTCCCCCTGAAAGACTATTTGAAATTGACCTTTTAATTGAAGGTGACATACAAAGTACTATAAAAGGTTTTTTGGGGGAAAATCTGACTACTTCCTATGACATTTTGTTGGCGGAGGTCGACTGGCCCCCACCTTTTGTCTTAGCTGCTCCGCAAGGGAAGGAGGTAATCCTCTCTAATTTTGCACACACCGTGCCGAAGGAGCAGGCCCTGCATTTTGCGGAAGATTGGGCTAAGGTGCTTGCACCAGCTTTGTACCGTACTCACTGTGGATGGGACAAATTTTCCACCTGACATGAGAAACCATTGCGGTCTATGCCACAGCCTCAATGCCAATACCCCATGCAGCGTGAAGCGAAAGCTCCCCTAGCAGAAATCCTTGAACAATTGGAATATCAAGGTGGGATTGAAACTTGTGTGTCTCCGATGAATAACCCTCTTTTTACTGTTACTAAGCCTGATGGCTCATATTGGATTACCGGCACTTAAACTCGGATTGTCGTACGTCCGCGGTCAAAACACTCACAGTTCTGCCCTTGTGAATAGTCTTGTGTGCAAAAGGTTTAAGACCACACTTGACATATCCAATGGCTTTTTCACCCACAACGTGTCCTCTATTAGTAGTCAATGGACAGCTTTTACCAGTGGTGGTAAACAAAGCCAATTTTGTCATTTGACGATGGGCTATAAGAACAGTCCAGGCATCTTTGCAGCCAGCAGTCTCTCATCTGGAGAGGCTCGACCCAGATGCATGTTCATATGTGAATGACATTTATCTCACAGATGACAAATTATGGCCGCATCTGTGTCCCGTTGACCACATACTTTGTCAGTTTGCGGACTTTGGCTACAAATTTAGCATTGGAAAGTCTCACCTTGCAGTGTTTACAGTGTTGTTTCTGGGCATGAGCTCAACAATGAAGGTCAAGGTTTGGCTCCTCACTTTCTGGAGAAATACGCACAGCTGCGTGCTCCTACAATGCGGAAGAAACTACAATCTTTACTGGGATTTTTGAATTTCGGGCGTTCTTACATTCCCGAATATGACCAGCATATCAAGCCTCTTTACGCTTTGGTACAACCTACTTTCTCCAAATCTTGCTGGTTGCCAGCTCATTCAGCCATCTTGCAATCTTTGCAGGCTGATCTTCTAGAATCTAAATTCTTGTTGACTTGTGATAACCACACCAACCTGGTGATAAGAATCATCCCTGGGGCTGTGGGTTTCACTTATCCGACCTTTAATGAGGATTATACAGTCCCTATCGCTTAAAAGTCACACTTGTACACTTCGGCTGAGTTGCGGTTTTCCACTGTGGAAAAGGTCTTAACAGCAGTGCAGATGGTGTTTTTCAAGGAACGTGCACTGTCGCAGGGAAAACGCATTTTGGTTGTTACTCCGTATCCCGCCCTAGAGGCAGTGACGGAAGCCAGTGTACCACATTCGAAAGCTTTGCACCCACGGTGGATACAATGGTCGATGTCCTTGACATCCCCTGATCTCACATTCATTTTCAACGCCTCTTTGCAGACACAGGAATTTTTCCAGTATGAATTTGTTTATCTTGCTCCTCTGACCATGCGCCCCCTAGAGGATTTCCATTGTATCATTTACACGGACGGGTCAGCGCAACCCACGACAGGTTCAAAGGAATTGTAACAATGCTGATCATATTATTTCTAATCATATGTCTGCTTATGTTGGCAAAGATACTGCAGATGATAGTATGTCGTTAAAATAAATATTTTAACCTCTCCCATGTCTCTTTTTTACTCCTGTTGTGGCTGGTATGTGAGTGTAACGAAAGAGTGTTCTCACTTCCCACCATTCCTGAGTATATCCTAAGTCGCATGTTCTGGGTTGTCTAATCATTGGTTACTTTGCTATACGACGAATAGCTAATGTAACACTGATGCTAGCTGGTAGGGGTTTTCTAGGTACTAAGGTGAGTTTTTGGTATACCACAATTCACTGAGGTCCTGGGTCTTTGTGTACAGTTCTGTGTATGAGCAGAATCCTTGCAACGTAGCACACCTAGTGTAGTGGTCTTATTTTGAGACTCTCGAGTAGTGCTTTTATCGGTCCACGACCCCCTCACTATTGTTTCCACATGACAGTGGTGTCATATGAACCTATCTATGGTTAAATAGGTCTTTTTCAAGCTTGATCATTTTAAATGGTTTCTATTGAATTACTACCCAGTTGTGCTATTTTTCTTTGCATTGTACGAGTCTCTTTCTGTGCCGCTGTGGCTACCGTTGATATCCCGCAACACAGCCGTTTTCTGTAGGCACTCATTTTCAGGATTTCAACAACCCCTTGGAAGGCTGGCAGTAGTGTTCGTTGTATGTGCAAATGCAGCTTACCAGTTTGAGCTGTTTTACTCATGGGTTACGTTTCCTGCCGTTGATGCCTATACTAATGTGTTTCATACTTACACTCCCACTGCCATGCCCAGGGATTACACTCCTTATAGGACACAGGAGGTTTTGATTTCTTCTTGGCAGCACAGTGCTTGGTTTAATGGCACCCTCCCCCACACCCTAATGGCAGTTAGATTAGGACCGTTGTCTATTGCAAGCGCTTCTTGACCTGTTTTGGCTGGTTTTGCCCCGCACCCAGATGCAGGGCGATGTACAGCTCTTGAATTGAGGCCCCTATATACTTCTGCTGTATTGCTTGTACGGGCCTGGGTTAGCGCTGAGACACCCATCTGGGTATTTGCGCGCTTTAAAAATTGCATAAAATAAAATAAATAAATAAATTACATTTCCTGCAACCACCCAGGTCGGGCACCTGGAGGTGCGGCATATCCAGTTGGGCCAAATGGGACGAAGCTTAGTCCCGTTATGGTTAAGGCTATTATGGGCAAGCGTCCCCAGGACACGGCCTGCTCAATTGTGGTAGGTACTATGGTGAACGGTGAGTTCAAGTCCGATGTCATGCATACACAGACATTAGGGGACTGTACCGCCCAATTGACAGAGCTTTGTGCTCTGATGCCTGCATTGGAGTACACATACCCTAGTGTGACTACTCTTGTTGTAAGTGACTCTTACTACTGTGTTCAATCATACAATGACAATTGGTTCTTTTGGACTCAAAATGACTATCGTGATTCCAAAGATCGCACAATAAAACATAAAACGATCTGGGTTCGAGTGGCTGAACTTAAAGAACGGCTCCCACTCGTGTTTGTAATTCATACTCTTGGTCACCAGCGTTTTTGAGTTAACGCTGTTGGCACCGTCTTGCCGATGAATCAGCCAAGACAGTAGTTGCAACATATTCAGTAGCAGCAGTTACGCTTCCAAAAGTAAGATTGATGTTGACATCTTGGCAGCTATTGCCGCAACAGAGAAGGGAGGTAATTACCTGAAAGATGTCCCTTCTAAATACTCTTATCATTTAAGTCCTGATAAAGTTCCTTATGTGAGAATTAACGACATTGGTGACAGGTTGATTTTCAATGCGATCCGCAGGTAGACTTTGATTACAGCAGCCCACGATGGTATGACCTCGGCGCATACCGACGTGTCATCTACTGTATCTCTCCTAAAACACCGTAACCTGCGCTCAGCAACTCTCTCACTTTTGCACCCCCCCCCCCCCCCCCTTCAGACGGAAGCGGACAGGCGGCTGTCGATTTGCGGCACTCGCCACTCGCCTCTGAAACTCTTTCCCTCTCGAGATTCGAGTCTGCTCGGACCTCATGAAATTCAGAGGAGCACTTAAGACCTGGCTCTATAAGCAAGCATACAAGTAAAAGCAAGTACACAATCATAAGCTCTGCTGCGTTCGTACTCTCTCCTCTCTACAGCGCCATGAAACCAATCGGTGTAAGCGCGCTCTACAAGTATTTTTTTGAACATTAACATTTTAACCCCGCATGTTCCCCCCCACCGCCCACTCCTGCCCCCACTTCCCCTCTTACTGTTCTCCCTGTCACACCATCCCTCCCGATTTTTCCTATGACACCGACCACGCCCGCTAACCCTGTCCTTGCTGCGGGAATGACAACAAGTCTCCATCCGCCCAACCCATGCAGCTCTACCCCTACACTCCCTTTTCCGAATTCCCCGTGGTCTACAGTTAAGCAGGATTTTTATACATTGTTGAATTCCCCCCGACTGGCCTCCTTGAGCTCTACTGTCAGCTTTTCGTCCATTCGTGAAAATGACCTACAGAGGCAACAGTGTGAATGTTGGATAAATAACAGGAGTATTTATGCCTTTTAAAGAAATATGGCCCACCTTTTCCCAATGGACGATTATGGAACAGACCACCTGGGCTGAATACATGTGTACCCTCGTCATGCAAAGATATGAGAATGCGCTTATGCAGATGCCCACCGTATTAATGGACCTTAGGTCGCAAATAAAAAGAGGCGATGTTCAGGGAGAGGAGATGTTTGGCGCTATGTCTGCTTTAATGGCTTACCGTGATATGACCGCTTTTCCGAACACCCCTCTATAAACAGCTATGCCAATGAGAGAGGCGGCCCCTGTCTTTGTTAACGCACTTGCTGATGCCCAACATAATGGCCGAGGGGCTGTTGAGGCACACTGGTGCAGGCTTTGGGTTCATGCTCCTTGGAAAAGGTCAGAAGTAATGCAGATATTACCAGATCCCCGGAACTATCCGGCTGCCTTTTACAGAGAATTAGCTCAGATTATATCTGCAGGTACTCTCGTTCTTGAGGATATAGATTTACTTTTTGCTACCGTTATCCCCACTGAAATTTGGGACAAAATTTGACATACTGACCATGAAGTAGCATTGGGAGGTAAATAGGCTCACCTAGAGGCTATGGAAGACGCAAGGGTAGGAGGAACTAAACCAGAAGCTGCCATCCTGACTTTGCCCTGTAAAATAATAATGTTTATGAAAACACTTTTGCTGGAAACTGTCATTAACTGGGATAAAATAAACGCCTGTAGGCAGCAAAAAGATGAGAATGTGGCTGACTTCTTTACCCGTGTTGAGACAGAATACAAGGGACATAGTGATTTGGATCCCCGGACCCCAGGTTCTGGCCCAGTATTTGTCGATAAGTTTGTCAGCAGCTTACTTCCGTCGAACACCGCCACGCTTAAGAAAGTGAAAGTACGTGGTCTGCCCAAACTATGACTGGTATCTTGGCTATGGCACAATATCACGAGAATAGGGAGAATGAAGATAGAGACAAGGAAAGTAAGAAGGTTAGGGATCTTAAGACTAAGGCACTTCTGCAGCAGGCTTACCCTCCCCGAAGTCCCGACGCCCGCGGGAATTTCAGACCTCAACCCCAAACCCCTCGAAGGGCTCGCCAGTCTACCCCCTCCAGCCCTCAACATACGGGAACCCTCCAAACAGATCAGTGTGCTTATTGTAAGGGGTACGGCCATTGGATAGATGAGTGTCCTGTGTTAGCTGAAAACATCCGAACAGGGAAGACTCGGTCTCACGATCCCAGGGAGGGGAGGCCGACTAGGGACCATGGCCCACCCCATCCCCAGGATAAAGAACGCAGGTCCAGGGATAATGCTCCCGTCCGGCAGTGCCCGGCCAATAGGTTTGATGGGTACGAAGCAACACGCACTTATTACAATGTTGATTATGATGAAGTTGATGAGACAGGGTCCTACCAAGCATAGGACAGCCAGGAAAGGGGTATTACCAGAGTGCAAATTCCAGTGGATCAAAGGGGCCTATATGTTCAAAAGTCAGTTGTGGGGAATGATCAGAATTTTCTTTTGGATAGTGGGGCCACCAGATCTTCTATTGCACGTCTGTCAGTCCCGGAGGCACCCCTTTCTGGCAATATGAATGTCTCCGTGGGTTTTGCAGGAACACCTGTGACCAGCCCTGTCTCTGAACCCCTTCCTCTCGATATTGGCCCTGCACATGTTGCCGCTCCCTTGGTCCTTACTACAGGTTGCAGTGAAAACATGTTAGGCATGGATTTACTGAAAGCTCTGTATGCAACCATATCATGTAGTCCCCAAGGTATATCCCTAACAATTTCCCCCACCGCAGCTTCCTATATGTACCTATCAGGTCCCCTCCCACCAGAGTTGCAGTCTTTACCTTCCTCCCTCTGGGCATCATCAGACACTGATGTAGGGTGTCTCAACATATCCTCTCATGTGGTACGCATCCAGCCACGTGGAGAAGTGTGGCTCACCGATTAGAACGGAAGACCCTGAGGCAGAGGTCTGGCCCGGGACCAGGGTTCAATCCCCGTCGTGGCAGGGTCTTGGGCTCAATGTCCTCGGACACGATAATTCTCGCCTCGGTGCCTAATCTAATCATGGGTTCCACTCTGCAAATCTGGGCAATAGCTTGCTTAATCTCCACACTGGCCCTAACAATACTAGGATGCCTGGCTTCACCTTGGGGGTGCCCAGGAGTGGACACCTCACAGGAACAGGCCAGGAAAGGTTCCACAGCGGTATTCGTACAGCGCTCAGAGACCCCTGGGTGATAGGCGCTATACAAGTGCAAATTACATTTACATTTCCATTTCCATTTACGTGCACTTCTCTCCTGCCTCCGGCAGGATTGACTGCCCACAGAAGGAGAAATGGCCCTTTTAACAATAATATCTGAATTAATGGACGTAGTGGAGGAGACACGTGGCAATATCTGTAACAGTCCCATTTTTCCCATTTTTAAAAAGACCAATGGAGATGCTCTCTCCCTAAAATTTACCGATTTGTGATTGACCTGAGAGCCCTTAACAAAATAACAATCTCCCAATATCCTGTTGTCCCCGACATTACAGCCCTCTTAATGATGGTCCCTTCTGACGCCACGCACTTTTCTGTCATAGACCTGAAGAATGCTTTTTTCAGCATTCCTATACATCCCGACAGCAGACATTTTTTGGGTTTCTCCCTTGGTGGGCGGAGCTTTAGATTCTGCCGCGCCCCTCAAGGTTTCACCGAGAGCCCCAGTATCTCTAGTCAAGCCCTAAAAAGTCAACTAGATTCCTTGGAAATCCCTGATAATGCCACACTATTACAATATGTAGATGACCTCCTCATTGCTGCAAATTCTGCCCCAGCATGTAAAGAAGCTACTCTCTGTTTGTTACGCCACCTTGCCCTCCATAATCACAAATTCTCTTTAAAAAAGCTTCAGTTTTGTCAAGAGAAGGTGACCTATTTAGGTCATCTCCTCTTGAAGGAGGGAAGGCAGCTCACCGCTAATCGTGTAGCCATTATCAATGCTATGACGGCCCCACAAACACAAAAGCAGGTGCAAGCCTTCATAGGCCTAACCTCATACTGTAGACAGTGGATTTCCAATTTTTCGGCCATGGTCAAACCTCTTCTTGCCCTCACCACTAAAGACATATCAGACAGTTCCTTTCCTTGGACTGGAGAGCATGCGCAGGCCTTCCAAGATTTAAAGAGGGCTCTTTGTACTGCTCCAGTCCTCTGTACTCCTGATTATAACAAAAAAAAAATATTTTTGTACATGAGACAGACGGCTGTGCCTGCGCTGTCTTGACCCAGATGTTCGGAGGTCACTTTCGGCCATGTGCCTATTTTTCAGCCACCTTAGATCCTGTTGGAAGGGCTCTCCCAGGATGCCTACGGGCGACCGCTTCAGCCTCCCTCATGGACCATCAGAGTGCGGGGATCGTCATGAACTCCCCCCTGACTCTGATAGTCCCCCATTCTGTAGATACCCTCCTTAATAACTCCAAGACACAGTACCTCACTAGCGCACGACTCACAGGATAAGAACTGACACTCTTTGCCAGCCACATTAACATCAAAGGATGTACTGTACTAAACCCCGCCACATTACTCCCACTGGATACTCAGGATGTACGCTTAGACCCACATGACTGCATATTAAGGACAGAGGAGGAGATGAAGGGACGGGTTGACTTACAGGATACCCCGATATCAGAACCAGAAGGTACACTGTATGTGGACGGATCATGTCTCAGAAGGTCAGATGGTAACACCCCAGCAGCCTACGCCCTCACAACATTAGAGCAAGTAGTAGAAACAGCTTAGATTCTGCAGTGCTCTGCTCAAGCAGCAGAATTAGTAGCCCTCACTAGAGCTTGTGAGTTAAGCAAAGGGATGATGGTAAATATTTATACTGACAGCCAATATTCCTTCGGGGTGGCCCACAACTTTGGGAGGTTGTGGAAAGAAAGTGATTTCCTTACTTAACATTGGACCAAGATTCAACATGGCCCCCTAATTCACCGACTGTTAGACTCCCTGACACTCCCCAGAAAGGTGGCCATTATAAAATCTAAGGCCCATAAGAAAGTGACAGATGATGTTCGGAAAGGCAATGCCCTGGCTGACCAGACAGCCAGACAAACAGCTCTTAGGAAAAGGGAAGGAATATATGTAGGAGGTCCCGGTAGGTGGTTGGCAGATGAGGGCATGGTTGAAAACACAGTACAGAGTGTGATTGATATTCAGTCCCATACTACTCCTGAGGAACTAAGGGTGTGGAAGGAGCAATTAGCAAAGGAGGGAACTGATGGTTGCTAGGTCCGTACGACTATGGAAAGACAATGGATGTTATCTGACAGTCATGTCCTACCAGTAGTTACGATGGCCCATGGTCCTGCTCACATCAGTGCAAAAGACATATGTAAACTGTTGGAACCTACATGGTACAACTCTAAGATACCAGCATATGCTGACAAGCTGGTTAAAACATGCATGATTTGCCTAAATTGATCCAGATGGACCGATGTAACAATTTGAAATATGTGCTAGTGGTGGTCTGAACCTTCAGCCGATGGGCGGAGGCCTACCCCGTCAAAGACTGCACCGCTATCACTACCGCCAAAGTGCTATTAAAAGAGTACCTCCCACGATTCGGTTTGCCCCACTTGGTCTGGAGTGACAACGGAACCCACTTTACGGCTCAAATTATGGAATATGTCTGTACAGCATTGGGTATAAAATAAAAAATGTCATGCAGCTAACCACCCCCAGTCACAAAGTCTAGTGGAGGTGTACAATGGCATCCTAAAAACTAAAATGGCCAAAATAGTAGCCGAGACAGGTGTCACTTGGGTTGATGCTCTGCCCTTAGCCCTACTGTCCGCAAGAACAATGGCCCACACCAGAATAGGGCTATCTTCCCATGAGATTGTGTTCAGGAGGCCTGCCAATATATGGGGTGTCCCGCGGCCTAAGAAACTGTCTGACGTTGAATACCCTGTATTAACTGATTATCTGTACAGTCTGACTAATAACTTTCGCACTCTTTATCACCAAGTGCACGAGGCCATACCTGACAAAAGCGAGGGTCCAGGACAAGTTATCCAACCTGGGGACTGGGTCCTGATCCAGAACTTTCAACGGACTAAGAGCCTCAAGCCCCACTGGACACAGCCCCGTCAGGTGTTACTGGCCACCTGCACCGCTGTGAAAGTAGAAGGTCGGGGGAATTGGGTGCATTTGTCTCACTGCCGGCATGTGCCTCTGCCCCTCCCCTATGATCAGTGGGTGCGGGAAGGACAAAGAGACTCAGAAACAGAAACTGTCCCGACGTTTGTCCCATTCAGCGATGCCAGACTGCATTCTACATCTACGGAAGCAGAGAGTGACAGCATACTTCAAGGAAGCGTGGAACCTTCCCTTAACTCTGCTCAACACCAAGAACAATTGTTTCCAGACCATACTGTCCCTACTTCCGACCGATATAACTTGCGCCCCCAAGGAAAAGCTTGCCCTTGACTTCGCCAAGTGCCTATAGGCTGTAGGGCTGTGATCTTCCCGGCTGAGAGTAGTGCTTGTGTGTCAGACTAAGGTACGACATAGGGCTCCTTGGCACCTGAGCCCAGTGAAGCAACCACCAATCGCAGGCAGCCACTAGAGGTCCCTGGCTTAGTACAATGACTGCCATCCAAAACACCAGAATCCAGAAACAATATGTTAGTCTCCGACATAGTAAATGCTTCATGGCCACCGTGGTAACACTGTTTGTCTCCCTCATCCTGTCTATCCTTGGTTGGCTGTTACTGATCTACTACCCAGTTACCTCACCAACTCCTACCCCGACTCCTGCAGAACACCAGTATTTCACGCTACCAGCCCACGAATTACCCCTCCGTGCAGAATTCTTCAATAACACCTTCATCCAAATGTTGCATCATCACCAGCTGATCATGAACACTTATAACTGCTGGGTTTGTAGACTGATGCTGCATTCCATGATACACCCTGTCCCAATCTTTCCCTACCCTTTTTCCATCTCTGGGTCTTGTCTTGCATGGTGGATGTTGATACAGGAGGCCTACACTGTCAATGGTACTGCCAATTCTGCCCTTGGAACATTTCGGGATGACTTCTAGCAGAACAGATCTGGCCATGTCAATGCTCCTTTTTGCCCGACCAGCTCATCCACAACGCTACTATCACCAGATGAACTCAGTGAGATGGTAGTATTCAACTCAACTAATCGACGAACATTTTCCAGATTCCGCACAAGAAGGATACTGCCTGATGAACGAGACACTGTGAATGTCATAAATGTGCTAGGCCGTGTCTGCATTCATGGCCTAGGGAATAAGAAAGTTGGTACCAGTACGTGTGATATCACAAAAACGTTAAACTCCACATCTCCTCCAAAGCTGGTGGCATTCCCCAACACCTATTTCATCTGTGGCACTGCCGCCTACACTTCGCTCCCCCGTAACTGGTCTGGTACCTGCTATCTGGCCTTCCTCCTTCCACCAACGTATTCTACCCATGGAGGTTATCACCTGTCCATGATTGGCGCTCTACGCCGCTCACGTAGGGGCGTCATATCAGCCGAGTTTACAGCAGGCCAGGAAACTGGGGACTTATTTAAAGGTGTCCTTCCTTTCTGGGGCCTCGTCGCCAACAGTCGGGCTGTACGAGGACTGACCAGGGTCCTTGAAGCCACCATCACAGTAACAGCTGGTGCCCTCTCCAACATCACTGCAGAGCTACAGGCAGACCGCCTCATAACGCTTCAGAACAGAATGGTTCTAGATGTCATCCTTGCTGATCGTGTGGTGTGTATAAATTGATCGGCTCCAGCTTCTGCGTGTCCATCCCAGACAACGCACATACAGTGTACGATGCCATCCAACGTCTGCATCGCCTTTCTTCTAAAATTCATCTGGATGAAGGAAACTGATCCCTCACAGGCTGGATCTGTGGCCTCCTTTCCCAGTGGGGGTGGAGGATCCTCATCATCCTTGCCTTGGGAGTAACTGTCCTGGTCTCCTGCTGTTTGTGCTTTCAGTGCCTGCCAGTGCTCTGTACAATGTGTGTCCAGACCATCAAGCCTCCACCCTCTAACATTCACAACACCAATATGATGATGATGCTCCAACAAGAAACCGATGGCCTTATGAACATTGACATTTCTTAAAGTATTTGCCACTCAATGGCAAAAGGAGGGTCTGAAGAAAAGTGTTCTTCTGATCGGCATCATTTGTACCGGGACTCTATTGCTTTTTCATTGCCATCTCGTGTCAAACACTTCCACACGAACCACCTGGTCGTTTCTGATGGTGCCTGAGGAAATTCTAACTGACACAACAAAAACCATCTTGCAGCCTGCATTTCTGCCCAGGAACTGTCACACGCCCAACCCCCCCTGTTCTTTGCAGTTCACCAGAAAGCCACGAGACACTCACACCCGGTGTAAATAATTTGTTTTCTATCTCCTGCTCCCAGCCTGGTAAACATCCTTGACTCTGTGATCAGGTTATCTGGACAATGGTCTGACTGCTGGGCTTTGATCAAAGTGATTAAACAATGACCTGCAAGACTGATCCTTGATCAAGCCGAATGAACAATGATTTGTGTACCAAGCCTTGACCAGGTCATCATCTACAAACGTCGTCTGGATCTGGTTATCAACTGCAACACTGCCCTGATTGAACAATGAACTAACAGCCAAAAGACTGAAATGAAAAAGTATAAAAGGCTTGTAAGCTGCGGAGTAAAGCAGCAGCCTCTTCTGTCTTGTCTCTGACTAGCTTGGGACTCTGTTCCATAGCCGGGCTATAGAATAAATCTTGGTTCATCCTGCAGACAATGGCTCCTGTGTCTCCTTTTACTAAGTATGGAAGGTATGGAAGACTTGGGCTGTTCCCCCGCCGCTGAGACCGAGTAAGTGGGTTTAACCGGTTCTTCAGAACTGTGTCTTGTAAGTGGTATGCAGGTTGGAACCCCAATAGACAGTGCTTTAAGTGGAAAAACATAAGTGCAGGTACTCACCCCCCTCTGAACTGTGAACTGACGGTGGAGACAGGAGGAGATAAGCATTTAACTAACCTTCTTTGTTAGTCTTTCTAGTCATTTTATAATTAGATTAATAATTTCCATATGCTTATCGCCTTTGTCACTCTTTTATCTCCCAGGTCTGTATATTTCGTCTCCCTTTTGCTATTTTATCCCTTTTCATATTTCTTTCAACTCTTTTCCTCCACCTCTTCATTTTCCCTCATCTCTCTAATCACTTCCTGCTACCCCTTTCTCCTTGCCTCTCTCAACTTTTATTTTCTCTTCTAATGTCTCCAATGATTTGTCCTTGTTTATTCTCTTTTCCCTTGTCTCTTTTTCCTTAACCCTTGTTAATTTTTCCCTACTCACCTTTCTCTAGTTCTCTACTACCCATTTCTTATCCTGTTTCACTTCCTAACACCTCGGGCTATTTCCCTGGCTTCTTGTTTCCCTTTCTTTTCTTCCTGTTGATAGTTTGCCCCTTGTCTATTTCATCCATCCTTCCAGAGCACTACCGTATCTAATCGTTCATCTGCAAAATCTGTTTCCTGAGCCTCGCAAAAAGCATAGACAACGTTGTAATGCTGGCAGATTAACCGGCTGTTGTGACGCAGTAGGTTGAACTACTGCAGGACTGTCGTGCAGGCACAGGCTCTACTTCCATGAAGAAATAAACAATGGGAGAACAGATTAACGCAGCGTCCTGTCCCCCAACCAGAGATAGGTCCACCTTGCTCACCCACATGTCCCCCACCCCCTCTTCTTCCACAGGTTACACATGCAGCATCAGCACCTTGACCGGCTGTTGCACAAGTGAGGAAAATAATGCCACTTACCATGAGGAAGGTTATGTGGTACTCACAGGGACTCAGGAACTGAGAAGGACTCCATAGGGTAGATGACAGCTGTAAAGGACTTCATGGGGTAAATGACTGCCATAAGTGTTCCAGCTGTGGCGCCCATTCTAGAATGCCACCCCACACATGTACATAATGAGATGGTAGGAGTTACTCAGCCTACTAAAGCTACCAAGGCAGACAAGTGGAGTCAAGCTTGGTGCTCCAACAATTCTGGCTCCCCAGCCTGTGACATGTTAGTTGGGCATGTTGGTAAATAAGAAACACTCACCCACACTATTGAATCAATAATGGATTGATGCATATTCCTTTTTCTTTACTGGCTATAGGAAATTCAAGTTGCTTGACTATTTTGGTCCCAATTAATAGCAAGATGGGCGAGGGGGAGAGGGACACAAGGTGGGTGCTTCACTGGAGTATGTAGAGCTGCATTGGTGGTGCTCAGAGTGGTACACATAAATGCTTCACTTGTTGCATGGATTCTGCACATACACAGAACTATGTATAAGTTTATGGGACCTTGATATATAGGGACTTAGCCTTCCTACCACATTAGTGCCCTCAAGCCCAGAACTGACTAGCTATAGTGTCTCACTCGCTCCCCTACTCACTCACAGAGAAACAAATGATTAGACACCCCAAAACAGAACAGTCCCAGATCTCTCTGGAATCGCTGTAACTAGACACACTTTTCGCTCGCACTCTTGTTTCTGTCCTCAATAAAGTCTAAAGGAAACCCTCTGGAGGTGCTGGAAAAAATAGAATGGATAAAGGCTGGTATTAGTCCAAAAATAGTCTGAAAGGAAGAAAATAGGCCGGATCCCATGAGTCTAAAAATGTGAACAAGGCCCTCTGTATCTGATGCATTAAATATTTGGTGTATTCATTCTCCAAAATGGAGTGGGAGATTTGTGTTTAATAGTGAGTGTATCTCCCTTGCGGTTCTCGTCACCTGCAATTCGAAGGTCTCTCGAGCCACTTCGTGTTGCAACAATAGCTCTTCGAGTCTTCTTAGTTTATTGAAATCTGTTTTCAAAGTTGGAATGGAAGTCCGAAGCGAAATATCTACAATCCCAAGCGGGGGTGGAAACAGAACTTTACTACAGATTGTAACCCGTTGCGAAACCGTTACTATAAAAGGGATGCCAACTCATAAGCCATAGCAATCATGGTTATTCAAAATAGGATAACGGCCACTAGAAAGCAATATTAGTTCTGGAGTAATAGTTGGAACTGGTGTACCCTTTTAAAAAACAAGCCAGATTAGGGGCCGAAATGTTACAGGTGCCGTGCAATTTAACTTGTTTACATACTAGGGAGTGTCCCACTGTGGAATCACAATCTTCCCCTGTAAGGAAAACTTCCTTGTCCGCGCGCTGACATCTGTAGGTGAAAGGTAACAACCAAAATTCATGTGGAAAAGTACTGCTGAGGGGCTCAAACCTACCAACAGGATAATGTTTCATGCAGGCAGTGACTTGAAATAGTGAGCTGGGCAGTGAAATAACCCCATTTATGAACCACATAGCTGAATCAGTCTCTGCCATAGAAAATGATAACTCTTCTAATTGTTCAATATGTAACAAAGTATAAGTTGCTTTCTTCATTAACATTATTTTCTGTTTCTCAGTCAAATGAATTGGTTAAAACAGTGCAGAAGGATTCAAATATTCCAAGGCACTCTTCCATGTTTGAGTGTTGTAACGTCCAGGCAACAGAACGTAACTGATTTTGACCATGATATAAAACAGACACGTCATGTTGAACAACATCATTGACAGATGACACAATATTATTCAAATATATATATCCTGGAAGACACAGTGTATCAATACTATTATCTACTACTGCAATGGACTTTTTCTAAATTTGCTTGGTCAATTTGGCGCAGGCGCACCGCAGCTTCCATCGGCGACAGTTTCCAAAATTCATTTTATGCTTCATAAATAAATCGTTTTGTTCTAGGGGCTTTTGGACCTAAAATAAAATCAGCCACATTGACGTCCCCTGACAAAAGCGAAAGGTGTTGTTTCACAGACGACAGTGTAGAATTTTCCAACCATTGTTGACACAATTTACCCACCGAATATGTGGTGACTGAATGGGATTGTGTGAAACGTGGATCAGGTCTGATTTGCGTAAACCCTTTTGTGGCATTCAAAAAATGCAGTTGACATGCAGTGGAGCTCGTTGGCCATAGTAACCATTCCAAGGAGTCAATGTTAGAAGAGTTAATAGTACCATTCGGGAACAAGGTAACTAAGTCTTCAATTGTGTAGTTTGTGTGTGATTGCCTTGTATTATTCTCAGTCAATGAAGGAATTGAGGGAATATTCATATTTGTGGCTGTGGCTAAACCAAAACAAGTAGTCTGTGTCATTTAACCCTTTCGATGCTGATGACGAGCTGGGCTCGTCATGGTGCACAGTGGTCGTGTGCTGATGACGAGCCCAGCTCGTCATAAAATGAGGAAAATAGCAATTTCCAGCACAGGAGGGGAATTGCCTTAGCAGCGAAGGTGTTAAATAAAAATAATTTGAGAAGATAATAGACAGGCACGATGCAAAGCTTCAGTGACTTGCACCTGCTGAAGTTTGGTACCCCAAACGGATTTCAATTCAATTGTGTCCTTACTGTGTTCATAACCCTCTATGGACAAATTGTTCTTGAAGGACGTGGAGTAAATCAATTTAGCGTATTTCAGCATAAATAGACTCTGTGTCTGCATTTTCAATTTATAATAGTAGGACCATGGGTCTGAAAGATTGTAACCGGAAAAATATATCCATTTATTTTGTTTAATCTTTGATCTACCCTGTAATAGTGTCAGACAATGTTCCCATTGTGTAAAATTACAAATTGGTCTCAAAGTGATGGCTTTGTGTGAAAATGATTCCTGTAATAGTGATAACAGAATGAATTTGCATAATTTGCTGAATTCAAATAGAAATATTCAGTGTCAAAAGCAGCATAATATTTTAAATCAGAAAACAATTATTGAAAGGCTTGGACATCCCTGTCGTCAGAGTGTATGTCCAGTGAAACCACATCTCCTAATGAAACGCAGAACACATATGGAATGTTTAAACGTATATTGATATACCATATACTACTTTATCCCAAATGATGCTGAAATGTTCACAAGAGCTTGATCTCTATTCATTATATGTGATGATGTGTGGGGTGCGAGAACTGCGTCAACCAAGTTCAAAGCGGAGCGTTCAGGCAAATAATGAGCATTAATGAGCAGAAAATACACAAGGATGCAATGAAGTCTCTGAGGGTGCTGGTGTAATTTTAGTTTCCATACAGGCCTGAGGGCAATTCGGTAGTGGGGCGAATGAACAGTGACTTAAAGCAGTCTTTGGCAGCTAGAGTATTAAGTACTGGCAGGGGTTGGCTAGCTCATTTGTATGGAGTCCAACGTTCACTTAATAATCTCCCTCGAAGATCTCTGGGTGGGCAGACCCCATACAAAATGCTCTTTGGCTTTAAAAAAATTTGCCAGACCTTGATAGTTTAGATGTTGTGGCGGCTGCCACAACCTTTGACGTACATAATCATTGTGCCGTGTTACAGGATCTACAAAAGTCTTGTGCTTCACAAACAAAAGCACACTTGCCCTCTTCCACAGATCCAGTGGTGCTGATTACCATTTCTGGCTGGCTTCCTCAAGTTGGAGACCTGGTCCGGGAGAAGGTGGATAACAAAAAGGAATTTGGACCATCATACCGTGCACCAGTAAGATATCTTGGTTTTGAAAGGCAGCAGTACCATGATCCGACCTCTGTTACCTGGTCGTAAGGAGAATCAATATTTTTCTATTGACCATGTCAAGCTACACCATATGGCCTATACCGAATACTTTACCACCAAGTATTCCACGCTGTAATCTTTCACTGAATCCAATGGCTTAGCTTCCTCGACGACTCCCCGACCAATGGAGTTGGAAATGGAAAGTTCAATTGATTTCTTACCTGTTTCACCTTCTAATACCGCCAATGAAGACATCGAGTATGCTTCTCCCCCAGTTGCAGTCATGATTGACATTCTTGAGAGTGTCGTACATGATCCATCTGATGCTGCACAACCCCCGTTGTTTCAGCTGGGGGCGTGTGGTTATTAACCCGTTTCGTGCGTCGAACGTTCAGCTCCAGTGCTGAACGTTCTAAGAAACGGGTGGGGCCGCGTCGGCCGTTGGACATGCGCAGCACTACGGAGGTAGTGCTCGCAACGTCCAACGGCCGACGACAGCACTAAAGGGGTTAAAAGGACAGTAATAGCTTTCCTTCCAATTCATCTTCATCATCGTCTGTGGCAACTCCCCCTACATGTACAAGCCTTTTCATCTCCTGGTTCAAAAATACTTACCTAGTCCCACCCTAGACTGCATAGGAGTTTTACCACCCATCCCCAGTTGAGGAGCAGGGTTCTCACCATCTGTCAAAGCAGCAACTTTCTTCTCCTGAAATGGGGCACGATAAGGAGGTGGTCCCTCCAGTTTGGTCTATATATGTCAAACTGGTGCTGCTGATCACGTCTTTGCTGCATGGTCTCGCCTTGCCTGCGATCCTGTTGCTCTCCTCCACCAAATTATTGATCTGATGATTCATGAAAGGAACGAGGAGAACAAGGATCAGGAACCTAAAACCTATCTGCTGTTTTAATTTTAAAGTGGTCACTCAAATCACATCTATGTTCAGATGTGTCAGGTGTCGGTGATCCAGCACGCAAACCTTGCTTCTGTTATTGCTGCTGCTGATTTTGCGCCCTAAAGATTTATATACATCCGCAATAATAATCGGGAACATTAAAGCACTCCTTCTCCAGCACTTACCTGGGCATGTTAGAAGGATTAAATTCCAAAATGGGTGGTTTAAAGCTGCAGATTATTATTATGCGACATATGAGTCAGGTTAACGATTTCTACTTTGAGGTTTAATTAAGTACATCTTGGGTATTCCAACTAATTGATGACAGATTTTATGATGTAATTTATTGATGATGGTTTATCTGGTGAGCATATTGTGATGTATTATAGGTTTTAATCAACTGAACAATAAAGTCTTACTACTACCACTCCACACCTCAAAACAAAGTAAACTAATGACAGGACCAGCTGCAGGTGGACTCA
Source organism: Lissotriton vulgaris (assembly GCF_964263255.1). Lineage (NCBI taxonomy): Eukaryota > Metazoa > Chordata > Amphibia > Caudata > Salamandridae > Lissotriton > Lissotriton vulgaris. The sequence continues at coordinate 109,724 of NW_028246114.1, read as the reverse complement.
CACAGCCGGCTCACAGCGCCAGAGAAGGCAGAACCCACTGCAAGTGGACTGAAAGCAGCTGGCTCACAGTGGCAGTGAAGCTGTAACCCACTGCGGCTGGACTTCACCAGCTGGCTCACAGTGCCAGCGAAGACACAAACCACTGCAGGTGGACTCCAACAGCTGGCTCACAGTGCCATCGAAGACAGACTCACTGCAGTTGGACCTCAGCAGCTGGCTCACAGTGCAAGAGAAGACAGAACCCACTGCAGGTAGATTTCAACAGCTGGCTCACAGTGCAAGAGAAGACAGAACCCACTGCAGGTGGATTTCAACAGCTGGCTCACAGTGTCAGAGAAGATGGAAACCACTGCAGGTTGACTTCAGCAGCAGCCATGCAGTGCCAGAGAAGACAGAACCCACTGAATGTGGTATTGACCAGCTGGCTCACAGTGCCAGTGAAGACAGAACCCACTGCAGGTTTGACTTCACCAGCTGGCTCACAGTGATAGTGAAGATAGAGCCCACTGCAGGTGAACTTCAGCAGCAGGCTCACAGTGCAAGAGAAGATGGAACCCACTGCAGGTGGACTTCATCAGCTGGCTCACAGTGCAAGAGAAGATAGAACCCACTGCAGGTGGACTTCACCAGCTGGCTCACAGTGCAAGAGAAGACAGAACCCACTGCAGGTGGACTTTAGCAGCTGGCTCACAGTACAAGAGAAGACAGAACCCACTGCAGGTGGACTTCACCAGCTGGCTCACAGTGCAAGAGAAGACAGAACCCACTGCAGGTTGACTTCACCGTCAGGCTCACAGTGCAAGAGAAGACAGAACTCACTGCAGGTGGACTTCACCAGCCGGCTCACAGTGCATGAGAAGATGGAACCCACTGCAGGTGGACTTCACCAGCTGGCTCACAGTGCAAGAGAAGACAGAACCCACTGCAGGTGGACTTTAGCAGCTGTCTCACAGTGCAAGAGAAGATAGAACCCACTGCAGGTGGACTTTAGCAGCTGGCTCACAGTGCAAGAGAAGATAGAACCCACTGCAGGTGGACTTTAGCAGCTGGCTCACAGTGCAAGAGAAGACAGAACCCACTGCAGGTGGACTTCACCAGCTGGCTCACAGTGCAAGAGAAGACAGAACCCACTGCAGGTGGACTTCACCAGCTGGCTCACAGTGCAAGAGAAGACAGAACCCACTGCAGGTTGACTTCACCGTCAGGCTCACAGTGCAAGAGAAGACAGAACCCACTGCAGGTGGACTTCACCAGCCGGCTCACAGTGCATGAGAAGATGGAACCCACTGCAGGTGGACTTCACCAGCTGGCTCACAGTGCAAGAGAAGACAGAACCCACTGCAGGTGGACTTTAGCAGCTGGCTCACAGTGCAAGAGAAGATAGAACCCACTGCAGGTGGACTTTAGCAGCTGGCTCACAGTGCAAGAGAAGATAGAACCCACTGCAGGTGGACTTTAGCAGCTGGCTCACAGTGCAAGAGAAGACAGAACCCACTGCAGGTGGACTTCACCAGCCGGCTCACAGTGCATGAGAAGATGGAACCCACTGCAGGTGGACTTCAGCAGCTGGCTCACAGTGCAAGAGAAGACAGAACCCACTGCAGGTGAACTTCAGCAGCTGGCTCACAATGGTAGTGAAGATAGAACCCATTGCAGGTGGACTTCACCATCAGGCTCAAAGTGCAAGAGAAGACAGAACCCACTGCAGGTGGACTTCACCAGCCGGCTCACAGTGGTAGTGAAGACAGAACCCAATGCAGGTGGAATTCAGCAGCTGGCTCACAGTGCCAGAGAAGATGGAACCCACTACATCTGGACTTCTACAGCTGCTGTGCAGTGCCAGAGAAGACAGCACCCACTGCAGGTAGACTTCACCAACTGGCTCACAGTGCAAGAGAAGACAGAACCCACTGACTTTGTACTTCAGCAGCTGGCTCACAGTGCCAGCGAAGACAAAATCCACTGAAGGTGGACTCCAACAGCTGGCTCACAGTGATAGTAAAGATAGAACTCAGTTGCACTTTAGCAGCAGGCTCGCAGTGCCAATAAAGTGTGGGCTAGGCCTGGTTTGCACACATTGCTATGTTAGCATGGCTTATTAGAAGTTAAACGCCATTTTTACCGTTTGCTGCTTTTTGCACACAACACTGCATATAGCTGTTTTTGTAAGTTAGCTCAGACACTGCATATAGCTGTTTTTGTAAGTTAGCTCAGACACTGCATATAGCTGTTTTTGTAAGTTAGCTCCGACACTGCATATAGCTGTTTTTGTAAGTTAGGCTGCGCGAATGTCTTCACATGAGAAAAGCTTGTTTTCGACATCCCTAGACTTGGTATATGGTCAAAATATCGAATGGACAGAATATAGACATAAAAAATATTGTTTTGAAGGTAAGTAATGTAATATCGATTCTAAAAATATAGAAAGTCAAAATATCGAGGTACATAATATAGGTTATTAAAAATATCGCATTTTTAATAATATCGACATTTTTAAAGTGTTTTGTATGTTAGTATATTTGTGGAAACTGTATATTTTTTGTAATTAATTTTATGTTATTTAATATTTGCATAATTTAATTCTGTAGTGGGTTGTGGGTTTATAGCGGAATAGGGTGGGAAGTAATTTAAATATAATTAATTAAATGTGTTATTCAATTTATTGGTATTTTTTTAAATAAATTGTTAATTAATTTTTAATTGGTAATTAATTAATTCTTAATTGATAATTAATTTTAATTAATTGATAATGATGTGAATAATATTAATTTATTTTCTGTAGCGGGTTGTGGGTTTATAGGGGAATAGGGTGGGAAGTAATTTAATTATAATTCATTAAATATGTCAATGTAATTATTGGTATTTATTTTGAATAAATTGTTAATTAACTTTTAATTGGTAATTAATGAATTCTTAATTGGTAATTCATTTTTATTAATTGATTAATTGATAATTATGTGAATTATATTAATTTATTTTCACTAGAGTAGGAATAGTAAAATGTACCCCTATGCTATCCAACGCTTTCCCTACTGTTGCACTCACTGGAGTGGGAATAGTAATTTTTACCCCTACACTATCCAACGCTTTTCCTACTGTTGCAGTCTCTGGAGTGGGAATAGTAATTTTTACACCTACGCTATCCAACGCTTTCCATACTGTTGCACTCTCTGGAGTGGGAATAGTAATATTTACCCCCACGCTATCCAACGCTTTCCATACTGTTGCACTCTCTGGAGTGGGAATAGTAATTTTTACCCCTACGCTATCCAACGTTTTCCCTACTGTTCCACTCTCTGGAGTGGGAATAGTAATTTTTACCCCTACGCTATCCAACGCTTTCCCTACTGTTGCACTCTCTGGAGTGGGAATAGTAATTTTTACCCCCACGCTATCCAACGCTTTCCCTACTGTTGCACTCTCTGGAGTGGGAATAGTAATTTTTACCCCTATGCTATCCAACGCTTTCCCTACTGATGCACTCTCTGGAGTGGGAATAGTAATTTTAACCCCTACGCTATCCAAAGCTTTCCCTACTGTTGCACTCTCTGGAGTGGGAATAGTAATTTTTACCCTACGCTATCCAATGCTTTCCCTACTGTTTTACTCTTTGGAGTGGGAATAGTAATTTTTACCACTACGCTATCCAACGCTTTCCCTACTGTTGCACTTCCAGGAGTGGGAATAGTAATTTTTACACTCCCGCTATCCTACGGTAATAATATTCAGTATTTTTTATTAACATATATGAGTGTATGTTTTTTTTATAAGTTAAATTAATTATTTAATAATTTTAAGGTAATTTAAGTATTTTTACGTATATTTTAGCTATTTTTTTATTTTTTTTATTTTACATTATTTTTAAGAAATTCAATATTTTTACAAAGTATATATTTTTAAACAATATTTTGGATTCGATATTTTGGTACTTACCTGTTTGTAGATAGGAATTTGATATTTTGTCTGTCGATATTTTGGCATCGATATTTTGGGCAGTCTATATTTTGTCCCTCGATATTTAGTCAGTGATCCCTAGACTTACATCGTGACCCTAGTCAGCACAGTGAGTGCCGAAGCCTTCAAGGTTATCATAACAAGGTAGCTGTTGTTCGAACTGATCGGCTTATGTTTTTATACACAACACACGGCAGCTGCGAGCCAACTGAAATTCTGGTGCCTTTATTATTGCACTGCAGCCATGATTTCACACACTTGGAAGATTTTCTGTTTCCAGTGATGCAGAGAGCTTTTGCTGATCCTGATGTGATTCACTCTTGCTGAGTGGAGAGGTAATGGGATCCCCCATACAAGCCTAGGAGACCTTCCATATTTTGTAAACTATAGGGCCCGATTCACAGAACTAACTTAAGACAGAATCCTAAACTTACTACTTTTGGGGCCCGATGTAGGTAGCCAAATACCGGTCGGTAACGGCCGAAATTCGGTAATTTCGGCCCTTACCGACCGGTATAAGAGAATCGAAATGTATGTGACCAAAAATGTACCGAATCGGTAAAAACCTGTCGGTAAAATACCGATTCGGTACTTGACGAATCGGAAAACACCGAATTCCCATTTCCCGATTCGGTAAACAAGAAACGGTAATTTACCGAATCGGAACTTACCGATTCCTCATTTACCGAATCGGTAAATAAGAAATGGTAAAAAAGGCATTTCGAGATGTAAAAAACACAAAAAATACTGAATTTCATGAAAATCGGTATTTAAGAGTCGGTAATTACCATGGATTGAAAGCAGGTGGAAACCAGGTACAGGTTACAAAAGAAGGCCCCAAAATGCAACACTGCAACCACAATGGCGGCTTTCTATGTCATTGCAAGGCGGCTACGGATACAGGCAGCAGGAGAGAGGGTCTGGCTAAGGGAGGAGCAGGTGTATAGGCAGAGGATCATCCTCTTCCAACTGACTGAACCTGAAACCCTGCAAAGGTACAGACTCCACCCCAGAACCATCCTGGACTTGATCAGGGACCTCCACCCATATCTGGAACACCCAACCCCAAGAGCACATGCCATCCCATCCCACGTGCAGGTGTTGTGCTGCCTACATCTTCTTGCTTCTGGGAGCTACCATCATGTGATTGCTGCGATAGGTGGGGTGTCCCAGAGCTGCCTGTCACGTTTCTTCCGAAAATTCCTTGACGCCATGATGCAGAGGATGGAACACTACATAGAGTTTCCTGACACACCTGCTGAACTAGAAAAGACAAAAACCGATTTCTATCACCTTGCACAGTTCCCGCACATCATAGGCTGTATCGATGGGACACACATCCCACTATACCCACCTGCAACAACTGAACACATATATAGAAACCGGAAGTCTACCCATTCAATCAATGTGCAGGTGATCTGCAATGCTGCCAACATGATTACGGACATTGTCGCAAAATTTCCAGGGAGTAGCCACGACTCCTACATATTCCAGAACAGTGGGATATACAGACGCCTTGTGGCTGGTGAATTTGGGGATGGATATCTGCTAGGTGAGTATGTGTGAGTCACCCTGATAGTCAATGCAGAAGGAACAATCATGAGAATGTGACTAAACAAAATTTCATTTTCCACCCAGGTGACAGTGCATATGCCCTGCGTTCATTTGTACTCACACCCTACCTGAATCCATCCACCAGGAGCGAAAGGCGTAACAACGTGGCACACAGAACAACACGTTGCGTTGTGGAACGCACTTTTGGACTGCTGAAAAGCAGATTTAGGTGCCTCCATAAGAGTGGAGGTGCACGGCAGTACACGCCACTGATCTGTTGTAAAATAATTGCTACCTGCACCATGCTGCATAATGTTGCCACCAAGGAGGGCACAGAGGTAGAACTCACATATCATGAGGACATAGATGATGGGACAGAACAAGCCGATCACAATGCAGCAGGTGCAGCACCAGCAACAGATGGCAGACTGAGACGCGCAGAAATAAGAAACAGATATTTCTAATAGATTGATGAAACACAGGCAGGTTTACTTCTTGGAGCACTCTGTTTAATTTGCACTACCGGACTCCAAATATTCAAGAGCACATGAACAAAATAAATTCCACTTTTCACACTGGGTGGCCAAAGTTCACTTCACTGTGACCTGTCCTGTGTTATGGATGAAATGTTAATGTTTGCGTTAGTGCATGATGTTGTGGGAGCCACGGGGCAGGGGGCCAACTTGCGCAGTGGTGCCTGGGTCATCAGCATGTAGCCTGGTGCTCCGGCGAACATCATGGACAGGCGGGCTGGATCCACTCCTGCTTGTGGACTCCTCCGTGTCCACAACACCCGTGTCACCAGCAGTGGCTGTCTGCTGTGTCAGCAGTACCTCCATAGCAGAGGTCACCCTCCCCATCCCCATGGACAAGTCACTGCAGCAGTGCACAATATCTGTCTGCATGTTCACAGACCGGCGGCATAGCAGAGTGGTTGCAGTTGCCAGGCGGTTGATGGATTTATTCAGCTGTTTAAGTTCGTGCCTGTTCCTGCGCCTTTCCGCCTGGTCACTCTCCAGCCTGTCACAGAGGGTACCCATGCGCACACCCATGTCCCTCACCCCCTCTGCCATGGACTCTATTCCTTTGGCCATGGACTCCATTCCTAGGGCCATGGAGCTTATCCCCCTATCAATGTTAGACATCCTGCTATGGAGGATGCGCACCTGTCTGTGCACTGCCATGATCCCTTTGGCCTGCATGCGCTGGATCCTCACCATGGTGCTTTCCAACCCGGCAAAGACCCCCTGCATTTCATGTCCCTCCTCTTGCTCACGTGCCCTACGAACACGGGCACTTTCACGCCCAGATCCTGTTGATCCCTGTTGTCCTGCGTTGCCAGGCAGTGCTGGATTGCTAGGTGTCTGATCCCCCACCTCTTCCTCATCACTGCTCTCTAGGATCCTGAGTGGTGGTACGTCCAGCCTCCCTGGCCTCACATGCACAGAGGACCCTGAGCTTGGTGTTGTGGCACCTTCAGGTACTGCCGGAGTCTGTGTCTCAAACAGCAGGGGTGACTGTGGCTGTGCTGTGGTGTCTTCCTCCATTGCTAGGGGTGCCTGCGCAGTGGAAGTGTCCTCAGGGACAGCGCTGGGTCCTGCTTTGTCAGTGGGCTTCTCCCTCGCAGCTGTTGCTGGTGCACTTGCCTCCCCTCCCTGCGCTGCACTGCGCGATGACTCTCCTGTGGGAAGACATGGACAATGATCACCTGTGTGTTTCCATTGGACAAATTCCTATCACACAGTTTCCTGAGCTGCAACTGCTTGTGTATGGGGAGTGCGGCATGGCATGCAGTGTTCTGTGTTGGCTGCATTAATGAATGTTCCTATGACTACGACTACCATGATGCATTGCTGGTGAGTACTGACATGTGTTATTGATTGTGCATGTGAAACCCACATTGGGGAAGGGCCCAGGGAATGGGTGTGGATTCATGTCCATGCATCTTACCTTTCTTTCTTGCAGCTCTGGCTGAGCTGTCAGCATCCCCAATCCCGTGTATGCTTTCAGGCTCCATTGTGGATTCCACCATCTGCTTCAGTTCTGTGAGGCTTGGTGCACAGCTCTTCCCTCCACCTGTGGCTGCAGATTCTTTCCTCTGGCTTGCTATCTTCTTTTTAGTGGTGATCCTCAGATCGTACCACCTTTTTTTGATGTCTTCTATTTCACAATGGGTGATCCCAAGGGCATTTGCTTTGCTCTGGATGGCCAGCCAGGTGTTTTTTTTAACAGACTCTGCCACTTGCAGGGACTGTCTCCCAAAAGGCTGGCTGTAATGCTGCACTACCTCCTCCACCAGCACCTGGAGCTCTGTTGTGCTGAATTTGATCTTCCTTTTTCGGTCAACACCTTCCTTCTGGGCTTCCTGGGACTCCATGGTGATGCTCTGCTGGGCTCAGTGCAGCCTGCTCCTCTGTCTCCCCTCCAGCTCTCCAGATAGTTCTGTGGCTCTGTACCTGCATGGGTGTGGCCAACTCCAGGTACTGGGTGTGGTGCTTGCTTCTGATTGGTTGATTTCACCTTGGCTTTGTTGTGGGGTGTGGTGGGTGTCCCTGATTGGTTGAGTGGCTCACATGTCTTCCATTCGAATTTTCGAGATTGGCTTTTACCGAATCGGTAAATACCGATTCGGTAATGTCCGATTCGGTAATTACCGATTCGGTATCTCCCATTCATTCCTATGGGCATGGAGGCCCATAGGGTTGAATGGGTGATACCGAATCGGTAATTACCGAATCGGACATTACCGATTCGGTATTTACCGAGTCAGGATTCCGACTGTTACCGAATCGGTAATTTTTTACCATTTTTTACCTACATACTGTTTTCCGATTCATAAATACCGATTCGGTATCAATCGGTATTTATGAACCCGTAAAATGGAATTACCTTCATCGGGCCCTTGATATTCACAGTAGGCATTTAGTAGAAGTAAAGTTAGGATTTTGTCTTAAGTTTGTCTTCAGTCTGTCTTAAGTCTGTCTAAGACTACTACATGCTGCCACATGCATCAATACAAGGAATTGTGATTCCTAAATAGCGATTTTTAAGGAATCGCTATTTAGGAATTGCAAAAGCCTATGCATATAGGAATCGCTATAAAAATAGCGAGTCCTACACATTCCTTAATTGTTACTCGCAAATTGCTAGTCGTAATTAAGGAATGTTGTACCATTCATTCCTATGGGCCTCCAGGGCCATAGGAAAGAATTGGAGATTGCATGAGCAATTTGCGAGTATCAGTAGGTACTCGCAAATTGCTCAAGCAATTTCAAGGGTACAAGGGTGTCAAAATGACACCCTGTTGCACCCCTGAAAATTGATTTGTGCACATATGTTGCACACACACATGCCTTAAGGGCATGTGTGTGTGCAACATGAAACTTTGAAAAATGCACAAAAGTGCATTTTTCAAAGTTTTTGCAAATTACCATGAAGTTCATCTTCATGTTAATTAGCTACTCCTAATTGCGAAATCGCTATTTTTTTAACTTTCATGCATTTCATTTAAGGAATCTCAATTTGGGATTCCTTAAATGCAATTGCAGTTTAAGGAATCGCAATTTAGAGATTCCTTAAATTGCGATTTTTGAATTTGGGATGATGCATCCCAAAGGCAAAAATACCGGTGGCAAAGGGGCATATTCTGTTAATCTGCCCGTTTACGACCGGTTTTTGGTTTGATGCATGGGGCCCTAAATGCCTTCTGTGAATACCAAAAGTAGTAAGTTTAGGATTTTGTCTTAAGTTAGTTCTGTGAATCGGGCCCATAGTTCCTAGATAGGGAGGGTGATATAACTAGGCGCTATAAGACCTGTTTTCACCATCATTCTAATAGATTTCTCCTTGTGTGTTTTATGGAATTGTAACAATGCTGATCATATTATTTCTAATCATATGTCTGCTTATGTTGGCTTTGCAGATGATAGTACGTCGTTAAAATAAATATTTTAACCTCTCCTGTGTCTCTTTTTTACTCCTGTTGTGGCTGGTATGTGAGTGTAACGAAAGAGTGTTCTCACTTCCCACCATTCCTGAGTATATCCTAAGTCGCATGTTCTGGGTTGTCTAATCATTGGTTACTTTGCTATACGACGAATAGCTAATGTGACACTGATGCTAGCTGGTAGGGGTTTTCTAGGTACTACGATGAGTTTTTGGTATACCACAATTCACTGAGGTCCTGGGTCTTTGTGTACAGTTCTGTGTATGAGCAGAATCCTTGCAACGTAGCGCACCTAGTGTAGTGGTCTTATTTTGAGACTCTCGAGTAGTGCTTTTATCGGTCCACGACCCCCTCACTATTGGTTCCGGATGACAGTGGTGTCATATGAACCTATCTATAGTTAAATAGGTCTTTTTCAAGCTTGATAATTTTAAATGGTTTCTATTGAATTACTACCCAGTTGTGCTATTTTTCTTTGCATTGTACTAGTCTCTTTCTGTGCCGTTATGGCTGCTGTTGATATGCCGCAGCACAGGTGTTTGCTTGGAAGGCATGTCAGTAGTTTTCGTTGTATGTGCAAATGCAGCTTACCAGTTTGAGCTGTTTTGCTCATGGGTTACGTTTCCTGCGGTCGATGCTTATACTAATGTGTTTCATACTTACACTCCCACTGCCGTGCCCAGGGATTACACTCCTTATAGGACACAGGAGGTTCCGATTTCTTCTTGGCAGCAAAGCTCTTGGTTTAATGGCACCCTCCCCCACACCCTAACGGCGGTTAGATTAGGACTGTTTTCCATAGTAGACGCTTCTTGGCCTGTTTTGGCTGGTTTTACCCCGCACCCAGATGTGGGGCGATGTACAGCTCTTGAATTGAGGCCCCTAAATGCTTCTGCTCTAGTGGTTTTACAAGCCTTGCTTCATTACATTTCCTGCAACATCCCGTGTGGGGCACCTGGAGGTGCGGCACATCCAGTTGGGCCAAATAGGACAAAGCTTAGTCCCGTTATTGTTAATGCTATTATGGGCAAGTGTCCCCAGGATAAGGATGAAATGCCTTTCTGCCTTGCTGAGAAATTTGACCAACTGGAGGCAGTTGTTAATAATACTACTCTTGTGGAAAAGCACAGGATCCTTACTATAAGTTTGCAGAAAGACTTAGTGCCGGAAGTAACTGACTGTACCACATGGGGTATGATTTTTGCGGCAGTCTATATGAGGTGCTTTGGCACACCATCTTTGACTGTCCTACGCTCCTTCATTAAACGTGTTCATGATGAACATGGGCCTGAGGCGGATGTTGAATTGGGAATGAGACTCGTGGGAGTGTTTGACAAAGTTTCCGATCTCATCCATGCTAATGTTAAGGGGGATGCGGTAAGCTTTCAGGTGTCTAATGCTTTGCGCAATGGCCCCGATGCAGAGAAGCCTCGTCAGTTACCAAAAATTATTACGTTGGCTTATAAGACCATTGGCCGAAATAGTTTGGGTGTTAAGCCTTTTGCTACAAAAACAAACGGAGCAGCAAACTCAGTCGGCCAATTCTGATAAAGATGATCGCCAATAAGTTCTGAAACAGAATTGGAGTAAGAATAAGAAACAGGGGAAACAGCAGCAGAAACAGGGGTCCCGTCCAGCTTCGCCAATACCTGCGCCTACTGAGCGTACATATGAGTTGCGCGACTGCACTACGATTAAGTCACCTGATATATTTCAGGTTCCTGATCAATGTTCTCCTCGCTCTTTGGAGGAAACAACGGTCTCGCCAACCAGTGGAGGAGGCAGCGGCAGAGGACAGGGTGCCCAATAGAGCAGTGAGCAGCCCCGCAAGGCCGACGGTAAAGGCAAGCAGGATGACTCACTGCGTCAAAGACCTCAGTTTCAAAAGAAAAAAGTTGCAGCTTTGACAGTGAAATATTCCACAGATAGTGAGAACACAGCTTCGGAATCTGACATGGGCACTAACATTGTTGGACAGCGTGGCGGAGATTACCATAGTGCGAGAGGCGCTGCGTCCACTACTGAAGGTGACAGCGACTGACACGTTCGTTGTTGTTGAGACAGCTGACACTAGAGTGGCTCCCCCTGAAAGACTATTTGAAATTGACCTTTTAATTGAAGGTGACATACAAAGTACTATAAAAGGTTTTTTGGGGGAAAATCTGACTACTTCCTATGACATTTTGTTGGCGGAGGTCGACTGGCCCCCACCTTTTGTCTTAGCTGCTCCGCAAGGGAAGGAGGTAATCCTCTCTAATTTTGCACACACCGTGCCGAAGGAGCAGGCCCTGCATTTTGCGGAAGATTGGGCTAAGGTGCTTGCACCAGCTTTGTACCGTACTCACTGTGGATGGGACAAATTTTCCACCTGACATGAGAAACCATTGCGGTCTATGCCACAGCCTCAATGCCAATACCCCATGCAGCGTGAAGCGAAAGCTCCCCTAGCAGAAATCCTTGAACAATTGGAATATCAAGGTGGGATTGAAACTTGTGTGTCTCCGATGAATAACCCTCTTTTTACTGTTACTAAGCCTGATGGCTCATATTGGATTACCGGCACTTAAACTCGGATTGTCGTACGTCCGCGGTCAAAACACTCACAGTTCTGCCCTTGTGAATAGTCTTGTGTGCAAAAGGTTTAAGACCACACTTGACATATCCAATGGCTTTTTCACCCACAACGTGTCCTCTATTAGTAGTCAATGGACAGCTTTTACCAGTGGTGGTAAACAAAGCCAATTTTGTCATTTGACGATGGGCTATAAGAACAGTCCAGGCATCTTTGCAGCCAGCAGTCTCTCATCTGGAGAGGCTCGACCCAGATGCATGTTCATATGTGAATGACATTTATCTCACAGATGACAAATTATGGCCGCATCTGTGTCCCGTTGACCACATACTTTGTCAGTTTGCGGACTTTGGCTACAAATTTAGCATTGGAAAGTCTCACCTTGCAGTGTTTACAGTGTTGTTTCTGGGCATGAGCTCAACAATGAAGGTCAAGGTTTGGCTCCTCACTTTCTGGAGAAATACGCACAGCTGCGTGCTCCTACAATGCGGAAGAAACTACAATCTTTACTGGGATTTTTGAATTTCGGGCGTTCTTACATTCCCGAATATGACCAGCATATCAAGCCTCTTTACGCTTTGGTACAACCTACTTTCTCCAAATCTTGCTGGTTGCCAGCTCATTCAGCCATCTTGCAATCTTTGCAGGCTGATCTTCTAGAATCTAAATTCTTGTTGACTTGTGATAACCACACCAACCTGGTGATAAGAATCATCCCTGGGGCTGTGGGTTTCACTTATCCGACCTTTAATGAGGATTATACAGTCCCTATCGCTTAAAAGTCACACTTGTACACTTCGGCTGAGTTGCGGTTTTCCACTGTGGAAAAGGTCTTAACAGCAGTGCAGATGGTGTTTTTCAAGGAACGTGCACTGTCGCAGGGAAAACGCATTTTGGTTGTTACTCCGTATCCCGCCCTAGAGGCAGTGACGGAAGCCAGTGTACCAAATTCGAAAGCTTTGCACCCACGGTGGATACAATGGTCGATGTCCTTGACATCCCCTGATCTCACATTCATTTTCAACGCCTCTTTGCAGACACAGGAATTTTTCCAGTATGAATTTGTTTATCTTGCTCCTCTGACCATGCGCCCCCTAGAGGATTTCCATTGTATCATTTACACGGACGGGTCAGCGCAACCCACGACAGGTTCAAAGGAATTGTAACAATGCTGATCATATTATTTCTAATCATATGTCTGCTTATGTTGGCAAAGATACTGAAGATGATAGTATGTCGTTAAAATAAATATTTTAACCTCTCCCATGTCTCTTTTTTACTCCTGTTGTGGCTGGTATGTGAGTGTAACGAAAGAGTGTTCTCACTTCCCACCATTCCTGAGTATATCCTAAGTCGCATGTTCTGGGTTGTCTAATCATTGGTTACTTTGCTATACGACGAATAGCTAATGTAACACTGATGCTAGCTGGTAGGGGTTTTCTAGGTACTAAGGTGAGTTTTTGGTATACCACAATTCACTGAGGTCCTGGGTCTTTGTGTACAGTTCTGTGTATGAGCAGAATCCTTGCAACGTAGCACACCTAGTGTAGTGGTCTTATTTTGAGACTCTCGAGTAGTGCTTTTATCGGTCCACGACCCCCTCACTATTGTTTCCACATGACAGTGGTGTCATATGAACCTATCTATGGTTAAATAGGTCTTTTTCAAGCTTGATCATTTTAAATGGTTTCTATTGAATTACTACCCAGTTGTGCTATTTTTCTTTGCATTGTACGAGTCTCTTTCTGTGCCGCTGTGGCTACCGTTGATATCCCGCAACACAGCCGTTTTCTGTAGGCACTCATTTTCAGGATTTCAACAACCCCTTGGAAGGCTGGCAGTAGTGTTCATTGTATGTGCAAATGCAGCTTACCAGTTTGAGCTGTTTTACTCATGGGTTACGTTTCCTGCCGTTGATGCCTATACTAATGTGTTTCATACTTACACTCCCACTGCCATGCCCAGGGATTACACTCCTTATAGGACACAGGAGGTTTTGATTTCTTCTTGGCAGCACAGTGCTTGGTTTAATGGCACCCTCCCCCACACCCTAATGGCAGTTAGATTAGGACCGTTGTCTATTGCAAGCGCTTCTTGACCTGTTTTGGCTGGTTTTGCCCCGCACCCAGATGCAGGGCGATGTACAGCTCTTGAATTGAGGCCCCTATATACTTCTGCTGTATTGCTTGTACGGGCCTGGGTTAGCGCTGAGACACCCATCTGGGTATTTGCGCGCTTTAAAAATTGCATAAAATAAAATAAATAAATAAATTACATTTCCTGCAACCACCCAGGTCGGGCACCTGGAGGTGCGGCATATCCAGTTGGGCCAAATGGGACGAAGCTTAGTCCCGTTATGGTTAAGGCTATTATGGGCAAGCGTCCCCAGGACACGGCCTGCTCAATTGTGGTAGGTACTATGGTGAACGGTGAGTTCAAGTCCGATGTTATGCATACACAGACATTAGGGGACTGTACCGCCCAATTGACAGAGCTTTGTGCTCTGATGCCTGCATTGGAGTACACATACCCTAGTGTGACTACTCTTGTTGTAAGTGACTCTTACTACTGTGTTCAATCATACAATGACAATTGGTTCTTTTGGACTCAAAATGACTATCGTGATTCCAAAGATCGCACAATAAAACATAAAACGATCTGGGTTCGAGTGGCTGAACTTAAAGAACGGCTCCCACTCGTGTTTGTAATTCATACTCTTGGTCACCAGCGTTTTTGAGTTAACGCTGTTGGCACCGTCTTGCCGATGAATCAGCCAAGACAGTAGTTGCAACATATTCAGTAGCAGCAGTTACGCTTCCAAAAGTAAGATTGATGTTGACATCTTGGCAGCTATTGCCGCAACAGAGAAGGGAGGTAATTACCTGAAAGATGTCCCTTCTAAATACTCTTATCATTTAAGTCCTGATAAAGTTCCTTATGTGAGAATTAACGACATTGGTGACAGGTTGATTTTCAATGCGATCCGCAGGTAGACTTTGATTACAGCAGCCCACGATGGTATGACCTCGGCGCATACCGACGTGTCATCTACTGTATCTCTCCTAAAACAGCGTTACTGGTGGCGGGGATTTACAAACAAACGCGTTATTATGTCCTTCATTGTAACATTTGCCAGCAGATTAAGCCTTCTACTGCTGCGCGCTGCCCCAGACACAGTTGTACATATCTAATAGACAACTTGGTTGTGTTTACTTAGATCATTGCGGTCCTTTCTCCTCTGATACTGCGTATAAGTACATCTTAGTTGCAGTTGATTCTTGCATGCTCTTTGTGTGAGTGTGGCCCCAACGGAGTGCTGATTCTCACACTGTCATCAGGGATTTGTGTGTCTTTGTGGGAATGTTTGCATATGGAACCTTCCATTCGGACCAGGGTTCAGCGTTTGCCTCTAAGGCATACAAGGATGCCATGAGTTATTTGGGGGTCCAAGTCAAATTTTCGTCTCCATATCGGCCTGAGGGCAACAGTGTTGTGGAGCCGTTGAACCGTGACTTAACCCCCTCCCTGCTGATGACGAGCTCAGCGCGTCATGAGGCTTACCTGCCGTGGGCTGAACGTGGTATTTTTAAAAATGCCGCACACAGCGGGAAAAGCCGCCGCAGCGATGCGGTTAAAGCAATCCTTGACAGCTACGGTATTAGGTATAGGCCGGAACTGGCTAGCCCACCTCAATAGTGTTCAGCGTGCACTTAATAATCCCCATACGAAATGCTCTTTGGTATCAAAATGTTTGTTCCGGACCTTGAGGGTCTAGGCCAAGCGGCGTTTGCTGCTCCCTTTGACATAGATGAAAATTGTACTGTTTTCCAGAATACACAAAAAACACGAGACAGTCTTGCAAAGGAACATTTGCCCTCCGCATCTGATGCTGCATTGCAGATCCCGGTAGTTGGCTGGCTACCCCAAGTTGGTGAACTGGTCCGAGAGAAGGTCGAGAACAAGAAATAATTTGGCCCCTCCTATCGAGCTCCAGTTCCTGTGCTTGGCGAGCAGGGTACAAGAACAGTCATTTTACCTTCTCTTCCTGGACAAAAGAAAACAATGTCAAACTACACAGAGTGGCCGATTCTTCTTAGTATGACACGTGCAGTCTCTTGTCCAGCAATTCTGCGAAACTCTGTTTTGGCTCTGGCAAGTACCACCAGTCCTGATGTTGACATTGAGATGAATACAGTTACTGATCCTTTACTGAATCCACCGGCTAGTGATCCACTTAATGATACTAAGTATACTTACCCCACTGACTTATCCATGCCTGATTTGGAGACCTGTGTGGCTAATCAATCACGTTTTTCATTTGACACTGGCTCTACCAACTCAAAGTCCTCTTCCAAAGTTTCGATTTTTGCTGTTTGGTTTAAATAAAAAATGTGATTTCCCCTTGGACTTACATTTGGCTGGTGCTTTTTTCAATTTTTTTATTCATGTCAATTGGATTTGTGGTGTATTTTTTCCGTCTTGTGAACGGACACTATGTTAAAGAAAGATCTACGATTAGACTAATTGATGGAACTTTGGCACCCCACTCCTCATCACACAGAATGAAGAGGGACCAGACATTTGTGAATATCACTGCTTGGCCTGTCTTATATGGGATTGTATGGGATGCTGTCAAATTTCTAATTCATTGACCCACAGAGATTATTAATGTCCCTAATGTACTTCGTGTTTCTATGGGGGATGAACAAAATATTCGCTCTGATGATTGGGACGTCCAAGCCGTAGAGGCTCTGTTTTCTGATTTGAAATATTATGCTGCCTTTGATTCTGTAGATTTGTATTTAGATTCTGCTAATTATGCAGATTTATTTTGTTACCAACACTATGGCAATCACTTTCTGCACAAAGCAAACATATTTAGAAATGCGGTTAATTACACTCAATGGGAACATTGTCCCGCTCCTGTTGAAAGCAGCTCCAAAACGCTTTTAAAAAAGATTTCTCACTTCACTGATTTTGGTCAGTCAAATCCTGATGCATTTTATTTTAAGATGACTGAGAAGTCCTCTTCCAAAGTTAGACTTACCAACACAAAATTACTGTATTCGAAGTCCTTTATTGACTAATTGGCTGGAGGGGGCTATGAGCTGTGGTGGAAAGATACTATTGTACTATTGATCTTAAACCTGTTTGGGGTTCTAAAAATTGGCAAGTGCAAGGGACTGAGGCTTTGCTCTGTGCATGTCTCATCCCGAGCCATATGTTGTTTCTGAATTCGACTACTTCACAAACCACTTGCTTTGGATTTGCTACGTCTAAAAAATGTAATGACCCTTCTATTTGGGTGATTATGCCCAATGGAATAATTACACCAGTACTTCCCTTAGTGATTTACAGACCCTGGTGCAAAACTCATCCTTTAACATTTCAGGTCTGAATCTGGAAGGCTGGCTGCTGTGGGAAAAAAGTGCAGATTCCTGCCAGCACCGTTTCCTAGGTCTGACACCTTGCTATACAGAGGTTAGAGTAGATCCCCGTTTTGAGAGTGGTCATTCTGTCACTACCTATTCTGTAGGCAAGCTATGCCACCTTGGCATCAGTAAAATTACATTTATCCAAATTACCTGACACGGCAGACTTAACTGACTTTGTGAAAGGTCCGGCAAATGGCAGGTCCAAAAGATGGATTTATGCTATTTACAATGAGGTGTGGAAATTGTCCCAAGTTGAAGCTGCTTCTAGACTACGAGCTATTGATCAAGCTAATTTAGAAAAAGTGCTTGCAGTTGTAGGTAATAGCATTAACACACTTTCTTCTCGAATTTACACATTAGATAATATTGTTTCTTCTGTTGTCGATATTGTGCAAGAAGATGTCGCTGTTCTGTACCATGGTCAAAATCAATTGCGTTCTATTATGCAGTTTGATTGGACTTTACAAACATTGAAGGCAGGGACGGTGCCTTGGGATTACATGAACACTACTTCCTTATTTCTGCCTTTTAATTTGACTGTTAAACAACAATTTATGTCAATGAAAGATGACACGTTTTCTCTGTTACATATTGAAAAGTTCGAACCTTTTCTGTTTTCTGTGGCTGAATCGAATTCTTCTGTTTGGCTTATCCATGGGTTGATAACTCTACCTTTCCCTCTGTTTAAGTTTGAGGCTTGCATGAAACATTAAGCCATAGGCAGATGTGAGACATTAGGTAGCGCTTTTATCCATGAAGTTTGGAATCTCCTCTTTACATATAGGTGTTTGAGGGAAGCGAAGGAGGTTTATTTAAAAGGTGAAGATTGCACTTCCAACCCTGATCTCACATTGGTCTGTCTGAATCTGGAATTGCACAGTTCCTGTAACGTTACAGCCCTGAATTTGGTGTGTGTTTTAAAAGGCACACACACCCCAGCTATTACACCTACTTTCACATTGTTAGCAAACAGTAGTTATTTGTTATTAAATAATGAAGATTGCTGTAGTATGCTTGCGGTAATTCCATACATAGTAACTGTTTCCCAACGTGTTGTCTGCTGTAAGAATGTTATGTGTCCCCCTCCGCATGGGAGGCTCGTTGTATCCATCTGGCCTTCTATTCCAACCTTGAAAGCAAAGTTCAACAAGATGAGTTGAATAAGGGCTCTTTGTCCCAGAAAGTAGTTGCCGATACATCTGCACGGAAAACATTTGTCCTTCACGTTGCTAACACTCGTACTGAGGTACATACCTTATTAAATACGGATCTGCCCCTGCATTTCGGTGCTTTGATTCAGACAATATTCAAGGCCTCTTCCACCACGAGCTTGGCACACTTTTTTAAAGTAGTAAGTTCTGGCCCTGTGACCTCATTCCAAACTATGGGGCCCATTAGGATGGCGGGCGGACTTAGTCCGCCCGCCATCCTATCGTAAGTGGGGACCGCCCGCCATTAGGGCGGGGGTCCCGTGACTGGTATTAGGATGTGCCCGCCACAGTGGCGGGCACATCCTGCATTGTTAGCATTGTGGCGGGCGGAGCACTCAGCACCACCCGCCACAATGCTAACAATGGAATGCAGCATTTGCATATACAAAGCGGCAGGCACCGCGCGGTGCCAGCCGCCTTGTATATGCAAATACAGGGGGGTACCACAGGTACCCCCCCTGTGCACCCGCCACATCACCTTCACTTGGGGGCCTGCAGGGGGCCCCCAGAGTGAAGACCGCATGCCTTTCCGTGGCGGCATCGCCGCCGCGGAAAGGCATTCCAAAATGCCCATCATAATATGGCTGGCGGTGTCTATTAGACACCGCAGGGGGCCCCCAGAGTGAAGACCGCATGCCTTTCCGTTGCGGCATCGCCGCCGCGGAAAGGCATTCCAAAATGCCCATCATAATATGGCTGGCGGTGTCTATTAGACACCGCCACCATGTTGAATCTTTTCGGCCCCGGCCGCAAGGCGACCAGGGCGGAAAAGCGGCGGACGGTCTTTCCGTCCGCCTAGGTCCCCCCGCCATACTAATATGGTGGGGGGGGAAATGTGTGTGGATGTCGGGCGGATTGCCCCCGCCAGGCTGTTGGTGACTACCGCCAGCCTGGCGGGGGCAATCCGCCCGACATCCTAATGGGCCCCTGAATTTGGTGTGATACTGGCATTTTTTCATTCTATTTTTTCCAGCCTGTTTGGCGATTTCCCGTTAATTCTCGCTTTGGGAGCCGGTGTACTGCTGTTGATTTTCTTGCTGAAAAATGGTTGCACATTCTGTGCCCCTCAACAACCTGACCCGGTTGCTTCAGCTTCATAACCGGATGCTTGAATACTTGAGTGTGGCGTATGGTTTATCCTTCAGGTTCTTGTACTTTACATGCGGGCAGCCTGTTTTCCACTGCCTGGATTACAGTTTTGAATGAGCTCTGGATTTGTGTCTCCGCAACACAGTGTCTCCTAACCCGGATTATGATCTACTAATAAGTCCCTAAATTGCTCATGAACTAGATTGTTCTGGCATCGGGATTATGGCCTGCGCAGCGGCTCATGAAGTCCTAGGCAGTTGGAGTAACGGTCTGCGGCCCATGACTTCTTGGCACGCAGTTATATCGAAGAACACCAGAGTTGTCCTCTGATGGTGCTAGAGGCTCCGGCTGTTGAAGAACATGTATATTCTTTTCCTTTGCTAAACTGGATGGCTGAAATGTTCACTGATGGAAACAACGACTTCCTATTGGAGGCAGTTGCAACGTACTGTGCCTATACGATGTTGGACTGAAGTGTCACTTTTTCTGCTTCATAGACACGTACTGGACTCGTGAATTTTTTTTACTCATTTTTGTAATCACTTCATTTTCATTAGAAGTTTTTGATACCATGGCCACACATGTATGTTTTGATGCGTTTAATAATTAGTAATTCAGATTTTTACTCCCAATTTTCATATTAGGCAAATTTTCTGAACCTGGTTTTGTCTCATTCGAACTTGAACTCTGCGTTCTCTAAATATTGCCCCCTTTATTGTACGTTCTCCGATCAAGAGAGGGTGTAGTGTGGGCTAGGCCTGGTTTGCACACATTGCTATGTTAGCATGGCTTATTAGAAGTTAAACGCCATTTTAACCCTTTGCTGCTTTTTGCACACAACACTGCATGTAGCTGTTTTTATAAGTTAGGCTGCACGAATGTCTTCACATTAAAAAGGTTTGTTTTTGACATCCCAAGACTTACATCGTGACCCTAGTATGCACAGTGAGTGCCGAAGCCTTCAAGGTTATCAAGACAAGGTAGCTGTTGTTCGAACTGATCGGCTCACGTTTTTAGACACAACACACGGCAGCTGCGAGCCAACTGAAATTCAGGCACCTTTATTATTGCACTGCAGCCATGATTTCACACACTTGGAAGATTTTCCATTTCCAGTGATGCAGAGAGCTTTTGCTGATCCTGATGTGATTCACTCTTGCTGAGCGGAGAGGTAATGGGATCCCCCAGACAAGCCTAAGAGACCTTCTATATTTTATAACACATAGTTCCTAGATAGGGAAGGGTGATATAACTAGGCGCTATAAGACCTGTTTTTTACCATCATTGTAATATTATTTCTCCTTTTGTGTTTTTTGGAATTGTAACAATGCTGATAATATATTTCTAATCATATGTCTGCTTATATTGGCAAAGATACTGCATATGAGAACAAATACATATTTTAACCTTTCCTGTGTCTCTTTTTTACTCCTGTTGTGGACTGGTATGAGAGTATAACAAAAGAGTGTTCTCACTTCCCACCATTCCTGAGTATATCCTAAGTTGCATGTTCTGGGTTGTCTAATCATTGGTTACTTTGCTATAGGATGAAGAGCTAATGTGACACTGATGCTAGCTGGTTGGGATTTTCTAGGTACTGAGGTGCGTTTATTGGCCCACCACAATTCACTGAGGTCCTGGGTCTCTGTGCACAGTTCAGTGTAGGAGCAGAATCCTTGCAACACCAGCGAAGAAAGAACCCACTGCAGGTGAACTTCAGCAGCAGGCTAACAGTGCCAGTGAAGACAGAACCCACTGCAGGTGGAATTCAGCAGCTCGCTCGCAGTGCCAGAGAAGATGGAACCCACTTCTGGTGGACTTCAGCAGCTGGCCCACAGTGCCAACGAAGACAGAAACCACTGCAGGTGGACTCCAACAGCTGGCTCACAGTGGCAGTGAAGATAGAACCCACTGCAGATGGACTTCAGCAGCTGGCTCACAGTGGCAGTGAAGAGAGAGCCCACTGCAGGTGGACTTCAGCATCTGGCTCACGGTGCCAGTGAAGACAGAACCCACTGCAGGTAGACTTCAGCAGCTGGCTCGCAGTGCCAGTGAAAACGTAACCCACTGCGGGTGGACTTCAGCAGCTGGCTTGCAGTGCCAGTGAAAACGTAACCCACTGCGGGTGGACTTCAGCAGCTGGCTCGCAGTGCTAGAGAAGATTGAACCCACTGCTGGTGGACTTCAGCAGCCGGCTCACAGTGGCAGTGAAGACAGAATCCACTGCAGGTGGACTTCAGCAGCTGGCCCACAGTGCCACCAAAGATGGAACCCACTGCAGGTGGACTCCAACAGCTGGCTCACAGTGGCAGTGAAGACAGAATCCACTGCAGGTGGACTTCAGCAGCTGGCCCACAGTGCCAACAAAGATGGAACTCACTGCAGGTGGACTTCATCAGCATGGATGCAGTGCCAGTGAAGAAAGAACCCACTGCATGGGGACTTCGGCAGCTTGCTCACGGTGCCAGTGAATATTCACAAACACAGCAGGTGCATTAAGACTAATCATATGCTGAGAACAGGTGCAGCACATGAATTTTGTTCAAATGCCCTTTTGTCAGATGCTGCACAACACATTGCACAAACCATCACAAAGTACTGTTAATATCTCTGATTCCTTGGGGATCTCAAACATTCCACAATTGTCAAAGGCAGTGTGTACTTTTGACAGTCTTTCAGCCAACCAGGGACTGTTTCTAGGCTTCAACTGTTCACTGCCAGAGCTGGCCACAGACCCAGGGGTGGTCACATCTCTTTTGACTGGTTGATAGAACCAATTATACCCCGGCCACAGTCTTTGTTAAAGTGTTCTCATCACAGTCTCATCACTCCAAACTCCTCGGATCCAGTGAGGTGAGCACAAAGATATCCGTCTTCACTGATTTAGTCAAACTGGACACACAGCACCCTGTCTACAATTACCTCTGTAGGAGTGGGTGCGGTGAATTAGCAACAAAGGTGTTTATAGATGTGATGTGAGACACAGCTACCTAAAAAGATGAATATTGTCAAATGGAAATGAAACATCTAAGTACTCTGGTGGCCCACAGCTGGTTTTCCCACAAGCCATCATGTACACCACATGTTTTACACACACCTGCCACACTCAAGAGGAAGTCATGGGTTCCAGTGATGACAGACTACACAGGTATAAAAGGGTGGGGCAAGTCAGCACCATCACCAGTAGACTTGTGAGCTTTCTAGTGGAAGAACATATTTCACAAAAACCCTCCATAGTATCAGCCATGAGTCTCCAGTGCAAGAATCATCCCACGTCCATCAGACATGTTCATCAGAGACATCAGAGAAGTGGTGTGGCCCAGTCCACCTGTGCAATGAACTTTCCACCATACATGCAGCATTACATGACAAAAAGATTGTCTACTGCCTCTGACAGGGAGAAGGAGCCTTACATACACTGTGGCACTTTCCGGTGTTTTACACTGAATATTCAGTCACACTCTTCCCCTGACAACTGTGGTCCACTCCAAGAACACCAGGGGGTTTTACAACAGTTTTAAAATACCATCTTCTGAAGAGAAAAAGAAAAGAGTTTGGTTCTCACGCAGTAGGATCCTTACCTGCTGCCCTGGAGTTCACAAAACAACTTTATCGCGTGACTACAATCCACTGCATCAGGGTCATTCTTCAGCCATTTCTGCACCTCCTCCATGGACTTGTCATTCAAGCAGGCGAAGGTGATCTCAGTGAAATACTCACAGGCTGGGATGGTGAAATGGATGAGGGGGCTGATCGAAACTTGAATCATAGAGCCCCCTTCCACCGCACCTGCTCAGAGAAACATTCACACTTTAGTGTACTACAGGGATATCAGAGGATGCTTCAACTTCTGTATAGCTCATAAAGACATTTACAGGTGCATCACAACATAGAGACAGTGTTGGAACTGGGGTCACCAGTCCCCTAGGGTAGCATGGCACGAGCGGGTAGGCCTCCGAAAGCTTATGTGTAAAGCGACCATACAGCACACGCAACCAATGAGTCAGAAACATGAGCATGCAATTAGGGACGCCACTCCAGTGAGCTTATGTAAAAACTCAAGTTAACTTTATTAAGATAGAGCAGGATCAGGGTATTAGGAATTCATCATAAAATTAGCTTCATAGCTCTCCTTTCAGATACTTGTGTGTCAACACTTGGCATTAAACTTCAGCTGAATGAATATTAGATATTCCATAAATATTAAATATTGGATAACTACATTTTTAGTAAAACACAGGCCTGACCTATGTCTTGCTCCTGGTCAGCACCTGCATCAAATACATTAAGGAGTTATAACAGAAAGCATTTCAATAAATAACAGTAGGTTTCCACTTTCCTCAAATATGAAACATCACATTAGCTGTGCATAACTCTTCTCCCATATTAGGAGTAAAACATCTCATAAATAAATAAATGATGTATCATAACTGACTATTGGTCAAAGGTATCATTCTCCTTACGCAGGGGAAAGACTTCCTGAAGAAGTCAATCTAAAACATTTCATTTAACCAGCATTACCCATTTCATCAGGTAAGAATAAACCTTTCTTTTAACTAGGGTAAACTATCACAACACCTGAGGCTGGAATAGCAGTGCGTTATCCCTATTAATCAGGAATAAACCTCTCCTCAAATGGGAGTAACCCTCTCCTTATATACCTAGAGGTCTTGGGGAACCATTGCATTAGGCAGGAGTATGCATGACATATGACCCAGGAACCATGTAATTATGTAGTTTAAACATTTCCTAAGGTAGCAAACAGCATTCAGATAACAGTGCCTTAGACAGTAATATACATGTCATGAGAGTAAAGGCAGAACATTTCATTAGTCATAAACTAACCAGACAGTTAATTACCAGTTTCACTTGGGAGGAATAACCATTCCATTATCTAGAGCATTACTCAAAGCATATTTGAATGAACCTTTCATTGGGCATTCACTAAGGCATTTATAAGTGGTTATTCACTAAAGCATCTTTAAATGGACCTTTCATTAGGCAAACTACCCATCTGCTGGTGCATGAATGAACAGTAAATTGCTCCTATTAATCAGGGTACATTCCCATAAGGCAAGGGAAAAACATTCATCAACAATGCAGCCCAATTAAATAATTATTTTACTGTAAGAGTAAACGTTTCCACAGCAGAGGACCCACAGTGACCTTCGTGGGCCCAGTCCCCATGCCTGAAGGCTTCTGTAATTAATCAGGGTCAACGGGACCCAGTCTCCAGTTTTTCTTTAAGAGCAGACCGATTCCGGGGCCTCCTTCCCTCCCAGGGCTTTACCTTGTGGACTTCGGGCCTATCAGGCCCCTTGCGGAGCTCCTCGTGCTTAGGGGACGAGTAGGCCCTCTGGCAGGCCTCTCGCTCGATTTCCGGCCTTCCAGGGGCCGGTGCTGGCAGGTGGGGGCACACAGGCTCCTTCTGAGCTGGCGCCGGCAGGTGGGACAAATCGGAGGGGGCTGGGCTCCACGGCCCCTCTTCGCGATGAGTGCTGGGCCCGGCCGGGCTTTCCCCGGGTCTCGGTCCGGGAACTGGGAGGCTCGGCGGACCAATCCGGAGGTAAGGACGGCGGGGGCGCGGCTAGAGACGCGGCGCCCCCGTCACGTGGTCGGCGTCTCAGACTTCAAGGCCTGGCCCGGCCTAACGACTTGCGCTGGATGCGGCGGCCCTCTCCTGACATCCGAGGGCCGCCGAGGGGAACACTGTACGGATGCGACCTCACTCGAGGGTCGGGCCGGTCCGGCAGGCCAGGCGCGGCCGGTGTAAGCTTCCCGCGACCCTCTCCTGCACACGGGGGCCGCCAAGGAGGGTCAAAATGCTGACACTTGACACCGGGCGTGTGGAGATTCTTCGGCGCCTCAGGTAGGCGCGTGGAGGGGGGTTTCACGGCGCTTGTGGACCAGCAGCGCTTCAAGCCACAGCGCTTCCGAAGGGGGCAATTACAACAGCGCTCCTCACAGCCTCAGCGTTCACACCAGTGGAAGTAATCCTGGGCACAGAAGCGCTTTCTAACACAGCGCCAGGCAACAGTCTCTCAACTTCCAAGCGCTTCAACTAGGCAACCACATAGGGCAGTCCAGCACTTGGGGCACTTCATAGCGCTTTACAGACGGGCAACTTCCACAGCCCTGCAGGCAATTCCCAGCGCTCCCACAGGACACAGCAATTCTTTACCAGTTAAGCGCTTGGAGGGCAATGTAGCGCTTAGGCAGTTTCTAGGTTGGCGCTTCATCAGTAGTTGCTTTAAAATAGAGGCAGCTCACAGGACATGCCACACAGCAGCGGTAGGTTAGCGCAGGGACCCCAGGTGGCGTCAGGGGGCACAGGGAGCGACACAGCGCCAATACCTGGGTAGTTCCTCAAAAGTCCTGTGGTGGCTTAGTTTCTTCTTGGCGTGATGTTTCTTGCGCCCTTAGTTTAGTTGCTTGGTTTCTTGTTCCTTGAAGGGGGGATAAATTGGTGGCTGGTGTTCCAAGTTCTTCTCAGCCAATCCCTTCAAGTGGTCCCTGGGGGTTCCCTTCCGCGGGGTTAGGTCAGTGGGGGGGGAACAGGATACCTCAACACTTGTAAAGCAGCACACTAGGCCCTGTCATTCCAGCATCATAAGACCCTGCCCTGACCCCCACTGCCTATCCTCCTGCGTAGGTACTTCCCCAGGTCTTCCCTCAGCTTCTCTCCTCAGGAAAGTTCCCTCCCTTTCCTTTTATAGTGCCAGTTGACAGTTGGCAGTGGCAGTTGGTGTCACCTCACCTCTCCCAGAAGGTTCCAGAGGCTTCCAGGAGGTTCCACCATTCTACCTGTGGACAGGCTGGCAGGCTAAGATGGATACATTGCCTGAGGGTTCCAGCCAGCCCCTGGCTACTAGAATGCGCCACCGTAGACCACGCTGCTGCAGCAGTGGTCAGTGGCGGCCATGTTAGGGGTAGGAAGTACCTGTACTTTAACACTAGTTTTACACTACACAGGCCCTTCTCCACTACACAAGGCCTACACACTGTTGTTTCAATAGGGGCATTCTAAATTAACAGGGGATAAAAAGCGAAACATTTCTGGGGAAAGGGCCAAGTCTCACAGACAGTCACACCAGGTTATAAATCCACAGTGAAAACCAGAGAGAGGTGACGTTATTACAAAAGTTAATAAACTGCCTAGGCCACCCCACCTGCTTCATAGTCTTGTCAAACACCCCATCTTTCCTGTCTGACAGATTCAAGTGCTTGGGCTCAGAGAGTCAATCCCTTCTGGCCACCCCTCCTCAGCAGATGCCCAGGTAGGAGGCAGAGTCATCTTTGTGGCCAGCGCCAAACCGCAGCACTCTCTTCCACTTCAGTAATACAAGGAGTCCCATCTACTGCATATTTGGAAGAAAGAAGACTTGGCTCTTTAGTTTGCATGTCTGCCTCACCACAAGTTCTATTCATGTCCCATAAAATATTTACTTTTTTGAAACAGACAGTAGGTTTGATGAGTGGTATATTGTCCTACTGAACTCTATGTTCTAAAGCCCTCCACCCCCAGGAGTATGAGGTGACGTCCCCGTACCCTTGGAGAGACAAGAGCCTAAAGGGAGTGACCTATGTTATGTTATTTTACTGTTTGTTTTATAGAGCGCTCACCTGCTCCAAGGAGCGTCCCGGCGCTAAAGATCATCACACTAAATACCAGCAACTAACACACTGCCAAAACGGCAAAGAGTACAACACAACAGAATTACAGGGCAAAAAGATACGTTTTAAGTCCCTTTCTAAAGACAGAAAGATTGGAGCATGTCCGCAATGCCAGGGGCAGCGTGTTCCAGAGACGGGGTGCGAGGTAACTAAAGGAACGACCTCCACAGCGAGCACGTTTCACTGTTGGGACGATGGCCTTGGCCTGGGCAGCGGACCTCAAAGGTCTAGATGGAAGATAGAAGTTGACCCTTCTCTGCAGATATGCAGCGCCGATATTGTGAAGCGCCTTAAAAGCTGTTGTTAAGGTCTTGAAGGAGATGCGCTTACGAATCGGCAGCCAGTGCAGAGAGACAAGGAGATTGCTGGCCCTGGCTCTTCTAGTTAGACCAAAGATTGCCCTGGCTGCTGAATTTTGAACTATCTGCAGACGAGTCAGCAGATATTCAGGAAGACCTAAGTAAAGGATGTTAGCGTAGTCTAAGCGAGAGCCTATCAGGGCTTGCACTGTGATCTTCTTGTGCTCCAAAGATAGGTATGGCAAAAACGTACGCAACATCCTTAAGATGGCAAAGCACTTCCCAGTCAGGCCAGCAACCTGGGCTTTACAGGAAAGAGTGTTATCAACCATCATACCCAAATTCTTTGCTGTAACCGAGACACTAGCAGGGGGGAACATGGCCGACGGCCACCATTGCTTCCATCTCAGGTCTGCCGGGCAACCAAAGAACAATATCTCGGATTTGTCGGAGTTGCATTTGAGGCCGCTTTTCCCGAACCAATCAAACACAAACTCCAGACACTTCCGGATAGCTGCTCCGTCAAAGTCACAGCCCCTGTCACAAGTGAACAGGAGCTGTGTATCATCCGCATAGGATATGATCTGGGCCCCTAGCTCCTCCACCCGTGCCGCCAGAGGTGTAAGGAAGATGTTAAAAAGGGAGGGACTGAGAATGGAGCCCTGCGGGACCCCCACCTCAAGCAGAGGCATCAGGGCAGAGAAAGGGGGGGCCCAGATCGTTTGTCTCCGGTCGGCCAAAAAAGACTGAAACCAAGCGAACACCGTTCCCCGCAGGCCATTCTCCCAGAGTCTTGTTAGGAGAAGGTCGTGGGGAACGGTGTCGAAGGCCGCCGACAGATCTAGCATGATAAGCAGGGCATTTCCACCCCTGTCGAGAGTCTCCTTCACAGCCTCGGTTACCTCAAGTAGGGCGGTTTCAGTGCTCAGGTTAGATCTAAACCCGGACTGAGACTAACGTAATAAGGAGTTTTCTTCTAGGAAGTTGGTGAGGGTGGTATGAACATGTTTTTCCATAATTTTGGCCAGGGCAGGAAGCAACGAGATTGGCCTGTAGTTAGAGTGCAGTTTAGCGTCTGCATTCAGTTTTTTAATAAGGGCCAGAACTAGGGCCTGTTTCCAAGATAAAGGGACCTTGCCCGAGTTCAAAGATGCATTGATGATAGGGTTGATGATCGGGTTTAGGGCAGGTGCCAGGGTCGCAAGACACTTGGCAGGACAGGGGTCCAGGGGAGAGCCAGATTTCAGGCTGGACAGAAGGTCAAGCGAGGCCTGAGGCTCTATGGAGGGGAAACAGTGCAAGGTAGGACCCGAAGAGTTCATATGCAACGCCAGTGGATGTAACCAGGGGTGAGGAGAGCCGTCAATTGCAGAGCCCGACATTGCGAGGTTATGGGTGCCTTGCAAGGCAGACTGGATGGTACGTATTTTATCCGTAAAAAATACTGCAAGCTCCTTAATCCATAGTTCCGAGAAAGCGGACTTAGGAGTACAGCAGGAGGGAGAGGTGAATTCTTTAACAATCTTAAAGATCTCTTTGCATGAGCTATCTGCTTCCTCAATCCTTTTAGCTAAAAAGGATTTTTTCTCTGCAGTGATCTCCCTATGATATTCTTTCACTGCTTCTCTATAAGACTGTTTAGCAGATGTGTCATACTGCCTCCTCCAAATTCTCTCTAGCCTCTTGCAGTGCCTTCTCTTAGCAGCCAGGGCAGCAGAAAACCACGGGGCTGATGCTCTTGCCAGTTCTGATCTAACCTGGCGAGGTGGTGCCAAGGATTCCAAACGAGTAGTGAACCAGTTCTGGAAGCACACAACATCGTCCTCCAGTCTCCCCGTGAGAACACAGGGATAGGTTTCTAAAGCCTGGGCGAGCATGGCCGAGGTGACTTTGTGAAAGGCTCTAGAACTACGAGCTGTTTGCCGCTGCAAAGTACGAGTGGCTACTGGCTGCAGTACTATCGTAAAAGCCGCTAGGAAATGGTCTGACCATAGGACTGGGGCAAGGGAAGAGAGGGCCACTGGAACGGTCGAGAAAATCTGATCTAAAATATGCCCTTTCTCGTGTGTAGGAGACTTCAGGTACACATGAAGTCCCACCGAGGAAGTCATATCCAAAAATGTTTGCACTTCAGGATCCTCACCCTTATCCATGTGGATGTTAAAGTCCCCGAGGATTAGACAGTGTTTTGTCCTAAGACTAAGTGTGGAAATAATCGATAGCAAATCCTCGATAAAGGAGCCGAGAGGGCCAGGTGGTCTGTAGAGCAAGAGCCCCAAACAGGATTGATGGGGGGAGAGGGCCAGGGAGAAGGCAAGAAGCTAGCTATTGAAGTGGCCTGCACCAGTGTAATGGTCGTGGGACACCGGTGGTAAATGTCAGTATTCACACTGGACACTTCCCTGTAACGACTTACTGCCCCAGGACTCACACAGGAAACTGCCCTGTACCCATTGCCGGACCTAGGATCCCACAGGAAACTACCCATTAACCACTTAGCCCTAGGAGCCCACAGAAAACTGCCCTATAACAACTGAATGTACCGGGTCCACACAGAAAATTACCAGTAACCACTGACTACCTCAGGACTCACACAGGATACTGCCCTGTACCAATTGACAGCCTTAGGATCCCACAGGAAACTACACAGTAACCACTGACGGCCCTAGGACCCCACAGAAAACTGCTTTTTAAATACAGACTGCCCTACACAGGATACTGCCCTGTAACCTGACCTATGACCCACACGTAAAACAGCCCTGTAACCACTGACTGCCCCAGGCTGCACACAGGCTACTGCCCTGTAACCACTGACTGCCCCAGGACCTATAGGGAATACTGCCCTACAACCACTGACTGCCCCAGGTCCATCAAAGGAAACTGATCTATAACCACTGACTGCCCCAATACCATGCAGGATACTGCCCTGTAACTACTGACTGCACCAGGACGCATACAGGATACTGCCCAGTAACTAGTGACTGCCCTATGACCCACACATAAAACAGCCCTGTAACCACTGACTGCTGCAGGCTGCACACAAGGTACTGCCCTGTAACCACTGACCGCCCCAGGACCTACAGGGAATACTGCCCTATAACCAGTGACTGCCCTAGGAAAAACACAGGATACTGCACTGTGCACACTGACTGCCTTGGAGCCCACGCAGGAAACTGCCCAGTAACCACTGACTGCCCCAGGACACACACAGGATACTGCCCTGTAACTAATGACTGCCCCAGGACTCACACAGGATACTGCCCTGTACCCATTGACAGCACTAGGATCCCATAGAAAACTACCCAGTAACCACTGACTGTCCTAGGAGCCCACATAAAACTGCCCTGTAACCACTGACTGTCCTAGGATCCCACATAAAACTGCCCTGTAACCACTGACTGTACCAGGACCACACAGAAAGCTACCAGTAACCACTGACTGCTACAGGACCAACACAGGAAACAGCCCTGTAACCACTGACTGCCCCAGGACTCACATGGGATACTACCCTGTAACTAGTGACTGCCCTATGACCCACACGTAAAACAGCCCTGTAACCACTGACTGGACCAGTACCTATAGGGAATACTGCCCTACAACCACTGACTGCCCCAGGTCCATCAAAGGAAACTGATCTATAACCACTGACTGCCCCAATACCATGCAGGATACTGCCCTGTAACTACTGACTGCACCAGGACGCATATAGGATACTGCCCAGTAACCAGTGACTGCCCTATGACCCACACATAAAACAGCCCTGTAACCACTGACTGCCGCAGGCTGCACACAAGCTACTGCCCTGCAACCCCTGACCGCCCCAGGACCTACAGGGAATACTGCCCTACAACCAGTGACTTCCCTAGGACACACACAGGAGACTGCACTGTGCACACTGACTGCCTTGGAGCCCAAACAGGAAACTGCCTAGTAACCACTGACTGCCCCAGGACCCACACAGGATACTGCCCAGTACCCAGTGACTGCCCTAAGACCCCACAGGAAACAGCCCTGTAACCACTGACTGCCCCAGGACTCACATGGGATACTACCCTGTAACCACTGACTGCCCCAGGACCATACAGGATACTGTTGAATAACCACTAATTGTACTAGGACCCCCACAGGATCCTGCCCTGTAATCATTGACCTCCACAGGATCCAGACCCAGGAAACTGCCCTGTAATCACCGACTGCCCCAGGACTCCGACACAGTAAACTGCCCTGTAAGCACTGACTGCCCAGGGACCTTACAGGATACTGTTATGTAACTACTGTCAGCCCAGGACTCAGGCACAGGACTCACAGAAAAGGCGTCAACGTTTGTATGACATGTCCCTCTTTGTAAATCTTAAATCCTTGAAATAGTGAATAAATAAATAGGGTCCGGTGGCAGACTTATGTCCAAATATTACAAATCTAGAGCCTCCCCAGAGGCAGCAGTTCTTTCTGCAGGTCTGTAATTGATAACATCTTGTAAACATGTCTCTCTTTATGTCAAGGGAATACTGTCCATGCACAAAGGGTCTGTGTTACGAAGGATTGTTTTCTGTCTTATGCCTCTAGAGTAGCATGGAGTACTCCAAATTGAAAAAAGAGTCAAACTGGTGCAAACACATGTAATATATGTCATTGCAAACTACTGTCTCCTGGGTTGTCTATGTGGATGTAGTTCTGAACTTAATTTAGACATGAATAATCCAAGGAGGGTGCACAAGAGCTGATCGGTAAATCCCATGTGAAAGATGTAATGGTATTAAGGATTTGAAACAATGGTCACATTCAGCACACGTTACCCCTGCATGATTCAGAGCTAAGCCCTACAGTCAGTGTGACAAACTGCATCACTCTGTGTGCAAAGCGAAGTGTCCAGGAGAGGCGAGAGTAAAGAAAATCACCTGTTTGCATAATGAAAAATCTAATCCAAACTTAAAGGCAAAGGGCCTTATGTACTAAAGCAATTTTGTGGTTGGAAACGGCGCAATTCGCAGAATCTGGCCATTTTTTACAGCAAAAATGCTTTTTCCAATGTACATATCACAATTTGTGAATTGGTAAAATGTTGCCGAATCACAATTTGTGTTTAGCAATACTGTATTTGGAAGGGGCGTGTTTAGGGCATCCCTTCCAACCAGTGCTATGTATGAATTAAGGTGGCAAAACTTTAATTTCTTACTGACACCTCAAAGTCAGTGTTAACCAATCAAAGACAGGATGGTCTGCTGACCCCAGCAGGCCACAATCCGAGTGATGGCTGAAGGTCCCAATGGGTTGCAAACTGTGACCTACCTTCTTATTATTCATGTTGTAGGTCAATTTGTGACCCACTATCAATCAATCAGGGGTTTATAATCAATCAGGGGTTTATAAAGAGCGCTACTCACCCGAGAGGGTCTCAAGGTGCTAGGGGTGCAGCTCCGGGTAAGCAGAAAAGCCCGGTATTGAGGCTCCTCCTGATGGTGTGCATGGTAGGGGAGCGTCTGATGTTGACTGGGAGCTCGTTCCAGGTGTTTGCTGCGACATAGAAGAAGGCTTTTCCACCTGCTCTGGTTCTGCAGATGTGTGGGGTTTCTGCTAGGGCAAAGTCCGTGGAGTGGAGGTTTTTTTTGTGTATGTGGAAAGCGACTCTTTTGTTGAGGTATTTGAGACCGATGTTATGGGAAGGTGTCTTAGCATGGGTGAGTATTTTGAAGGTTACTCTCTTCCTGACGGGGAGCCAGTGAAGGTCTCGCAGGTGTTAGGTCATGCGCACATGTCGTGGGGTGCCGAGGACGAGTCTGGCTGCAGTGCTCTTGATGGTCTTGAGTTTGTGTAGCAGGGATTTGTTGATTCCCGCGTGGAAGGCATTTCTGTAGTCTAGTCTGCTGGTTATGAGTGCATGGGTGACGGACTTCCTGGATTTGGGGGGATCCACTTGAAAGTATTGTGGAGGGTGCAGATGGAGTTGAAGCAGGTGGATGTGACAGTGTTTTTTGGTGAAGGAGGAGTCTTGAATGATGCTGAGGTTCTGGGGTAGTCCGTTGGGGTGGGTGGATTTCCGAGTGAGGCGGGCTACCAGGGGGTTTTCCCAAGTGGTTAGCGAGGGTCCCAGGATGAGGACCTCTGACTTCTCCGAGTTGAGCATTAGGCAGCTGCTGCTCATCTAGCCTGTAACGTGTTTCATTTCTTCTTGGAAGCTCGTGTTTTCGGGATTCTTCATGAGGGAGAGGATGTGCTGGGTGTCGTCTGCATAGGATATTATGATGAGCCTATGCTGTCTGACGATGGCGGCGAGGGGGTCCATGTGGATGTTGAAGAGCATGGGGCTGAACGATGATCCTTGGGCCACTCCGCAGTTGATCTCTGTGGGTTCAGAGAGGAAGAGTGGGAGTCTGATCCTTTGGGTTCTGCTGGCAAGAAAGGAGCAGGTCCAGTCGAGGGCGGTTCCTCGTATGCCGTCGTCATGGAACCTGGCTGCAAGAGTGTGGTGGAAGATGGTTTCGAAGGCTGCAGAGGGGTCTAGAAGGATGAGGGTTGTGGTGTGGCCCTGGTTGGAGTACGCACAAATGTCGTCGGTGGCGGCAAGGAGGGCGGTCTCAGTGCTGTGGTTGCTGCAGAATCCAGACTGGGAAGAGTCAAGCATGGCTTTGACTTCGATGAAGATAGTCAGCTGGGCATTGACGATTTTCACTTTGACTTTGGCTGCATAGGGAACAAGAGAGTTGGGCCAGTAGTTTCTCAGGTCCGTCGGATCTTCCAAGGGTTTCTTGAGGAGGGGCTTGACCTCGGCCCACTTCCAGTCATCGGGGAACATGCCAGAGTTGAAGGTGGTGTTGATAGTGTGGTGTAGCTCGGGAACCATGCCGGCGGTGGCTCTGTGGAAGATGTGCGGTGGGCAGGGGTCAGTTGAGGCTCCTGAGTGGGTCTCTTCATAGTTGTGGAGGTATCTTCGGTGGTGACCGGATTTCAGGTGGTGATGGTGAGTTGGCTGTCATCGCTGGAGGGGGGATGGTTTCTGGAGTCTGTTCATTGAAGTTGTCATAGAGGGCCTTGATTTTCAGCTGGAAGTTTTAGCCGAGCTTGTTGCAGAGGTCCTGGGATGGCGTGACATCCGTTGCTTTGCTGGGGGTTTGGTGAACTGCTGGATGATGTTGAAGAGTTCCTTCTAGTTTACTGGCAATATTGAGGATTTTGTTCCAGATGAAGGTCCTCTTGATGGATCTTATGAGTTGGTGGTATTCTGTCATGGCGTTCTTGTAGGTGGTCGGGTATGCGGTTGTTTTGCTGTTTCTCCATCATTTATCGAGTCAACTGCAGGTCCGTCTGGCTTCTTGGAGGTCGGTGGTGAACCAGACGGCCTTGAGGGGGCATTGTCTGTCGGTTTGGCGGAAGGGTGCAAGCTTTTTCTGCGCAGCTGGCAATCCTGCGGTGAAGTTACTTGGCTGCAGAGTTGGCGTCAGGCGTGGCGGATAGGGGTCATGGATAAGGGTGGATTTGAGGTGCTCCTCTATGATCTTGCTCCAATTCCTTTGTGGTGGGCAAGGGGCGGGCTTGTGTGCGGTGGTGGTATTGAAAGAGAAATTAACGCAGTGGTGGTCTGTTCAGAGGGGCTGAGAGGTGTGGCTAAAGTGGATGTTGGTCCCTCCTGTGAAGATGGGGTCATGGATGTGTCCGACCTTGAGGGTGTGGGTGGTGATGAGTTGCTTCAATCCAAGATTGACGAGGTTGTCCAGGAGGGGGGTAGAGTCTGGGTCACTGCGGTTGTCGAGGTGGAAGTTCGGGTCCCCGAAGAGAATGTAGTCCATTGAGGTGATGGCATGGGGTGGGATAAGGTCAGCAATGGTAATGGTGAAGGAGGTGCAGGGCCCTGGGGGTCTGTAGGTGAGGGTGCCACAAAGCATGGTTCTGGATCTTGAAGTGGAGATGTTCGGTGTTGGAGGGGGAGTTGCTAATGCTGGAGGCGGAGAGTCGGAGGGAGCTCTTGTGCAGCCAGGGTGACTGACGTTGGAATCTGGGGATCACGGTTCGATCCCCAGTGCCGGCGGCAGATGAACCCAGCACTATGTGACTCTGGGCAAAAGCTTGCTTAATCTTCCCGACGGCCCCCAGCGCCTAGAGACCCTTACGGGTGATTGTTCGCGCTTTATAAATGTGGATTATTATTGTGTGCGATGGTGAGTCCTCCACCTTGGCGTTTGGGGCGGTACTTCCTCTGTATCTTGTATCCATCAGGGGGATAGTGTTGGCGATGTCGGGAGCAGAGGAGGTGTTGGTCCAGGTTTCCATGAAGGAGGTGAAGTCTGTTGAGAGGGTGTCGAGGCGGTCCCAGATCTCTGCGGCATGTCTGTGCAGGGAGCGCACTTTGAGGAGGATGCACTTCAGGGCTTCGGTGGTGCGAGCGTCCGGCGTATGTGTGGTGGCCGTGGGGGTGCTGTGGGTGGTGTAGGATTGTTACCAGTGTCGGCAGGAGAACTGGCCATCGGTGGTGTTCGGTGTAGACTGCTGGCAGATGTCCTTCAGGGGTTGAGTGCGAGGAGAGCAGCGGAGTCATTGCAGTGGGAGGTCGGACATCCAGATTCCCTGCCACTGGTCGGGTCCCTATGAATTGCTTTTTAAGACATATACATTTTCCTACATTAGGAATTGCGATTTCCTAATTGTGATTGGGTAAGTATCGCAGTCAGGAAATCACAGTCCTTGTGCTTTGCGCACATGACCTTAAATTAAAAAGCTTTCCTAACCTTCAACATGCATGCAGATATATATGTGTAAAGTTAACATGGTAAGGGGATAGGAAAACATGTTCACTAGCAAAAGGCATGAGTGATCTTTGACGTCCAAACCCATGTATGAGAAACACAGAAATATGAATTATTGAGGCAGGTGTAATTTACCCTCATGTATAAACGTAACTTGCATGTGTCTTAATTTGTGCCTGTTTTGAAACTCAGGACAAGTATGTTTTGGCAGAAGTAAAACAATCAATAAACGTATTGATTGAAAATGTATTTTTGATACCTGGCTATCTAGAAAAGCATCTTACTTAATTGTGCTTAGAGAGAGGCCTACAGAGAGGAGTGTAGGTTGACTGTTTCATGATAGCAGGTGTATAAATTACATATGCTGGACATACACCCTCTTTCAGTGCTTGAGCGCAGGTGACTTAATGCAAAGAGAAGGAGAAAGGACATGAATTTAAATAAAGACTCTAATCTCAGACCTCACTTGAGACCCAAGGGTCAGCAGAATCCTCACTGTCCAGACCAGAAAACATCACTTCCTTTGTTCGTTTGTGCAGTTAGTTCCATCATCATACTGGCAGGGCAGCATTAACTGTTCCTTTGTTGTGGATAAACCATGAATTCAGCACACAAACGTGTTGTTCCATCTTTCTTGAAAGCTTTTCAGATTAAAATACTTGTTCCATTGACAGAGGTGTGGGTATTTGCATGATAAATTCTGCATACAAATTAAAGTGTTGTAATGAATTGATTAAATAGAGTATTTTTTAATCATATGTGCCTCAAAGAACGCTTCAATGCCCTAAGCATGAAAAAAGCAAATATCTGAAACAAGAGTTCTTACGTTCGATAGCCGAATAAAGTACTTTGAAATATAAAACAGTATGTCTCAATTCAAACAAAAACAGTTATCTTTATCAATACTGTTCTTGTAAATGGATCAAAATCTTGTCTGTTAACTATGGGTGGGTTGAGGAACAGCTGATTAAATGTAACAAATGAACCACACATTATGTGGTGAGGAGTAGCACAGATAGTACTCACATGATGATAAGATCCTCAGGAAAGCAGGATACAGTTGATTAATAGAATCTTCCACAATTTTACTGTCTTGTACATAGTACATTTGGAGAAACTTTCGTGGATCATATAACTTCTCATACATTTCCTTCAGACTCATGCCAGAAGCCATGTTCTCCGCTGTGCAGCTCTCCGGCTTTCAGTGCTCGTTGTCTGAGCTCACACAATATCTACAAGAAATTTGCATTGCAAATGATGTCTACAAGAAATCTAAATTGTAAATGATCCACTAAGAGATATTATGCTATTTACATGCCCATCCCTTCAGCTCTAATCCAACTTCACTTTTAAACTTGGGGTCCTTGTTTTGCTCTTCCCTCCACATTCATGGAGCCTGCCTCGCCTAGACTTGCACCTCTGGACTCCTGTAGGGGCCATGTTGGTGTTGAGCTTCGATTGTGTACCTGGGTGCTTTGACTAAAGTCCATGGTAATGTTGTAATGGAAGGGGTGCACATTCTTCCAGCCATGTTGGATTTATGATTGTGTCAGCGTGGAGAGGACGAAAACCTTCTGTGGTGACCCTTAGTTCAGTGAAAAGCATATCAAGAGTCATCAAGTTTGTAGGGAAAGGTTTTTAACTCTTCGGTGTGTTTCACTGATGTCAATAAGACGTACAATTGAGTGACTTTAGCATACAGATGAACAACGACATCATATTTAATCGGCAACAGTGAACCCAGTGGCTCATGGTAGAGGTTGAATAATGTTTACGACCACTCATACCCAGATGTTTCCATCTGACTGCACTTCTTTCTTCCTTTTGAGAGAATCATTTTAGTAGTGTTAAGATGCTGTTGCTTGTTGAGTAGATGTTAGCATAGTACTAAATCATCAATGAACTGCTCAGAGCTACCTTGGCAGAACTCATCAATAGCCGAGGCCAAGTCGATGTACGGCATAAGACCACCAAATGACTGTAGACTGTGTATGGTACTCACATCTTCACCAAACCTGATCCATTTTGGGATATGTGGTTTCTCCCACTCAGGGTGGCTAAATGGGATGCCTGGTGCTTTCCATAGATAATTCTGACCAAATTCCAGAAATGCTTGAATAGGCTATTCCCAAAGGCCTGTCCTTCAGCCCAAGATGAAAATGTATTCCCACCACATTCAAATACCTGGACATCTGCAAATTATTAGGAGAGCAATTGTGGACTTCTGGAGATTACGGTATAACCAGGAGTTTAGGGTATAGATGTCTAGTGATGCACTGAAGACTGGTAGAGTTTAGTGTATAGACATCTAGTGATGCACCAAGGGCTGGTAGAGTTTAGCGTATAGACGTCTAGTGATGCACAGTAGTGTAGTTCCTATATTCCCAATAGGCTCTGAACATTGGAATAACATAAACAATAGTTTAGACGTAGGACTGAGGTCGACGAGGTCTCTATTGAATATGTTAGACTTTATTATGAATGCCAGCTAGCTCAGAGGTCACTAGAAATTTTCTCGAGTGAACAGGAAGGAGTTAACTTTCCTGAATAGACAAGAAGGGATTAGTTTCTGACAACCGCATAAACATGACAACTTTGCTCCCTCCAGAATAAGGAGTATATCTCCAGAGCCGTGTGATAACAATAGACAGCTATTTCACTCAGTCAATCGTGCATGCTTAGTTTCACCAGAGTGCAGAGAAATAGAGAGACGGGCGTTTTTAATAAAAGCTGTTATTTATTGAGCAGTCTTCTTTCTCATGCAAGAGAAATGAATTGCCACAATTGCAATACTTATCAAAAAGTAAAGTGCGTACAGTAAAAGGAGTATTATGAAATAATACTGTAAAAGCATTGATATGGTTTCTGAGCCATATGATACTTAAAACGGATAAAATGCATAAATTACATACAATGATAAAAGGTTGACTAAACATGCTCAACTGGTGTTTCTAAAATACGCCTACCCCGGTGTACCTAACCTAAGCCTAATACAAGGGAAGGAGTGAGAAAGTTAAGATAGTTTTGCCAAGAATCTGCATCAAGAATTCTCTAAGGATCTAATCAGCTCCGTACTTTGTTTATAGAATGAAGGAGGTCTTGTATCTCTCTCTCAGGACTCGATCTCCCAGCAACCCGCAAGGATGACTGGAAACACTGGAGCTGGATTTCTCGGCAGGAGAAAAGACAGCGTCTCTCTCAGTGCGTCAAAAGGGAGGGTCGGCTTTCTTCAGCACTCGCATCAGCTGGGCGTCGGGCAAGTAGATAGCCGCTCTGCACCAAACCACTGTGTGTTTGCTTAAGGCAAATGCTGGTATATTTATACCTTAAAGGTGCCGAGTTTGACGTAAGGTTGGACATAAGACGTCACTAAGAACTTACAGTTCTTTCTGGACTCCAGGAGTTCTTGCACAAATCAAAACAAAAGCAGGGGAGATTCCCGGGCTGCTGGAGGCTTGGTTTGTTTAAAGAACGCGTTGTACTTTCTAGGAGTCTATGGGAGTAGCCTTGCCGTATTTGCACTGCATTGGCTATGACTAAATATGGACATGATTCCTATGCCTTTATAAGGATATTATTGGTTATAACCACATAAGGGCAAGAATCGGAAATATTTAATTGGGGTCCTAGATATGTTTACAACACCACTGAAGGCTGATAGAGTTTAGTGTATAGACGTCTAGTGATGCACCGAAGGCTGGTAGAGTTTAGTGTATGGAAGTCTAGTGATGCACTGAACGCTGGTAGAGTTAAGTGTATAGACGTCCAGTGATGCACCGAAGGCTGGTAGAGTTTAGTGTATAGACGTCTAGTGATGCACCGAAGGCTGGTAAAGTTTAGTGTACAGACGTCTAGTGATGCACTGAACGCTGGTAGAGTTTAGTGTATAGACGTCTAGTGATGCACTGAACGCTGGTAGAGTTTAGTGTATAGACGTCTAGTGATGCACTGAAGGCTGATAGAGTTTAGTGTATAGACGTCTAGTGATGCACTGTAGGATGGTAGAGTTTAGTGTGTAGACGTCTAGTGATGCACTGAACACTGGTAGAGTTTAGTGTATAGACGTCTAGTGATGCACTGAACGCTGGTAGAGTTTAGTGTATAGACGTCTATTGATGCACTGAAGGCTGGTAGAGTTTAGTGTATAGACGTCTAGTGATGCACTGTAGGATGGTAGAGTTTAGTGTATAGACGTCTAGTGATGCACTGAAGGCTGATAGAGTTTAGTGTATAGACGTCTAGTGATGCACTGAACGCTGGTAGAGTTTAGTGTATAGACGTCTAGTGATGCACCGAAGGCTGGTAGAGTTTAGTGTATAGACGTCTAGTGATGCACTGAACGCTGGTAGAGTTTAGTGTATAGACGTCTAGTGATGCACTGAAGGCTGGTAGAGTTTAGTGTATAGACGTCTAGTGATGCACTGAACGCTGGTAGAGTTTAGTGTATAGACGTCTAGTGATGCACTGAAGGCTGGTAGAGTTTAGTGTATAGACGTCTAGTGATGCACTGAAGGCTGGTAGAGTTTAGTGTATAGACGTCTAGTGATGCACTGAACGCTGGTAGAGTTTAGTGTACAGACGTCTAGTGATGCACCGAAGGCTGGTAGAGTTTAGTGTACAGACGTCTAGTGATGCACTGAACGCTGGTAGAGTTTAGTGTATAGACGTCTAGTGATGCACTGAACGCTGGTAGAGTTTAGTGTATAGACATCTAGTGATGCATCGAAAGCTGGTAGACTTTAGTGTGTAGACGTCTAGTGATGCACTGATGGCTGGCAGAGTTTAGTGTATAGATGTCTAGTGATGCACTGAAAGCTGGTAGAGTCTAGTGTATAGACGTTTAGTGAGGCAATGAAGGCTGGTAGAGTTTAGTGTACAGACGTCTAGTGATGTTCTGAAGGCTGGTAGAGTTTAGTGTATAGACGTCTAGTGACGTTCTGAAGGCTGGTAGAGTTTAGAGTATAGACTTCTAGTGATGAACCCAAGGCTGGTGGAGTTTTGTGTATAGACGTTTAGTGATGCACTGAACGCTGGTAGAGTTTAGTGTACAGACGTCTAGTGATGCACTGAAGGATTGTAGAGTTTAGTATGTAGACGTCTAGTGATGCATTGAAGGCTGGTACAGTTTAGTGTGTAGATGTCTAGTGATGCACTGAAGGCTGGTAGAGTTTAGTGTGTAGATATCTAGTGATGCACTGTAGGATGGTAGAGTTTAGTGTGTGGACGTCTAGTGATGCACTGAAGGCTGGTAGAGTTTAGTGTATAGACGTCTCGTGATGCACTGAAGGATTGTAGAGTTTAGTGTGTAGATATCTAGTGATGCACTGTAGGATGGTAGAGTTTAGTGTGTAGACGTCTAGTGATGCACTGAACGCTGGTAGAGTTTAGTGTATAGACGTCTAGTGATGCACTGAACGCTGGTAGAGTTTAGTGTATAGACGTCTAGTGATGCACTGAAGGCTGGTGGAGTTTAGTGTATAGACGTCTAGTGATGCATTGAAGGCTGGTAGAGTTTAGTGTATAGACGTCTAGTGATGCACTGAACGCTGGTAGAGTGTAGTGTATAGACGTCTCGTGATGCACTGAAGGATTGTAGAGTTTAGTGTACAGACGTCTAGTGATGCACCGAAGGCTGGTGGAGTTTAGTGTATAGACGTCTAGTGATGCCCAGAAGTCTGGTAGAGTTTAGTGTATAAACATCTAGTGATGCATTGACGGCTGGCAGAGCTTAGTGTATAAATGTCTATTGATGCACTGATCGCTGGTTGAGTTTAGTGTACAGACTTCTAGTGATGCACTGAAGGATGGTAGAGTTTAGTGTGTAGACATCTAGTGATGCGCTGAAGGCTGGTAGAGTTTAGTGTATAGACGTCTAGTAATGCACTATAGGCTGGTAGAGTTTAGTGTATAGACGTCTAGTGATGCACTGAACGCTGGTAGAGTTCAGTGTATAGACGTCTAGTGATGCACTGAGGGCTGGTAGAGTTTAGTGTGTAGACGTCTGGTGATACATTGAACGCTGGTAGAGTTTAGTGTATTAACGTCTAGTGATGCACGGAAGAATGATAGAGTTTAGTGTATAGACGTCTAGTGATGCACTGAAGGCTGGTAGAGTTTAATGTATAGACATCTGGTGATGCACTGATAAAAGTGGTATCTCACTTGTGTGGGTAGGCCTAGTGCCCGCGACAGGAAACAGCCTAAAACACAACGTGGACACACCACATTTTTACAGTGAAAATTGACCCTTTTTTTAAAGTGCCTAGCTGTGGATTCTGAACCCTATCTCTGCCCGCACCTAGGGAAACCTATCAAACCTATCCTTTTTTTTAAATTAGACACCCAGGGGAATCTAGAATGGGGTGACTTGACTGGATCCCAACAGGTTCTGTTACTCAGGATTCCTTGCAAACCTCAAACATTGTAAAAAAAAAACACTTTCCCAATGTTTCTGTGATTGAAAGCTCTGGAATCTCTGTGGATCCACAAAATTTCACCTATCCCACATTTCCCAACATCTTTCAATAAGAATGGTACCTCACTTGTGTGGGTAGGCCTAGTTCCCACGACAGAAAACGTGCCAAAACTCAACCTGGACACACCACATTTTTACAGTGAAAACTGGCCCTTTTTTTAAAGTGCCTAACTGTGGATTTTGAACCCTGACTCCGAAGGCACCTAGGGAAACCTAGCAAACCTATGCATTTTTTAAAACTAAACACCCCGGAGAATCCAGGAGTGGGTGGCTTGTGTGGATCTCATCAGGTTCTGTTACTCAGAATAACTTGCAAACCTCAAACTTTGTAAAACAAACACGTTTTCCACACATTTCTGTGATGGAAAGTTTTGGAATCTGTGTGGATCCACAAAATTCCATGTAGCCTGCAGTCCCCAACATCTCCCAATTCAAATGGTGCCTCACTTGTGTGGGTAGGTCTACTGCCAGTGACAGGAAACTGCCCAAAACCAATGTGGACACACCACATTTTTACAGTGAAAACTAACCCTTTTCTAAAAAGTGCCTACCTGTTTTCCACACATTTCTGTGATGGAAAGTTTTGGAATCTGTGTGGATCCACAAAATTCCATGTAGCCTGCAGTCCCCAACATCTCCCAATTCAAATGGTGCCTCACTTGTGTGGGTAGGTCTACTGCCAGTGACAGGAAACTGCCCAAAACCAATGTGGACACACCACATTTTTACAGTGAAAACTAACCCTTTTCTAAAAAGTGCCTACCTGTGGATTTTAAACCCTAGCTCTGCCTTCACCTAAGGAAACCTAGCAAACCTATACATTTTTGAGGAACTAGACACTCAGGGGAATCCAGGAGGGGCTGACTTGTGTGGCTCCCGCCAGGTTCTGTTACCCAGAACCCCTTGCAAACCTCAAACGTTCTCCAAGAAAACACATTTTCCTCACATTTCTGTGATGGAAAGTTCTCGGATATGCGTGGGTCCACAAAGTTCCACCCACCCCGAAATCCCCAAAGTCTCCCAATAAAA
Source organism: Lissotriton vulgaris (assembly GCF_964263255.1). Classification (NCBI taxonomy): domain Eukaryota; kingdom Metazoa; phylum Chordata; class Amphibia; order Caudata; family Salamandridae; genus Lissotriton; species Lissotriton vulgaris. The sequence goes on along the minus strand of NW_028246114.1, from coordinate 65,748 downwards.
ATGGTACCTCACTAGTGTGGGTAAGCCTGGTGTTCGGGACAGGAAATGGCCCAAAACGCAATGTTAACACACCACATTTTTACAGTGAAATCTGAACGCTTTTTATTCAGTGCCTAGATGTGGAAATTGAACCCTAGCTCTGCCAGAACCTAGGGAAACCTAGCAAACCTATAAATGTTTGAAAACTAGACACCCAGGGGAATCTAAGATGTGGTGACTTGTGTGGCTCTCATCAGGTTATGTTACCCAGAATCTCTTGCAAACCTAAAAATTTGTAAAGAAAAACACATTTTTCTCGCATTTCTGTGATGGAAAAGTTCTGGAATCTGTGTGGATTCACATAATTTCATGCACCCTGCATTCCCCAACGTCTCTCAATAAAAATGTTACATCACTTGTGTGGGTAGGCCTAGTGCCTGTGACAGGAAACTGCCCAAACGGAACATGGACACACCACATTTTTACAGTGAAAACTGACCTTTTTATGCAAAGTCCCTAGCTGTGGATTTTGAAGCCTAGCTCTGCTGGCACCTAGAGAAACCTAACAAACCTATACATTATTTAAACCTAGAAATCCTGGAGGGGGTGACTTGTGTGGCTCTCACTAAATTGTGTTACCCAGAATTCCTTGCAAACCTTAAACTTTGTAAAAAAAACATATTTTACCCAACATTTCTGTGATGGAAAGTTTTGGAATCTGCATGGATCCACACAATTCCACCCACCCCAAATTCCCCAAAGTCTCCCAATAAAAACAGAACTTCACTTGTGTGGGTAGGCCTAGTGCCCACGGCAGGACACGGGCCAAAACTCTAATTGAACACACAATATTTTTGATGTGAAAATGGTCCCTTTTTTCAAAGTGACTCACTGTAGATTTTGAACCCTAGCTCTGCCGGCAACTAGGGAAAACTAGCAAACATATACATTTTTGAAAAGTAGACCCCCAGTGGAATCCAGGATGGGTTGACTTGTCAATCAATCAATCAATCAATCAAGAAATTTGTATAGCGCACTACTCACCCGGAGGGTCTCAAGGCGCTTGGGGGAGAGGGGTCCGCTACTGCTCGAACAGCCAGGTCTTGAGTTGCTTCCTGAAGGCGAGGTGGTCTTGGGTCCGACGGAGGTGGATGAGGACTGAGTTCCAAGTCTTTGCTGCCAGGTAGGAGAAGGATCTTCCTCCCATGGTGGCTCTTCGAATGCGTGGAACGGCGGAGAGGGCGTGGTTGGTCGATCGTAGCTAGCGGGTGGGAGTGCAGAAGGTCAGGCGGCTGTTGAGGTACCTGAGGCCCAGGTCGTGGAGGGCCTTGTGTGCGTGGGTGAGGAGTCGGAACGTGATTCTCTTGCTGACGGGGAGCAAGTGCAGGTCTCTCAGGTGTCCGGAGATGTGGCCGTGTCGGGGGATGTCTAGGATGAGTCGTGCGGAGGCGTTCTGGATGCGTTGGAGTCTCTTCTGTAGTTTGGCTGTGGTTCCAGTGTAGAGGGTGTTTCCGTAGTCCAGTCGGCTGGTGACGAGGGCCTGCTTGACCGTCTTCCTGGTTTCGGTGGGGATCCATCAGAAGATCTTTCGGAGCATGCGTAGGATGTTGAAACATTATGATGAGACGGCGTTGACTTGTCTGGTCATCGAGAGGGAGGAGTCCAGGATGAAGCCCAGGTTGCGTGCGTGATCTGTAGGTATGGGTGCTGTATCGTTTTACTTGGAGAATGCTGTGTGGTTGGACATTTGTGCCCACACCATATATATATGGAACATTTGTTTGTTTGTTTTTTTTAGCTAAATATGAGGTTTCGGGAATTCTGTGACACATGAGAGAGGTGCCATTTTTATCGGGAGAACTAGGGGAAGGAATGGGTGGTGGGACATTTCTGTCAGCTAGATTTGAGGTTTGCAGTGGATAATGTGAGTGGGGTTAGTGTGCATGTGATAGGAGTCAGCAGCTCTGGGTGAGAACTGTGTGAGTGGGCATAGTTTGCTTGTGATAAAACTGATTGTCTCTGAGTTATGGATAATGAGAGTGGGAATAGTGTGTGATAGGAATGATTGCCTCTCAGTGGGGCTAGAGTGAGTGGGGATACTTTGTGCATGTGTGATAACACTAAATGGCTCTCAGTGGGTATACTGTGAGTGAGAACAATGTGAGTGGGGAGTGTGTGTGATAAGACTGACTAACTCTCTATGGGTGTAGTATAAGTATGAATGGTCTGCATGTAATAAGGCTGAGTAGATCTGCATGAGGATAGTGTAAGTGGGGAACCACCAAACACATTAAAAAAGCTACAATCCCTTTTAGGCTTCCTAAACTTTTGAAGAACTTACATACCAGATTATGCACAACGGGTTAAACCTTTTTACAACTTAATTTGTCCTACATTTTTAGAAAAACTGTGGACTACAGGACATATCAACATTCTTAGAACATTGCAAAGTTGTGTAAATAAAACTAATTTAGACATCCACACCATTGCGGGTTTCACTGTCTATACATATGTCACCTTTAAAGATTGGAAGGGTATGGTAAGTTAACCGGACTTCGGAAATCAAAAAATGGGACAGTTCACAAAACATAAAAGAAGGCTAACTAAGGTAGTATTTGCCTTGTAACACCAATAGCGTGACTATGTTGAAGAACCTGGGACTGTGGCCAAAAAATTGCAAGAGTCTGACGGGTGATGATGCAAAACCAGGTGTACCCCCAATTGGAGGCTTGGACTCAACATCATGTTGAGGCCTCGAAACCTATTAACTCTTTGTGGGTGCGCTGTGGAGTTTTAGAGTTTTAACGTTCCAGGTGCACTGGAATCCTGGTTTCCGCTATGCAGACACTTCTGGTTTTTGAGGGTGCTCTTGAAGCAAACATTGTCCCCAGACCTCGTGCATGAGAATGGGGACCCTTCGACTTGGTCATCGGAATGCGTCCTATTTGACTTTAGACACGGGACCAGGGTGACTCTTTTTAAACAGTTCACGCTCATGCCCCCTCGTCACGCTGCCCTGCCTCTAGGGCATGGCCAGCTAACCCGCCTTGGATGACGAACTTGGTGCGGGACCCCAGACACAGTTCTCAGCCGCTCTGAATGTCTGGATGCAAGTAAACATTTTGAACTCCCACTGTTGTCTTTTAGCCCTTTTGTGATCTGTTAGTAGTCTGGGGAAGATGGTGACATTAGTGCTTGTTATTAACCACTGGGTTTCAAGTTATTGGTGTAATACATACATGTGCTGGGAAGTTTAATTTTATAGTGTAGTTTGGCTCTGTGATTGCGTGTAGTGCTACCTTCCCACACTGTCATCCCTTCCTGTATGTGTTGTGGCCCAGGCCCTGTTGTGTTGGATTCCCTGTCTGTAGCTGCTGCCATCACGTGCTTGCCCAATTGCTGGATCCCTGTAGCGCTGTGTGGTGACGGCGGACCTCCCTGAGACTGGGCGTAGGGTCCATTCTGATTCCCTTGTGCTTGATGCTGAGGAGGGACATTCATAGGGTTTTGTTTTGGCTGACCCTGGCTCATTGATCTCTGATGCTTTTGCTGTTCATGGTAGGCTTTTAACCGGCATCTATCTGCCAGATGGCAATAGTAGCACTCCCTGGGATCTGGTGTCACATATATGGTTGCAGCCCTCGCTGCTCCCTTGACGACAGTCTTTTTCAATTTGTATTGAACCAGTTTTGTAGTGTCTCTTTGGGTCTGCTCCTGCATTTCTGTATCCTCTTTTGCTTCTTTTTGTGTTAGAGGAGAATTTGAGCCTGTATCTCCCACAAGGGTTTGGTATTTAAGGCATCTACACTGTCCCGCCCACTCTTTATCTCAGCGGGTAACCCCTTTTTAAGAATATTGTAGAAAATGTTACTTCTGGATGCTTATCGATCAATGGCTGCCCTGTCTCTTGTCCCCATCATCGCTCGTGCTGTTCAGGAACTTGCGTATGCTTTTCTTCGGCTTCATGGTCTCTGCTATTAGCCCCCCTACATCTGGGAAGTCAAGTAATTTTTCTCTCAGGGCGGTTCATATCTGTTGCCAGTTCAAGTTAAATCTGGCCCATCATGCTGAGTCTCTGTTAGCATTATTGCTGGGAATCAGGCTTGGGTGAACACCGTCTTTGTCTGTTCACCAATAAGGTTGCTCAACAGACTCTAAATGTCACCTATCACTAGGATAATACCTGTGGTATTCTTCCAAAACAAGTAATCCATTTCCCAGCCACATCCATCAATGACGGTAACTTTGTTCTTAGTCCCTCTTTGTCCATCTTGGCCCATGACATGCACCTAACCCCACGGCCCCCTTTCGCAGTAGTGTGCACATTCTCGCCCTGGATGACCCTACAGGTTTAAACTCAGCATAGCGTCTCTACCTTGTGAGGCATTGCTGCATGTAGGCGAAGTTCCGGTTGGGATTTCCTCCTTCATGTCTGATGCTGCCATGTCCTGGGGCTCAAACGATCCTTTCCCAGGCCAAGACCGATCATATTGGTCCCACTCCTCAGTCCAATCTGCTAGGAGGTCATAAAGTGGGTTTCCACACGAAACTCTTCTTTTTCTACTTTGCTATTATCACGCTGGGGGTAGGTCTGTCTCTGCTGTGCACCCATGTAGAGTAGCTCGTATCCTCGTTGCTGCTCTCCTCGTGTTCATATAAAGGTGCCGTCTTGTTTTTCCTGGGCTGCTGGTGGGTGAGCACCAGACTGCCGTGATCTTTGATTTCTTGGTCAGTCCTTCTCCTTTGACAAGCAGACGTTATAAATCTGAGCCCTGCTAGTAGACTTTAAGCTACCTCCGTTTCTTCCCAGCGCTGCCTCCTAAACCTATCTCTGCTTCCCTTGGGAGGGGAGTGCTATGTCCTGTGCTCTTGGTCTAATTCTTGGTTCTGTGCCCTTTCTCTCTCTCGAGCAGGAGCTCACACCTCTCTGCCTCATTTGGCCTGTCTCTTTTTTCTCTGAACTATGCGCTGCTTTCGTTGACCTGGTTTTGCTTTCAAGTTCACCCTCCATTTCCTCCTCTGTTACCTGGGCAAATCCTTTAGCCCCACCCTCGTTAGGGACTCTCTTCCTCACCTGAGCTCACTGAATCACTATCGAGAACTGCTGCAAACTTCCCTGACACACGCTTACGCACGCTTACGCTTACGCTCGCCAGATCCAGTGGGAAGGGGTATCCCACCTGCTCTTGAGGTGTCACGTGGTGTGTGTTGTAGATGGGAAGTCGAGCATTTGGGGACCTACCCTAAGGATTTTGGGCTGTGCTGGAGGTGCCTGGGCCAATTTAGTTTTACATCTCTCATACTTTCATCTGGCTGACCCTCTTTCGGTGGCGGGCTCGTCGGCTGCTATCACTGCTGGGTTTGAGCAACCTAATGCAGGGGGAGCAGGTGGGAGCACGTCCATCCCTGCATATGGTGGGAGATGTGCTGAGGGGTTATCGCTATTCGCTTCTTTGAAGATGGCCTATAATTCCAATAATGCCTCTCTCTAGTCTCTCTTTTGATCTGCATATTTGGTGTTTTTATGCGTTTTAGTTTGCTCAATATGTTCAGGTCAAATGTTCCCTCCTTAGGCCAGGGTTTGTGACTTCATGTGAAAATGCCACTCTTGGCAAAACCTATTTAGTCTTTTTATATTCTTGGGGAGCATAGTTTCCATGTGTTTTAGTGGGTAATCCATGGCAATTTAGTAACTTGGCTAATACAATTCAGAAGACATTTTCCTAGTTTGGTTTGTCAAATCATATGCTATTGCGTACTTTGAGCTCAGCGCTGCAAATTTTTTACATTCAACACTTCAAACAAGCATTTACGTGTAACAAGATAAAACTGTATATGTAGTATTTGTAACAAAGGGCGAATATGTAATAATTTTGCACAAAACCTGCATGCACACAATATAGTTTTCAACAACATTTAATGAAATACCATTACATACGATAATAGATTTCATCAATGATCGACAGAGGGGAAAAAAAATACTTTGTCAAAAATAAAATTGACATGTTCATTGCAATATATCCTCTATAAAAAAAGAAGACTAGAGTGGAACACATTCCTAAGTGAACTGGATAGTCTGCCACTATCCGCTCCTGGATAACGGTGGTACTCACAGACACCAAAGTGTAGTACCTTGTGAATCACCAGCCCCTCTTGGCCCCACATAAGTTACAACCAGTTTCCTGAGTCCAAAGGTTCGAGCTACCGCTCCTTTCAGATACTAACTGTCTTAAGAAACCTGTTTAGCACTGAGAAAACATTTTTAGCTAAAGAAATATAAGACTGAAAGGTTCAGATATAGTCTCTTACCCTTTGAGATGATTGCTACAGGACGGACCTCCACCTTGCAAATTCAGCAGAACTTCCAATCAATTGCAGTGCATGCCCAACTTTGTCGATGCGCAACGTGAATCAGTCCAGGTGGGGTCACCTTCCTTCAGCTGCATTCGGGTACGAGGTCCCAACCCTTCTGGCTGGCTCGCCAGATGTTTCTCTTGTTAACATTTCTTAGTAAAAAACTGAATACAAGAGGCATTTGGCAAAACAAGAACAGTTCTATTTCATTGAACAATTCAGCCAAGACAACAGTAAAAAGCACGAGGTCAGAAGACTGTCTAAATTTATATTGGGTTTGTGTTCGCCTTGTTTACAATTTTACATCAAGCCATAAACGTATCGGCTGTACCATGTATGGTGAGGAATGTTGTTTGCTGCCTTAGAGTCATACATTCATGGTCAAACGGTTACTACTGGTGGGTCTTGACCTTGCATGTACAGTGTGGGGCCAGTGGCGAATGTGTTCAGATGTGCTGAATGGGGAGCGCATGAACGCTGGGTGTGCTGGGTCCTGATTGGCTATGTATTCCTAACTCAAGTGGCATCCGACTTTATGGTATTTTTCAAAGCGCACGTACCCCCTCAGGACATGTGTGCTTTATTGGGGTCAGTATCCCTGGCCATTGGGATGTTGTTGCGCCTATCTGTGGGATTGATCAAGAGTTTCCTGCCCATGAATTTGCATGCCAGCTATGCAAACGTCCATCTGTCACCCATTAATCAGTAATTCCAGGCGTAATTTGCAGGTCCTGTTTGACTACATACTTGCGTGTCAAAGTAGAGGCTTTATACCTGGGTATTGACAAAGGCCAGGCCGCTGAACTGCAGTCTTTGCAGAATGCGGCAGCACAAGCGCTGCTTGATATTCCTAAACACCACCCTACATCCGCCAATATTAGACACCTTCACTGGCTTCCAGTTCTACAGCAGGTAGAATTCAAAGCTCTCTGTCTCGTGCATAAGGCACTATATGGAGGGGGAGCCACAGACATTCAAAAACTATTCTCCTGGTCCTGGACTTAGCTGTGCGATTTTCACCCTCTTGAGGCGGAAGCCGGGAGGTCCTCCTCTACAGCCTTTCCCCTGAGTGTTTTTAACTTTACCACCTGTATTCCTGCTTGATTTAAAAAGCGTTTGCATTTCATTTTAATTTTGTGTTTGGCATTTCAGCTTGATTTACTAAGCGTTTTACCCTGCCAGATATCCTTCCTCATCCTTCCGCTACCCGGGCCACTCTCAGCTGAGTATAGACGCTGAGAGTTCAGTCCCGGGGAGCCGAAGTTTTCACAGCGGCCATATTGGGGGTGTTTAAGTGCTCTGCCGCGCTCTAGCTGATTATAAAAGGGGACGGCCTCCCTCCGCGCAGCCGACGCGATCTACGGACGCGATCTGCGGACGCGCCGGACTCACGCCGGAGTTATGCCAGAGTCCTTCCTGTCTGCGCCTGTCTGCGCCCGTCAGCGCCAAGGAGGCGCTGGCGGCTGGCCAGGCTGTTCAAGTCACCACCCAACGGATAGGTAGCTTTCTTTACTCCCTACAGACACTGATTCTGGCCAAACCCCTGTCCTTGCCTTGCCATCATATTTTCCCCCCTGAGCGCGCCCTGGAAGCCTCCGCCTGTCAATGCACTGGAAATCCGGCCCCTCGCAATAAATACCCTAAGCCAGTTAATAGCATCCCCTCTCGATCAACCACAGAGAATGGGTTTCTGATCAATGTCATATCGTTGATTAAGAACAACTTTGCCTTTAGGGATTTCGTCTCCGAGAGAAAACCTCTTTTTATATATATTACGGAGACCTGGGCCACCGATCATTCCGGACCAGACCTTCTGAACGCCATTCCGGAGGGCTACTCCCTGGCCAGAATGGAAAGAGAAAGACGCAGGGGGGGTGAGATGGGGATTTTACATAGAACCGCAGTCAGATGCAAAACTGAACATTTATCATCTCCCACTGATCCCTATCAGGCCCTTTTCTTCGCCTTGAATCCCTCCCCCACTATCACCTTCTCCGGGATCTTGATCTATAGGCCTCCTGGTCCTAGGTCAGAATTTTGTCAAAACTTTATTAAGGTTCTGGAGCCCTATCTAGACAGACCCAACTTTACCATCTTGGGTGATTTTAATTTTCATCTCGAGAAGGACAATGCCATTGATACTGCCCTTCTGCTGGACCTACTAGCCTCATGCGGCCTGAGCCAGAGAGTGGATGACTGTACTCATACAGCCGGACACACCCTGGACGGGGTCTTTACCATCGACCCCAGGGTACAGACAGGGACCCCCCCTCCCGCTCTCCTGGTCAGATCATTTGGCCATCCCCTTTGATTTCACATATTCTAATTCCATCCCAGCCCCAGTAAGTGGGAATTTAAAAGAAATTTTAAAGGGATAAACTCCCCTGTTATCCAACCACTGCCCACCATCTGTAAGGAGCACACATAGTGCTGCGCTTGATTTGCACCTCTCTATCCTGAAGGCAGTAGATACACTGGCCCCTGTCAAGCCGCACTATTCTGCCAGAAAACGCCCCTCGGCGCCCTGGTTTTCTGACACCCTTAGGTCCCTTAAGCAGGGATGCAGAAGACAGGAAAGAGCTTGGAGACTATATTTAAATCCAGAAGAAAAGCAAAAACATAAGACCCTACTTAAAGAATACAAATCCGCGGTGCTTGCGGAAAAGAAACAACACTTCTCTAAGATGACCACTTCCCTTAGCTCTATTAGGGAGTTGTTTAAAATCGTGGACTCCCTGTCAGCCCTGCAATCTCCAGACCCCATTGTGCCATCTCAGGAGCTTTGCGACCAGACATCCACTTTCTTTCATGTAAAGACAACTGATATCTATTCGAGTCTAGAAGCTCTCAATCAGGAACTAGAACCCACTTTGTTTAATATCTATATGGAACCCCTGGCTCGCATAGTGGAAGCATTTGGGGTGGGCATTGTTAGCTATGCTGATGACACCCAACTGATGTTCAAGCTTACACACGACCACAGAGAAGATGCCACTAATTTTTCTAACTGTTTGTCATCAGTGGCAGCATGGATGAACAGCAACTGCCTGCGCCTTAATGGCGAAGAAACTGAATTACTGGTGGTAGGGAAATCAGCCTCTGCATGGTCACACATGTGGTGGCCTGCGGAACTGGGTAGCCCTCCCCGTCCTGTGGATTCGGTACGAAATCTGGGGGTAATGCTTGACTCAGATCTTTCTTATAAATCTCATGTCAGTAAAGTGACAAGTAGGTGCTTCAGCATTCTGAAATTTCTTCGTAAGGTTTTGGATCTCCTCCCTAATGATGCCAGAAAGACCATTGTCCATGCTTTGGTGACCCCCCATCTTGATTATGGGAACGCTCTACTCTTAGGTTTGAGTAAAATAGGCCTACATCAACTTCAGTGCGTTCAGAACGCTGCTGCCCGCCTTGTGCTCAAACTTCCTCGCAGAGCATCTGGGAAGACCGCTCTAGCTAAACTCCACTGGCTCCCTGTCAAGGAGCGGATTAAATTTAAAGCCCTTTGTTTCGCGCATCGAATTGCCCAGGGCAAAGGCCCAGATTATTTGAAAAATCTTCTTACCATGCATCGCCCCATCCGGAATTTGAGATCATCCGGTGCGATGCTGTTTAAACCCCCTAGAATCACCAGAGCCAGGATGGGTAGCTGTTCTTTTAGATACCTGGCTTCCAAACACTGGAAGGAACTTCCGCTCGATCTCCGAATGGAACACTCTGAAATCAGGTTCCGTGGAAAGCTTAAAACGCTTCTGTTCCCTCTTGTGTAACCTTCATGCCTTTCTTACCTCTCATGGCTTTTTCTTTTTACATCTGCCTCTGGTGAATTAGCAGTATTCAGCGCGGGGACACACTGTTTTCTGTGAAGCCAGGCGCTTTAAAAATGGTTTATTATTATTATTATTAACCTCCGGCCACTTCTGTTCCTCCTTCCGTGGAAGTAGTTCTCCCTGAATCATCTTATGGCATTCTTAACAACTACCCTCAGCTTACACTAGAACAACTCAATCTGTACCTAGATAAGCTGAAGTCAGGCTCTCCCCTGGACCCCTGCCCTTTAAAGACTCTTAAGGAATGCAGAGATGTTCTTCTCCCCGCCTTTCTTGAAGTAATCAATCTCTCTATTCTGGAAGGTGTCTTTCCCACGTCCTGGAAAATGGTCATAGTTAAGCCCCTCTTCAAAAAAGCCTCACTGGATCCCGGTATCTTAAAAAACTTTCGGCCTTTTTCTTTGCTTCCTGCCCCTGCCAAAATGTTAGCGGTTCATCTTAACATCCATTTGAGTGCCTTTCTGAAGAACGTCAGCCTTCTTGATCCCTCTCAACATGGCTTCCGCAGAGCTCATAGCACCGAGTCCGCTCTCACAGTTGTCACTAATAACATCCGTGCTAAGGTCGACAGTGGCCAGACTACCCTTCTGGTCCTGCTCGACCTTACAGCTGCATTTGACACCCAATATCCCTCCATCTTAGTCAATCGCTTCAAGGAGATAGGAGTGAACGGGCCGGCGCTCAGCCTATTGAAATCTTTTCTGGATGACCGTGTACAAAGGGTCAAGCTGGGCGACTTTCTCTCACCAGCAAAACCAATGCAGCGTGGGGTCCCTCAGGGGTCATCCCTGAGCCCCACACTTTTTAACATTTATGTAACACCGCTCACCAGACTTGTAAGATCTTTTGGGCTGGAAGCTGTATCCTATGCCGATGATACCTAGATCATGGTCTCCATCTCACACTCAGCCGACATCACAGCCCGGAATTTCAGAAACTGCATGGAAGCAGTGGCTGGCTGGATGGTGAGGAATTTCCTCAAACTAAACGGGGAAAAAACAGAGGTGTTGATCTTCGGAGGCAAGGAAGAAATATGGTCAAATGCTTGGTGGCCTCCCGCTCTTGGGGTTTGTCCTAAGCCCTCCCAGTCCGCTCGAAATCTGGGTATCATTTTTGACAATAAACTTTCTTTCGACAAACAGGTCAGCAGGACGATCTCCACTTGTTGTGGAGCTCTTAGAACCCTGAGGAAGTTGGTGCACTATCTTTCCCCAGAAGCCCGGAAAACTGTCACAGTAGCACTAATCTCCTCTAGATTAGATTATTGTAACGCACTGTACTTGGGTATCAATAAACAGCAGGTACAACGCCTGCAATTGGTACACAATGCAGCTGCTCGGTTTGTCGCTGACGCCCCCAGACTTTCATCAGCAACCTCCATCAGGAGGGACCTTCATTGGCTCCTTATGCAGGCCAGGATAGAGTTCAAGGCTCTATGTCTTACTCACCGTGCCCTGCATGCCGGTGGATCAGAAGATCTCAAATCTCTGCTAACACCCTATATCCCCGGTAGGGCTCTTTGATCTGCCAATAAAAATCTTCTTGTGATCCCCAGAATCTACAAAGCCAGATGGGGCGGGAGGTCTTTCCACTCCCTTGTCCCCAAGATCTGGAATACTCTTCCGGCGGACATTAAAGGTCAGCCGGCTTACTCTCTTTTTCAAAAGGCCCTAAAAACTTGGTTCTTTAGGGAGACCTATTTGTAATTTCTTCCCTTTTCCTCACAGCCTATACCATCGTTAGCGCCTTGACGCCTACGGGCAAAGTTGTGCTGTATAAATCCTCTTTCAATTCAATTCAATTCATACTTGCCGCAACGGAATCTTAGGACAGCCAACAGAGGGATGGTACTGGTCCCTAAGATAATAAAAGCCATATGGGAAGGCAAGAGCCTCTCCCACCGAGCAGCCACACTGTGGAACACCCTTCCAACTACTATCAGATTATAGTCTAATAGGTTTCTTTTTAGGAAATTGGTCTAGACCTGGCTTTTTCCTCAGCAATAATATAGGCAAGCCTGTGCAATGGTATCAACTCACCTTAGCGCCAAGACACCTCAGTAATCAAGTGCTTTATAAGTATGTCAGTCAGTCAGTCATATACGAGAAGGTGTGACCTTCAACTGTCTTATTGTGCATGCGGGGAACATGTGCCAGTAAAAATCCACTGAGCAGAGGTGCCTGGGAGGTTGATGGAAATGTATTCAGCTATTGAGTAAGATGAGGGCCGTGTAGAGCTTTGCATGTATGTGTGTGTGTGAGAAGTTTGAACTTGGTGCACTTGTGTATGGGGAGCCAGGGAAGTTCCTTGAGATGTGGAGTGATGTGGGTGTGTCAAGGATCATTTTTGGATGAGTCTTGCTGCAGCGTTTTGGATGGTTTGGAGTCTATTCAGGAGCTGATAGGTGATCCCTTTGTAAAGCGTGTTGCTTTAATCAAGTCTTCTGGGTATCAGGGCCTGTGTGAGGGTTTCCTAGTGTTCACTGGTACCCACTTGAACCTTTATTCCTCAAATTGTGGAAGCAGATGGAGGTTACCTCATTTACTTGGACAGTCATGTTGAGATTTGTTCCTACGTTTCTGGCATGGGTGGTGGCAGTAGGCATAGAGCTGAGGTCTGATGGCCACCATGTAGGGTCCCAAGCAGAGGTTTTCCTTCCAAATATTACCACCTTAGTTTTGTCTGTGTAGATGTAGATTTTGAGGCAAGTGGGTACAGTGGTCATGAAGTTGGTGAAGTTTTTTGTTGCAGGGTCTTACCCGACAGGAGAATATCAGTTGGGTGTCGTCAGCCTCCGAAAGTATGCTGCTGTTGTGTGATCTGATGAGGTCTGCCAGTGAGGTCAAGTAGGTGATGAACAAGGTCAGACCATGAGATGATTCTTGGGGGATCTGCAGATGAGGTTATTGGCTTCTTATGTGTAGGGTGGCATGCTGAAGTTTGCTGATTTATGTTCTGCCTGTAAGGAAGAAGCAGATCCAGTTGAAGGTAGGTCTTAGGATGCCTGTTTAGTGTAGTTGTCTGATCAAGATGCAGTGGGAGAATGTGCTGAAGGCCGCTAAGAGGTTTAGCAGTATGAGGGCAGCTGTTTCTCCTTGGTCAAGGAATGCCATGATGTCATCTGTTGCTGTGATGAGGGCTGTCTTGGTGCGGTGTTTGTGCCGGAAACTTGATTGCGTGGTGCCTAGGAGTTTGTGTGCATTGAGGTAGTGAGCATGTTGCTTGTTGATGGCTTTCTCCATTACAGTGACTGCGTAAGGTGTAAGGAAGATCAGGTGGTAGCTTGCTAGCTGGATGGGATCTGGCAAAGGAGTCTTTAGAAGTGCATTGACCATTGGGTGTTTTCATGTCAGAGTGTAATTAGGAAGTTGACCGACATCCTTGGTTTAAATTATGACCTCCTTATTATAAGGAAGGTGGTTGGAGTTTAAACAGGCCGGTTAAATTGACTGTTTCCAACAGGCTCAAGGAGCCCTCGGCCAGCTGTAAGATGCACATAATCACCAATGGATGGCGTTTCTGCTTTCGGGATTATGATGTTGGTTTCAGACAGGCTTTCTATGTCTAGCTTTCTAACCTCTGCGGTCTCCGGTTGATGGCCTCAGGGTCACCTAGGCCACACGGTCCGGAGATTTACACAAACCCCCTTTCCTTTATGGGAGCTTGTGCTGCATGTGGTTTTCGTCCGTACCACAAACCCCCATAGGAAAATGGGAGTTTACAACTGCACCATGTGCGTTATTTTGTAATTGCAGTTTCGGACTGCCAACCCGCGGTCAGTCGGTTCCGAAACCACAGAGGTGTCAGTCGGAGGCAACTCCAACCAACATCATAATCAGCCCCTAAGTGTAGACTTGCATGTGTCTGCCTCCTAAAATCAGAGGGTGGTGACATCTCCGACTACAGTTACGACTGTAACGATCTGTAACTTTTTACATGTGGGTGTAAAGCCTCCTTATGTGAAAGAGTAGGGACACTGCAAAGTTTAAAGTATTATAAATATTTTAAAGCAAAATCTAAATGTAAGCCAATTATTTGGAACCTAGAAGTAATACAATAAAATGTAACAGCATATAAACTCTTTAAAATAAAGGTGCACAGTATGAGGCTTATTATGCATCCCAATGAAAAACATGTCATAATGAAAGGATGGGCTTGGTATGGGGGACCTCGCTGTCAGACATCACTGAAATACAGCCAGCGGGGAGCCCACAGGCTAGCACTGTGCCTGGGTAATATGTGCATGCAGCCCACATTTTACCACCAAAGACAAATTCTCTTGTTAGTCTTACAAAAATATGTTTAAGTAGTTAAACAGAGCAGTGGTTTCCATGACTTCACCTGTTTGGACAGCCAGGTCTTGCTTTGTTTGCTCTTCAGATCTTGCTTTTTGTGTGCTTTTCTTTCATGTGATGCTCCCTCATGATGTTGACTCTTGAGCAGTTTCAGCACCAGGTAAAGCAGGAACTGAGATCCGGCCTCTGTGAGCTCCGTCTGATGATCTGAAGACGTGTGAGACAAAAATGGCAAAGAGTTTGCCCTTATTACCTGCTGTACTCAGAAATGAGGTACATTGAGAATGCTTTACACACCAGAAGGAGTAGGGGGTAATAAAGAATAGTCTCTGTCTAGTGGTGGCACGTGCTGTGTGTCTTAATACTGCCCTCACTCACACAGTTGTGTGACATGCTTCACCATAGGGCTGCTACCAAACACCCATACCCAGACAAAGCCTGGGCTGGAGCAATAGGGTAGGGGAAGATAAGCATAACACAAACGAGAAACAAAAGATTTCCAAAGTGACTGTAGTTTAAAACCAGCTCAGAGGTGTTGCTGTGCCTATACTTTATTCCTGGAACCTCCGGCCAGGGTTAAAAATGTGAAGGATGGTGGTGATAGTGAGATGTAATGTTCTATTTACGCACCCTTCTTACTGTCAGATTGTCAACATGTTTTGGCCATGTGTCTCTGGCCCTCGGTTGGGGTCATGCCAGCCTTCTTCAGGACTCTGCTGGTCCCAGAATATCGGTGTGTCTCCCTCTCGTCGTATTGAGATGAGAGGTTGTCAGAACCGCTAGTTCTGGTCCCGAAGTATTTCCTCGGCTTTGCTCGTGGATATACAATATCGGAAATAAGGGGACAGGAGACATAAGAACAAAGGTATCATTAAAGGATTGTTCTCCCTCTTGGTTCTATAAACATAGCAATGATCTGTTAAAAACACTCCACCATAGACATGGGTAGATTACCGTGGAAACACCCCTAAATCTCGGAGTCAAGCTAGTTGCTTGTAACCGACCATTTGTTTATCCTACTCACTAAGTGGGTGTAGATCCAAGCGACACATGCACCATACTGTATATTCATACAATCAAACAAACATAAGGGCACTCGGTGTCTCCTCACTAACCGAGTTTTACCCTAAACCATGTTAAAGATTGCGAGAGGTATTAGAGACCCCCTGTAGTCACACTTTGGAGAGGAAAATTAAGAAGAAAAAAAGACATTGTCGTAGTTAATTGTAGCAATATCACTTTGGATTGTTGTCTAGAGGTGCGGTTCGTAAGCACCTCAACATGGTTGTCTGATAAAGCACTGTAATTTATGACAAGTAGCAGCCATAGTGATCAATGACATGAGGTGATTGAGACCCTGATATTCAGCGCTGCGGGTATAGCAATGAGTGACAGTTAATGTAGCCTGGTAATGCTCCGCTGAACCCTATATATGCATTTGTATTACTCCCTACTCCTTCTGGTGTGTAAAAGTACTGGCTGGGGGTCTGGAGTAGGTGAGTCCGTTACCCTCACCTCTCATCTTTTGTGTGAATTAGTACAGCGAGAATGCCCTGAGCAAGGTTTAGTGAATCTACTCTGGGTCACACACGGGCAGTAGGACACACTGTGTGCTCCTCAACAAGTTTCAGGCAATTGCAAGATTATCAGCAGCTTTGTCAGCCTTTTCTGTCTTGTTAAGGATGGATTCTCAGTTTCAGGAGCCCCTGTTGAGGATTTATTTTGTTAAAGATGAAAAATGTGCCTGTAATTTCTTATTTTGAGTAAATCACATCCCCAAATCACCCAGTGAGAGATGACAAAACAATTTCGAAACATCTCGGC
Organism: Lissotriton vulgaris; assembly: GCF_964263255.1. Classification (NCBI taxonomy): domain Eukaryota; kingdom Metazoa; phylum Chordata; class Amphibia; order Caudata; family Salamandridae; genus Lissotriton; species Lissotriton vulgaris. The sequence continues at coordinate 49,466 of NW_028246114.1, read as the reverse complement.
TAGATCTTGCTCCTCAGACATCCTGCATCGCCTGGGGTTGGTTTCCAGATGAATTGTGGTTCCTGGACAAGTCTTCCCAGGTAGAGCATCGCTGCTCTCAGTGTTCAAGAGGTCCATGAAAGTTCACACCTCCCAGTTCATGACTTCTTCTCATTCTCTCCTTAGAGGACTTAGAGGAACTTTTGAGCCAGACTCTTTTAAGTTCCTCTGGGAGGATACATAGATTGACCTGCTTCAGTCTGGCCTCTTATGGCTCTGCTGCATCCCATAGGTCAGTGTGTGTTCCTGCCCCAGTCCTCGGATCCTCAGTGGGGAGCACTGATGTGGTTCATCCTGGATCCACTGGGTCCTTATTCCCCCCATTCAAGTGGATCCCGTGCGGGATGATGAGCCACGGGTGCAGTGATCCAGGTGTTCCCCGCTACCATGGCTCTTTGCTTTCACTGCAACCTCTGCTCTTGGGTCAAGATTGCACCCCTCATGTTGGCACCTTTCTTCAGGCTGTACCTGGTCAAAGTTGAATGTCAGAATGCAAGAGGCCTCACCCACCGAGGTGCCACTCTTCATCATCGGGCTCTGCTCCTCGTTGGGCAGGCGGTGCAATGCCCAGCATCCCCTCTTGTGGGGTCACTTTTGTGGGTATCTGTTTTATGCCCAGTTTGAGTGCAGTGAAGAAGATAGTGAGTTATGTGGAAAGACGGCAAGAGAGGGTGTGATATGTTTGAAGTGTCTGGCTCTAATTGGCAGCCTTGCTGCTTCATTGAGTGTCACCTTGAGGGGGCAATGTGAGCTTTTGGGGGCAGATTTATAATTAATGAATGCAGAGCGGCGCAGCAAGTCATTCTGCACTGCGCTGCGTTCGTTTTGAAGCACAGGAATGCAACATATTTAAAACAATATGTCACATCTCTCTGCTGGGGCACAAACTGCTGCCTTGCGCCGACGCAGGCACCCTTGCACCATGGTGCACGGATGCCTGCGTCACTGGTAGGATTGTTTATGTGCAGTAAGGGTTCCCTTCCTGAACATAAACAATCAGAAATTGCATTTTACAACTTCTATGTGTGCTACATTAGCACATATAAAACTTGTAAAAAGTCATTGATTTAAAGGATTGTTTAGGTACAGGAAGGGACACCTTCCTGTACATAAACAATCTCCAGAGGTGATTTCCTCTTAATATGTGCGCTGCAGAATGCAGCACACATAGAAAGAGGAAACCAATGAGGAGAAATGAATACATTTCTACTCATTGCGCCTCCCTACGTCTCCCCTGGGGAGGCGTAGCATTCAGACGCATTTCCAAATTTACATTTTTTTGTAAATCTGGAACAGTGACTGGTTCCATGGGTGTTGCGTGGGAACACCCACAGCAACACCCATGGAACATCCCTTTCACTCAAAGTGCTGTTTGCAAAGGGGCCTTATTTACAAGGACAGGAAAAGCAACGCAGGGTGGCTTTTCCTGTCCTTGTAAATATGGGGCAGAAACATGCCCTGCCTCTGCATCACAAAGAGTGACGCATAGGCAGCGCAAGGGACTTGTAAATCTGTCCCATAATGTTCTGATAAAGTTGGCAAACCTATTCTGCATCCTGATCTTCAACATCCTTAGGATCAGTGTAAAAAAGACACAAAATGATGAATTAACTCCACTCACTAAATGTAGGAGTGCAATATATCAGAATGTCACATGTGTTGTTATACGACACACTTCTTCCCTCACAAACACAACACAAAGCCCCGGATACAAAGGGAGTCTCAATACCAGGAAAGAACCACTCAAAGGGCATACACCAATCCAGGTTAGGTGCAGACTTTTTAGTAACCCCAAAACTTCTAGACCCCTTGTATACTGAAACAGTTCCCTTGGACAGCGACCTGCCGCATCCCGGAAATCGACTGCGTTGGCATAGAAATAGTTCCATTTGTACACCTCGGTATTAGGGAAACAAGCACCCTGTACAGCGCTCTGATACCCTAGGGGCATTCGAAAACCCTCTAAGGAAAATAAAAAAAAATAAAAAGGTTTGCCTACTGCTAGAGTCAGCCCCTGAGCAGGCACTGCAAGAAAGCTGCCTGGCGCGATGGTGCAGACAGGACTGTGTGTTGTCTAGCATGAGATTTGTACTAAGCGCATACGCTTCCCGAACATATTTCTACGCGTAGACAAACTCAGAAGGCCGTAAGCAATGCAGGACACATGCAAGGAGTCTTTCTTTGTATTTCAGAAAGGTCCCCTCGTTAGCAATGCGCTGCACACAGGCCTCACCTTTGATGGAAGTCCTTGTCTGAATGTTAGTACATAGGGCTTTGCATCAAAACCTATAGGTGCTTGCTCTGACCCGCCCAGTAATGACAAAAAGCTGCACAAAGACGTTTATACCTTGTAAAAAGTGCAACTTTCCTTCACAAACTCCCTTTTGCACTGGATAGTTAATAGAGGGCACCGCTGTGTGGCACTTTGCGTAGCACTGGCGACAGCCTTAGCACATCTAGAGCTTGAAGTCAAACTCAGGCAGGTGGAAACAGTGTTTTCAAGCTAGTATGATGGAATGTCTGACATAATATCGACAGACAGAATATCGAAATACAAAAATATCGGCACAAAAATATCGACATCAAAAATATCGGAGTCATATCTTCATAAAGGTAAGTACAAAAATATCGAAAAAATAATATCGTAGTACAAAAATATCGAAATTAAAAATATCGTTTTTTTAAATGTATTAATAATAATGTAAAAATAATTTTAAAATACATATAATTTTACAAATATTAAATAAAAATATTAAAACGAAATTAAAACTAATACATATACATGTAAAATAAATAAAACACTTAATAATTTAATGTAATGTTTTTTTTTTTATTTCATTTAATTGATTTAATGTAAAAAAAAATATTTTTACCCTGTACGCCTGTACCCCAAAAACCCAAAACTGACCCTGAACCCTAAAAATATCCCTGTACCCCAAAAACCCAAAACTGACCCTGAACACTAAAAATACCCCTTTACCCAAAAACTGAAAACTGACCCTGAACCCTAAAAATACCGCTTTACCCAAAAACTGAAAACTGACCCTGAACCCTAAAAATACCCCTTTAATCAAGAACTGAAAACTGACCCTGAACCCTAAAAATACCCCTTTACCCAAAAACTGAAAACTGACCCTGAACCCTAAAAATACCCCTTTACCCAAAAACTGAAAACTGACCCTGAACCCTAAAAATACCCCTTTACCCAAGAACTGAAAACTGACCCTGAACCCTAAAAATACCCCTTTACCCAAAAACTGAAAACTGACCCTGAACCCTAAAAATACTCCTTTACCCAAAATTAATTAATATTATTTAATTACCAATTAATTATTAATTAACAATAACAATAAAGTAAATATATTAGCACATTAGCTGTAATTAATTTAATTTAATAATTAATATTATTTTTCCCAATTAATTAATTAAGAATAACAAAAAATTATTTATTAAAAAAATTACTCTAATTAATGTAATTAACTAATTAATATTAATTAATTACCAACTAATTAATAATTAAAAATATGTACAAAATTATATTAATTAATTAACTAATTAATATAAATTAATTACCAATTAGTTATTCATTAAAATATGTACAAACATATATTAATTAATTATTTATTATTAAATTACTTCCCACCCTATTCCCCTATAAACCCATAACCCGCTACAGAACATATTTATCAAGTAATCAATTAATTAAAATTAATTAAAAATTCATTCTCAATTAATTAAATAATAATTACTACTAATTAATAATTAATTTAACATAATTAAATTACTTCCCACCCTATTCCCCTATAAACCCACAACCCGCTACAGTAGTAAAAGACAATATTTAATTAAATTACATTAAAAATAAATAATAAAACATAATAAATACAATATAATATACACTAAATGTATTTAAAAATTGATATTAGTAACATCGAAGTTATTTATTTCGATATTATTGACATCGATATTTAAAACTTCGATATTACTGATATCATACTAATATCGATATTAAGACTGTCGATATTACTTACCTTCGATATTTTGTCCCATCGATATTTAAACTTCAATATAATTGTATATCGAAATTTAAAACTCGATATTTTGTCTGTGTACCAGTATGATGTATGATGTATCTGTGTGACTTTTGTAGCACAAACCTAGCTACAAAGCAATACTGACTTGTTCCTTAGTTCAAAATATTTTATTGGGTTTTTGCAGACAAAGACAAAACAAAAAATTATACAGTCTGGGTATATATAACAAATCGATACTAAAGTAAAAAAAAACATTGTCATATCAGCATCTATATATCAAATCTTTACAATTGTCATAGAAGCAATACCATTTTAAGGATTGACTACAAAACAAATGAGGCTGCTTTTCAAAACAATAGCCATACAACAGTGTCTATAAAATAAGAAATAGTGTTAATAAATATTTTGTAGATAAGTATTTATGTAATCATCAATTGGTTTTCATAACTGTTGAAATGTACATGTGTTTTTACATGTTCCCTTATAAGACAACTGGGCACCAGATCTAACAAAAGTAATATAAGATCACCAAGCTTGGACTGATACTACCTCAGCTGACTTCCAATTGGAGGTGACGGATTTATTAGTAACTAGCTTACCCGTCGCGCGTTGCTGCGATCCCAGAAGAAAGGAAATTTAAGGAAACTTGTTATGATAACATTTAATTTACATTGTGTCATTTTTATTGAAACTTATTCATTTTAATATGGAAAACATTTTAAAGTGTTGTTTTAATTCTGTTTATTTATTCGAGTGCTTGTGGATACACGGTATTTTTTGTTTTTCCGGTGCGTACACGAATAAATCAGAAGGTTTTCCGACGCGTGAGCTGACCACATACAGTTGTCCATGTAAGAAGCATGGATTCTCCAAATCTAGTCCACACCCTTGCAGCGATTGTCCTTGTGCTTTGTTGATGGTCATTGCAAAAGCGAGTCGTACCGTAAACTGTAAACGTTCAGTATTGGAAAGATCGTGAGGACCCTGGGTGGCCGGGGGGCGATATTTAACACATTTTTCTTTCTTTTCTGACAGAAACCATCGCGAGAGTGTACTCAACAACTTTTAACAATTTTCTTTTTTTTTTGCCAGAAACCTTCGCGGGAGTGTACTCAACAACTTCCCAAAATTTCATGCCGATCGGATGAATGGTATAGTAATGCATAAAGGACAAACAGACATACTTTCGTTTTTATATATATATAGATAGAAATAAGAAGATCAAAAAGCTTAGAATGGGACTCCAATAAGGTAGACAATAAAACATGAGATTCACAAATAAGCATGTTGTAAGTAAGGGCCACAGAGATAGGAAGTATTTTAACAATAATATCCCAAACATTCCTCCAAAACTGAAATATTCCTGCACACTCAAAAAGAACATGCTTTAAAGTACCCTCGCCAACGCTTGCAATGTCAACAAATTGAGGAATCAACAACTTTAGCCTTATATAATTTATAAGGAGTCCATAGACAATTAAATAAAATAAAAGCATTAGTTTCAATCAATCAATCAATCATAGACATTTATAGAGCGCTCTACTTACCCGGAGGGTCTCAAGGCGCTGGGGGGGGGGGGTGCTGCTACTGCCCGAACAGCCAGGTCTTGAGCTTCTTCCTGAAGGCGAGGTGGTCTTGGGTCAGGCGCAGGTCGTCGGGAGGGAGTTCCAGGTCTTGGCGGCCAGGTAGGAGAAGGACCTTCCTCCTGTTGTCGTTCTTCGGATGCGGGGGACGGCGGCGAGGGCGTGACTGGCTGATCGGAGGTGTCGTTTGGGAGCGTAGAAGTTGATGCGGTTGTTGAGGTAGCTCGGGCCTTGATCGTGTAGGGCTTTGTGTGCGTGGGTGAGGAGACGGAAGATGATTCTCTTGTTGACCGGGAGCCAGTGCAGGTCTCTTAGGTGTCCGGAGATGTGGCTGTGTCGTGGGATGTCGAGGATGAGTCTGGCTGAGGCGTTCTGGATCCGGTTGGAGTCTCTTCTGGAGCTTGGTGGTGGTTCCGGCTTAGAGGGCGTTGCCGTAGTCCAGTCGGCTGGTGACGAGGGCCTGGGTGACAGTCTTCCTGGTCTCGGTGGGGATCCACCGGAAGATTTTCCGTAGCATGCGCAGGATGTTGAAGCACGACGAGGAGACTGCGTTGACTTGCTTGGTCATGGAGAGGGAGGAGTCCAGGATGAAGCCCAGGTTGCGTGCGTGGTCTGTCGGTTTGGGTGCAGTTCCCAGGGCGGGGGGCCACCAGGAGTCGTCCCAGGCGGAGGGCGAGGATTCCAGGATGAGGACTTCCGTCTTGTCCGAGTTCAGCTTCAGGCGGCTGGTCGGCTACTTCTTTCATTCCTTCGTGAAGGTTGGCTCTGGCGGCGGCGGGGTCGTTGGTAAGGGAGAGGATCAGCTGGGTATCGTCGGCGTAGGAGATGATGTTCAGGTTGTGTTGGCGTGCGATGGCCGCGAGGTGGCTCATGTAGACGTTGAAGAGGGTTGGGCTCAGCGAGGATCCTTGGGGTACGCCGCAGATGACTTTGGTGGCCTTTGATTTGTACGGTAGTAGGCGGACTCTCTGGGTTCTTCCGTTGAGGAAGGAGATGATCCATTCCAGTGCCTTCTCCTGGATTCCGACGTTGTAGAGGCGCTGCACTAGGGTGCGGTGGCAGACGGTGTCGAAGGCCGCGGAGAGGTCTAGGAGGATGAGGGCCGCTGTTTCTCCGTTATCCATCAGGGTTCGGATGTCATCGGTGGCAGCGATGAGGGCGGTCTCGGTGCTGTGGTTGGCTCGGAAGCCAGACTGTGAGGGGTCGAGGGATCCGTTCGTCTCGAGGAAGGCGGCCAGTTGCTTGTTGATGGTCTTCTCGATGACTTTGGCTGGAAACGAGAGGAGCGAGATGGGGCGGTAATTCTTGAGTTCGGTGGGGTCCGCTGTTGGTTTCTTGAGTAGAGCGCTGAGTTCGGCGTGCTTCCAGCTCTCAGGGAAGGTGGCGGTGTCGAATGAGGTGTTGATGATGTCCCGCAGGTGGGGTGCGATGACAGCGTCGGCCTTGTTGAAGACGTGGTGAGGGCAGGGGTCGGTCGGAGATCCGGAGTGGATGGAGTTCATCGTGCGGACGGTGTCTTCGGTGCTGATAGGAGTCCAGGCGCGGAGGGTGGTGGTGGGGGGCGGTGGTTCGGTTGAGTCGGACGTGGCGTTCGTCGGTTGGGTGTTGAAGCTGTTGTGTATGTCCGCGATCTTGTTGTGGTAGTAGGAGGCAAGGGAGTTGCAGAGTTCTTGCGATGGGGTGATGTCGTTGTTTCCGGCGTTGGGGTTGGAGAGCTCTTTCACGATGTTGAAGAGTTCCTTGCAGTTGTGTGCGTTGTTGTCCAGTCGGTCCTTGAATGCAGTTTTCTTGGTGTCGCGGATCAGCTGGTGGTGCTTCCGGGTGGCATGCTTGAGGGTGGTCATGTTGTCCGGTGTTGGCTCCCTTCTCCAGGCTTTCACGAGGGCTCGGCAGTTCTTCTTGGAGCTCTTGAGTTCGTCAGTGAACCATGGGGCCTTCTTGCTGCCGGGTCTGCTAGGCGGGGTCCTCAGTGGGGCGAGGTCATCTGCGCAGTTGCTGATCCACTTCGTGAGGTTGTCGGCGGCCTGGCTGGGGTTCGCTGAGCTGGCGGGAGGGTGCTGGCTCAGGGAAGCGGCGAGCTGGTCGACTGTGATCTTGCTCCAGTTTCTGCGGGCGACCTGTTGCTGGTGGTGGTGGATCGTCGTTCTTCTGAAGGTGAAGTGGACGCAGCTGTGGTCCGTCCAGTGGAGTCCTGTGGCGTGGCTGAAGGCGATGTCTTTGCTGGATGAGAAGACGGCGTCGAGTGTGTGTCCGGCGAGGTGGGTGGGGGTGGTCACCAGCTGCTTGAGACCGAGGTTGGCGAGGTTGCCGAGCAGGGTGGTGGTGTTGCGGTCGTTGTTGTTCTCCAGGTGGAAGTTGAGGTCCCCCAGGAGGATGTAGTCAGCGGAGGGGAGGGCATGCGGGCTGACGAAGTCGGCGATGTCCTCGCTGAATTGTGTGCGTGGTCCCGGGGGTCGGTAGATCAGGGTGCCTCTGAGGGTGGTCTTCGGGTCGGTGTGGATCTGGAAGTGTAGGTGTTCGGCGGTAGTCAGGATGTCGTCGGTGTAGGTCGTGATGCGGCTGGTGTCCCTGTGGATGATGGCGATGCCTCCTCCCATCTGGTTGGCGGTGCGGTCCCTCCGGGTGATCTTGTAGCCCTCTGGGATGGCGATGGCGATGACGGGCGCTGAAGAGGCGTTCATCCAGGTCTCCGTGAGGAAGGCAACGTCAGGAGCTGTGGTGTCGATGAGGTTCCAGAGTTCGATGGCGTGTCTGTGGACTGAGCGGGTGTTGAGCAGGATGCACTTGAGGTGGTGGCTGCTGGTGTTCGTCTTGGCGGGTGCTGGTGCGAGGCAGGTCCGGATGCAGGTGAACTTGCAGGCGGTGCAGCAGAAGGGTCCGTGGGAGCGCCTCGGGGTGGCACGGTAGCATCCCGGGACTCGTCCGTCGTTGAGTGCGATGAGGGTGGCGGCGTCGTACGTCCGGCGGGTGGGCTGGGATCTGCGGGGGCATGGGGTCCTGGCACTGGGCGCGGTCCAGGCACGGACGGGCGCAGACGGGCTTACCTTTGGCGCACCTTCGGCGCTCAGTCGGCGCTCCCGCTGCGCGCGTCCGCTGCACGCGTCCGCTGCGCGGTCGCTGAGGGGGCGTCATAAGAAGGGATCCGGGAGGGCGGGTCAGGCGGGAGGCGGGTAGCGCGTTGGCCTATCGGCAGGCGGGGGGGCGGGGTCGCGTCAAAAACCGGCGCGAAAATCCAGGCGGCCGGCCCTGCGGCGGCTGGGGCGCCGGGCTGGATCGGCGATCGAGGCGGGCGGCCCTGCGGCGGCTGGGGCGCCGGGATGGATCGGCAGCAGGCAGGCAGGCAGCAGGTAAGAGGCAGGCAGCAGGCGGGGAGCGAGGGGGCAACCAGGCCGAGGGCACAGTGGTCGCTCATTTGAGATAACGATACAGGAAACTACCCTGCAATATTAGTAGTCCATATATGTCTCCACTCATTTAATGAAAAATTCCTTAAGAATTCTGCATTCCAAAAAGTGATTAAAAAAGTTAGGGTGGAAACACTGGAAAAATTGGAGACAGCATGTTGGGAGGCTGAAAAATCTTTAATACAGGTTACGGAATCAGGGTTTTAACTTTGGGTAGGACATTTGGGAAGGTGTTTCAGCAGGACATTACAGAGAATTTCATACTTAAAAGCTTTGGTATTTGGTAACATGAATGTAGCCCCTGCTTCTTCATAAATATCCTGAAGGAAGACAATACCAGCTGATATCCATAATTTCCAAAATGTTGTGGTATTATAAACTTTAGTATAGGATTGTGCCAAAGAGAAATCATAGCAGAATCTGAAAAAGAAGCATCAAAGTCAGCGATAATTAGTTTAGTAGATGCTATGACGGAGGTGGATTTTTAAAATATATGTGAATTGGACATAGACAAAAGTGATTGAGGAGGAAACGGCGAAACTACATTTAGTTCTATCAGTAGTCATTTAGGGGAGTATCCAGGGTCTGTACAAATAATCCAAAGTGAACCTTGTTTTAAAATAAATGAGTTATGATATTTGAGAAAATCAGGAAAACCAAATCCTCCATTAAGTTTGGAAAGTTTAAGTTTACTATGGCAAATATAGAGGTGGTTTATTATTCCAAACAAATTTGGAAATAAGCTTGTCAATTTTTTTTATAAAATAAGAGAGGTAACTGTAAAGAGATTATAGATAAAGTGTAAAAAATAATTGGGGCTAATACCATTTTGACGGTTTCAAGTTTCCCCCACCAAGATAAATGTAGTGGAGACCACTGGTGAATTTTATTTATGATTTTTGTAATTAAAAGATCACAATTGAGAGTAACAGAATGTTTTAAGGGATATGAAAAGAGTATACCTAAATATTTGAATTTCTCTTTTGCCAAATAAAATCAGTATTATCCAATACTGAAGGTGTGAAATGTACATTTAGGGGAAAGAATTCTGTTTTATGAGCATTCAATGTATAACCAGAACCAATAGAGTATGTTAATGTTACTGATTTGGTAAAGCGCAACAGCTGCCTCAGCAAAGAGGCGTCCCGGCGCTGCTAGACCAGAGGATCACAAACTCAAGGGCAGTCAGGCAAGTATAGGAGCCTATGGCAGTGAGAACAGGATGGTCTTAATGGCTTTCCGGAAGGCTAGCTGGTTCTCAATGCCACGGGTGTGGGCCGGCAGAGTGTTCCATAGTTTGGCCGCTAGTAGCCGAAAAGACCGACCGCCCATCCGAACGAGTTTGGTACGTGGGACCTCCACAGATATTGCCCGGAGGAACGCAGGTTCCGGGATGGCCTGTACCAAGACAACAATGGGCGTAGTAGAACCGGACTCCCGGATTTAAGGATTTTAAACGCCATGACAAGGACTTTAAATTTAATCCGCGACGCAATCGGGAGCCAGTGCAGTTTTACAATCATTGCTCTAGCGGAGTATCTGCGGGGGAGCCCAACCAAGGATCTTGCTGCCAGATTCTGAACTCGTTGAAGTCGCAAGGTCTCGGCTTTGTTCGCCCCTAGGAGCAGCACGCTGGCATAATCCAGGCGCGAGAGGATCGTGGCCTGAACTATGAGCTGGCGAACTGTTGGGTCAAAGTACTTCAGGATAGGTTTAAGGCCCCTTAGCAGGCCCACGGAAGTAGCTGCCACTCTCTTTGTGTGGGACTGAAAGTTGAGCGAGGCATCCATCCATACTCCCAAATTCTTCACTAGGGGTTTGGGCGTTGGTATAGTACCCAGCGATGCAGGCCACCAGTGTTCATTCCAGAGGGAAGTATTTTTTCCTACCAGTAAAACCTCTGTTTTACTGGCATTGAGTTGCAGACAGTTCTCAGACATCCACTGGGCTACTGCTGCCATGCCATCTCTAAACCTCGTGGCAGACACCGATGGCCCTTCAGCTAAAGTAATGACCAGCTGTGTATCATCCGCATATGATACCAGCTCCAAGTCCCACTCTTTTGCCACAACAGCAAGGGGTTGCACATATATATTAAATAAAGATGGACTGAGTGCTGAACCTTGCGGGACTCCCTGGCCGATAGAGTGAGACTGAGAAATATACGGTGGTGCCGAAACCCGGAAAGATCTCTCCTCAAGGAAGGATCGAAACCACTGTAAGGCAGCTCCCATGATCCCTAACCCGTCCAATCGATGCAGAAGGATCTCATGGGAAACCGTATCAAAGGCAGCGCTGAGATCTAACAGAATCAGCGCTGCACTTCACATATAACATTTAAAACTGCAGGTATAGATGTGACTGGATTGCTAAGGTGTAGTAGGACATCATTCGCATAAGCAGACGTTTCCGAACATGAGAGAGAAAAGGTTCAATTGCTAATCAAAAAAAGAAGAGGTTGTAGGAAGGTGGAATCTGACTATATGGTTACCCCCACTTTTTTCCTGGAGTTTTTTAGGTTTTCGACTTAGTTGGCCTGGGATCCTGTTTTCAGGGACCCCGTCTATCTGCTTTCTCTATAAAATGGACTCCATGTACTTTAGGTACATACCAGATTGGTTACTGGGCCACCCTTGTAAGCCCCTGTATAGTGTACCCAGGGCGTAGGTGCACCGTAGGCCTACCAGGGGCTGCATCATGTATTGTGCCACCCCTGATTTGCCATCCAAACTGATCCCACAGGTCTGTTCACACAGCCTGGGTACGGTGGTGTAATCACCCCTTACTTAGATATAGTATACCTATATCTATATAGCCATATAGACACATATACACCTATAAGTCACTCCTATGGCAGGCCGTAACAGTCCTGGAGGCAGAGTGCTTGGTTTTATGTGAGAGGGTGCCTGAGCATGAGCTGAGCCCCTCTGCAGCTTTTGGAACCGTCTCCTTATAGCTGTTCTATGATATAGCCATACCATATACTCTTAAGTGCATAATAATACTCGAGGTTAATGCTAACTTTAGTTTGGCTTTATCAAAATATGTCGTGTAAGGTGTCAAACTCTTTGGAATACTACCCCGCCCCCCCGCCAGTCCTGGCGACGGGGGTAGCATTCCACCCTTCTAGAGGGAGAAGACATGTAGTTACTGGTTTACCCGGTTAAAGTTAAACAGAGCCTCAGCATCACAAAATGGATGCTGCTGCCACAGACGCGAGTCTGACCTCCTGGTTCTGGACGAAACTCTGGCAGGGGAGGCCTGTCCAGGGAGGTGCCATAACCTCCCCAGACAAGGTTTTGTGTATTGGGGCAGGGAGGGCTGCATTCAGTGAATGCTTCTAGACACTGCCTGGGGCACACTAGGTGCTCCATGCATTTCCCAGTTCAAACCGGTTTCTGGGGCACTCTGCCCCAGCTCTGGTGCGAAACTGGACAAAGGGAAAGGGGTGTAACCACCCCCTTCTCAGGTCCACCCATTGGAGGGACCTTAAAGATAGTCCAACCCCTAAACTTAGTATAAGTATAGGAACTCAGTCCCTAGAACTTCAGATAACCCTGGACAAATCTTTGCAAGACATATCCTGGACCTTCGACATTCCTTTTCGACTGGAAGACGGAAGACTTCTCCCTTGTGGTCAAGGAGTGGCCACCCTGTTTAAATAGGCACCAACAGCAACTTTGCCAGTCTGCATTTTTGAGGCTCCCACCGGATCCCAAAGAATCTGCGACACAGGACACAGACTTCCAGACATCTCTGACTCTGACCCACACCCGCAGCAACTTTGCCAGTCTGCATTTTTGAGGCTCCCGCCGGATCCCAAAGAATCTGCGACACAGGACACAGACTTCCAGACATCTCTGACTCCGACCCGCAGCAAAGCTGAGACCCGTGTCAGACACGAGAGACGTGAGACCGGAACTCCTGGACATCCTGCATTTTGCAAGCTGCACTCCTTTCTCGAGGTATCTTAAAGTTGTGCATTGGAGTGCTTGAAGCTCCAGACCTGCGCACCATTTGCACCGAAGCTCAGGCCTACACACTCCACGAGTGTCCCGTGGGGCCTGCTCCTGCATTTCAAGTTGATGCATCTTTCTGGTTCCTTGCCTGTTGGCTGGCGAGCCCTCTGAAGATGTCATTTTGAATCTAACTTGCTTTCCTGGTTGCTCCAGGCTTGCTCCAGCTTCCCTGCAAAGGAGAAGCGCCACAGACCATGCTGGTCTGCACCGAAGCCAATCTCGACATTCTGCGTGGGGTGCATTTGCCAAGGCTTGTTGGGTTCAGTCCGGATACCGATACAGCAGTCAACTAGAATCCAGCTACTGGTCGTCGTCGACGCCTCCTGGTCCTCGTGGCTGAAGAGACAAACTTCACTCCACTTGCACAGGACAACTCCACATCATGTAGAAAAATGGTGCCCTCCTCCCCACAGCCTCTCAGTCACTTAGTTGTGTCACATTAGCCCATCCGAAAAAGTCTCAGTCTGGTTGTGTACTATCTATGCACTGTTTTAGGTTGTATTAATCTGAAGCAGGCCATAATGGCTACTTCCGTTTGGCTCTGTATGACTTCCAACCAGTCGTCCTCCTCTAGGAGTCCTATGTCTCCCTCCCATTGTCCCCTGAGGGCTACCAGTGGATCTGGGATGTTGTTCATTATTTTCTTATATATTGAGGAGGTTGCCTTTTCCACTATTGGATCCGCTATGAGTAGTCAGGTATACTTTTGCCCCGTTTTATTTGTACTGTTAGGATAAGTTTCAACAGAATATATCTAAATCTTTCAGTGTCCGACATTTGGTATTCATCCTGTAGTATCTGGAAGTCTATTACTTCTTGGACCTTCCATACATCCCCCAGAGATTCTATGCCCAGGATTTCCCAGGCGCGGAAACCTTTTAACTCTTGCACATCCTTCAGGAGGTCGCGAGCCCACTAGGGAGTTCGCTCCGTCAGTCTGCCCTCCCACCCAAGAAATGTGGTCACCTCTCTCAATATCCTGACTGTTGTTTGTGTGTGGGTCGGCAGTCTTCCCATGGGTCCTTACCTGTATAAAGTCTCCAGGTACCCTCTCTATCCAATTGCCCAGTGGTCTACTCGATAAGCCGGCTCTGACTAGCTGTGCTGCTCAGTAGTATTTGCGTATAACTAGGACTGCCATCCCACCATCGTATCGGCCTCTCTGTAGCTTACTTGGTGCTATTCAGGGGTTCCCCCATCCCATAACAGTTGCCCTAGCTGAGCATTAATTGTTTGGAAGAACCTCACTGGTATTCTGTACATAGTATTCAATAAAACATATAGTAGGAATGGCAAAGCCATCATCTTGAAGATAGCCGCTCGCCCCATCAATGAAAGTGGTAGGTTCCTACAATGTGCCACATCTCTTCGCAACTTATACAGTTGGGGAGTCAAATTGTCGTATCTGAATTAGTTTTCTGTATTTGAAATCATTATTCCCAGATATTTAAATTTGTTCTTGATCAAAAGCGCACTCCCTGTCGTTGATAAGGTTGGAACTTCTACTGCCAATACAAATATTAGGGACTGACTCCAGTTTATGCGGTAGCCTGAATCGCCCCCAAACAGCTGAATTATGTGTAGTATTCTGTGCACCGTCGAGTAAGGCCTGATAGTGTATATGAGTAGGTCGTCCCCATAGAGCAAAATCCTCTCCTCCCACTTCTCTACTATCGTTATGCCTCTTTATATCGAATCACCTCTAATCCACGCTGCCAGTGGCTCTATTGCAATTGCAAGCAACATAGGAGAGAGCCGACATCCCTGCCTTGTACCCTTGCCAAGCTTCACTTGTCTTGACACTGTTCCATTTACTTATATTCTTGCCCTTGGATTCGTGTATAACAACATAACCCAGGACATTAACTTGGGGCCATAGCCTAGGCGCTTCAGCACCGTGAACAGATAGTCCCACTCTATGCTGTTGAAAGCCATTGGGCGTCCAGCGACAGTAGTACGGCACTCTCGTCTGGTTTGAGTTTTGCTACATGCATCACTCCATGCAATCGCCTGAGGTTTACTCTAGTGCTTCGTTAATGCACAAAGCCTGACTGAACAGGGGTTATAAGGCCTGTTATTACCCTGGCAAGATTGGCTATTAGCTTCGCCAGGACCTTTGCTTCTGCATTTAGCAGGGATATTGGCTTATAGGAGGAGCAGCAATCCGGGGGTTTTGCTTGCTTTGGGATGACCACTATCATGACCAACCTTTGTTGCCCCCCTGCAGTGACTCTTCAAACATACTTAGCATGTATGGGAGACCAATACTGCCACTCCCTTATATAGCTCTATAAGTATTCCATTGGGCCCAGCTGCCTTTCCCAATTGGAGCACACAGATGGCCCCACTGACTTCCTCTCCTGTAATGCCCTTATCTAGTTCTTCTCTATTCTTTTGCGCTATCGTGGGTAGTCGTACCTCCCTTAGTAGCTCAGCAAAATCCTCCATAGTGCGGGTTTTGGTAGATTGATATATCTGTTTGTAGTAAATCGCGAAGGCTTCTGCTGTTCTTTCTCCTGTTTTCCAGGGTTCACCCGTCTCATTTTTACCCTTCAATACCCAGTTTCTTTCCCTGTCTCCTTTTTCCAGCCATGCCAGGTGAATTCTTTCTGAGTGGGGAAATGTAATCTCCAGTTGTCAGCAAGCTTAGTGTTTTTAAATAAAGTTTTGAGGGAGTAAAACGCTTTGGGAGGTGTAAATGTGGTCGAGGGTAGCCCATCTAAAAGGGGGTGTTATACCTGTCAGCCCTTTGGGTGGTCCCTCCTAATTATTTATTTTTGTCCTCTTTCTGCCTCCTAATTCTTTTCATTTTTATGTCCACTGGAATTTTTGGTGTTGTCCTGGGGGTTAGGTGCTACCTTACCCGTATACCTTTTTGAGGCATGGGTGCTCGCTTGACTTGGTGTATACATAGACACACAAAATGGTGGCTTGCAACTGCCACATTTTTTTACCTCAGGGACCTGTGCCATAGGACTACACTGGGAAGGCTCTAGAACCTTCCAGCTGATTCCAGTAGCCAGGGCCCAGTCTATAAAAGGGCAGAACTAGAGCGGCCATTTTGTAGAATGACCAGTGAGCTAGAGGGGAACCTGGTGAGGAGTGAAGCCTTAGTGTAGGGAGGAAGGCTAGAGGGGATAGATCGACCCTTAGGCCGGCTGCCCTTCCTGCTGACGTGACCCTTTACCTACCGACTGAGCCTTGACCTGGTTTCATCGCCCTTAGCTCTCCTTTTCTGTCAGTGCCATGGGAAAGGTGTCCTAGGTTTTAGGAGATGAACTGTGAGAGTCTAACCTGGGAATACTATAGGGAGAATAACTGATCCTATCAGAGTCGAGACTACCTGGTTTCCCCATCATCGTGACCCAAACTGAACCGCTTCCTGTGAGTTAGTGAGAGGGGGAGGCCTGAAGTGTCACCGCTACAATCCCCGAATGGTTCTATACCCAAGAGACTGTGATAATAACCCTACCCGGTTGCGGCTGGCATCTAAGATTCCTACCGCTAGCTGCCGCTCCTTGAATACAGGCCCCGGCTGAGGAGAATCTGCGGGGAGGGCCTGGGTTTCATCGGCAGAGTAGCGGGACTGTAAGGGGGCCGAGCCGCGGAAGCCAGAGAAGAAGGATGATTGCGCGTCGGAAGGAAGGGGCGGGCACTGGAGGAGGCCGGCCTGTGTAGTACCTTCCCCCGTGACAACTGAGAAGAGAGTGAGAGCGGAGCCGATAGAAGCGCCATGGGAGACGCGGTGGGGTTCCGATCCAGTCAGCTGCTGATTGAAGTGCAGCGCTGGGGTCGGAAACGCCACGGCACAGTTGCAGCAAGCCTGAAAGAGGTAGCGTGGCAGAGTGCGCTGCCTGGGACGTAACTGTCTAATCCCGGTAAGGCTGTAAAGTGAAGCGCGGGGCCCCAGGGGCTGAGAGGGCCTCGCAGTTGCCTCAGGAAGTGGTGGCGGGAGGGGAAAAGCGGGACTATTCAACCGACCAGTAACGTACGGAAGGTCTGACAGTAAACAGTGGCTCTAGGAAGGAATTCACAGACTCAAGACAACTTCCATTTGTGCATTTACGCCACGAACAGTAACTCTGTACAGCGAGGCTTCCCGAGCTCAGCGCTGACCCTGTTTAATTAAGGTCGTTGGTGGAATAGCGACTTCTAAAGGGGGGTATTTGTTGAACGTAGAGTTATTCAGGGCCTGAGAAGTCACTGGGCCAACCTGTCAATCTGATGTTAATCCTGAGCAATCTATATGACTGAGAGAAGTGCCAAAATATGCCGATAGTCGTTATTGTGATAACCGATTGTTGATTAAAGATCCTAGTGGGCTATAAGGGGCACTGTTGCTTATCATATACCCTGAGTTTAGTAGAAATATTAAGTCTTCAAGAATTGAGTACAGCTGTGTCCAACTGTAAGAAGTTCTACCCGTGCAAATAATCTTGTCCAAAACTGTGAAACGTAAACTGCACACAAAAGGGGCCGGAGATAAGGCTGAGCCACAATTGAGTGAGGGAGTAATGTGTAGTTAATACTATGTGGAGATGTGCATATGCTGATGATCAAATGTAGAGCTATTTAGTGAATGTAATCTAAACCCTGCTGAGAGACAAAGAGAAACTACATAGAGATTTTATAAAACAGACCGTATTTTTCTAAACCGGTGTAGTGCCATTCTTTTTGTGGATGGGCGCCAAGTTACTGAGCGAGGTGTGATGCAGGTGTAACACAATTTGCCTCTGAGTTTAGTCTTACCTACTCGGTGCCAGGCTACCCTATGTGGACTGGTTTTCCAGGTCCAACATAATTGGTGTCCAGTGGTGGGATTAGAGCTTATACTTGCATCCACTTAGCAGTAGCTTGATGTGCTCCACAGACCTACACCTGGAGTTTTCTCCTAGCGGACTCCCTAATTAAAAGTTTTGCTTTTCCAAATTCTTTCCTGGTGGTGGGTGGAGGTAGCCCTTATAAAACGCTCTTTCGTGAATTCTTCCTAGTGACTGTCAGAGACCCTGTTGGCAAAATGGAATTCGATTTGGAAGAGTTGGAGATCTACACTGCGGCCCAACTCAGGGAATTCTGTCAAACTAAGGGGGTGTTTTTCAAGCGTGGTGCTAAAAGGGGGAACTCCAAACCAGCTTGAGAGCATGGGTGGCAGCTCACCCGGAGGGGAAGGAGGAGGAAGATGGGGATAGGGACACTGTCATCGAAGTGCATGAATTGTACCAAACCAAAAGGGAGAACCTATTGCAAAGTCCTAGGACACTTTCGAGGGAGGGCAGCAGTGTCTCTGTGAAGGAGCTTAACCGAAGCCGAATTAGCTGACCGGAGAGAAGAGAGGCAGCAGAAGTTGGAGTTAGCTAGGTTGGAGAAGGAGAGGGAGGAAAAGAGGCTGGTTCATGAGTTGAATCTCAGGGAGTTAGACCTCAAGGCCCTGCAAATAGGGACTCCTAGTACTCCTGTTGGTGGCAGCGAACCCAAAGAGATAAAAAGGGGACCCAGACCCTATTTGCCAAAAGACGTAGTCGCCAGCTACAGTGCAGGGGACGACATTGCGAAATGGTTGGCTGCCTATGAGGTCTCGCTAAGACCCATGGGATATTGGAAAGACACTGGGAGGGTGGCCTGTATAAATACATGCCTCCCGCAGGAAGGGATGTGCTTCTGGCCCTAAAACCGGGGGAGCAGACTAACTACCCCACCATGAAAGTGGCGCTGATAAGAAAGTTTGGGCTGACTCCTGAGAAGTACCGACAAAGATTCAGGAACAACCACAAATTGGCTACACAGAATTGGGTGGATTTCCTAGATTATGCTAAAAAGGCCATAGAGGGTTGGGTGCAAGGCAGCAAGGTGGAGGACTACGAGGGGCTGTATGATTTAATCCTAAAGGAGCACCTACTCGAGAAATGTTTTCCCGAGCTGTGACAACACCTGGTGGACAGCAAGCTGACCAGCCCCCGAAAGTTTGCTGAGGAGGCAGACATCTGGGCTAGTACCCGGGTGTCCTCAAAGGGGACTGGAGGGGATTCTCAAAGGACTGGTCAGGGTGCTCCCCAGAAGAAAGAGGGGGGAGATAAAAAGTGGAAGTTCTCAAGAGGTCCCCAAAACAGTTTCCAGGGAAAAGGTTCAGGATTCATTCCTAGGGCCAACCCGCCGAAAAACCCTCATCCTGACCATAGTCAGCAGCCAAGGGTTGTCCGCTGCTATGAATGTGGTGGAGTTGGGCACTACAAAGGAGACGCCAAGTGCCCAAAGAGACCACCCCCTCCCACTGGAGGAAAAGCCCGGGAGTAGCTAGTGTAGTGCTCGGGGAGGAGTTGCCCTTAGATAAGGGGAGGGAGTGGGCAGGAGTCACTTTAGTGTCCCTGGGAGATCGGGAGATGGTTCCTAAGATCCAGGTGCCCTCAAATACTACCAAGTATGGGTAGTGGGTCACCATCAATGGCCAAAGAGGGGAAGCTCTGAGAGACACAGGCGCCAGTATGACTATGGTAAGGAGTCATCTAGTGTCTCCAGAGCAAGTGATTCCACACGTGCTTCACCCCGCCGCGATGGCTGACGGCAGAATAGGTCACTACCCGGTGGCCGAAGTTCCATTTGAGTGGGAAGGGGTTGCAGGTCCTCTTCGAGTTGCCGTAAGCCCTGCCGTGCCAGTTGATTGTCTGTTGGGGAATGATATGGAGCACAATGCTTGGAAGGAGGTGGAATACAGGACTCATTCTGAGATGCCGGGTACACCGGACTGGGCCTGTGCCAGCACAAGGTCCGCGACTACCCGAAGGGGGAGTTCGCCAGGGCTGGAGCCTGGAACAAAGGCACAGCCAGCTGCCAGGAAGGGAACGATCCGGGGACAGGAGAAGCCTACCTCGGCATCCACGCCCCGTGAGATGGATAGGCCACTGGAGGTAGTGGACCTGGAGTCCACGGAGGGGGATGTTGTCTCTCTGGAGAACCTACCGATCCCTGCTGAATGGCATGTGAAGGGGGGCCTACCAGGGAGGAGTTTTGTAAGGGCCAGAAGGAGTGCCCTACCCTTGAGGGTCTGAGGCGACAATCTGAAACCCAGGCAGCGGGTAACATTGCAGGGAACTACCACATTTACTGGGAGGGTGGACTCCTCTACAATGAACCCAAGGCTCCATTGCACGGTTCATCACGGGCCTTGGTTGTCCCCCAACGTTACCGAGCCTTTCTTTTAGAATTGGCTCACAAAATACCCTTGGCAGGACACTTGGGTCAGGACAAGACCTTTGCCCGGCTTGTTCCTCATTTCTACTGGCCTCACATGAGGGTGGCGTCCGACACTTACTGTCGGACATGTGTGTCTTGCCAAGCCAGTGGGAAAACAGGGGTGAATCTGAAAGCTCCCCTGGAACCACTACCTGTCATTAGCACCCCCTTTGAAAGGGTGGGCATCGACATTGTTGGGCCGTTGGATCCACCCACTTCAGCTGGTCACAGGTTAATCCTGGATCTGGTGGATCACGCCACTCGGTACCCAGAGGCAATTCCTTTGAGGACCGTTACTGCACCTGCAGTGGCTAGGGCCCTGATGGGGATCTTTACCCGAGTGGGTTTCCCCAAGGAAGTTGTGTCCGACAGGGGGACCAACTTCATGTCAGCCTACATGCGGGCTATGTGGAAGGAGTGTGGGGTTACCTACCGGTTCTCCACCCCTTACCACCCACAGACCAATGATCTGGTGGAGAGGTTCAATAAAACCTTCAATAAAGGTATGATCAGAAGTCTGCCTGAGAGCCTGCGGAGGAAATGGGACGTCCTCCTACCCTGTCTGTTGTTCTCATACAGGGAAGTGCCGCAGAAAGGAGTGGGCTTCAGCCCCTTCGAACTTCTGTATGGGCACCCTGTTCGTGGACCTCTCAGCCTGGTGAAAGACGGATGGGAAAAGACTCCCAGGAAGCTTCCCCAGGATGTGGTGAGCTACATGCTGGCCTTCCGAATCCAAATGGCTAAGTTGTGGAAGCAAGCTTCTGACAACTTGGAAGCCTGCCAGGCAGTGATGAAGGAGTGGTAAGACCACAATGCTCACCCTGTGGAGTTGGAGCCTGGCCAGAAAGTGTGGGTGATGGAACCTGGAGAGTTGAGTGCCCTCCAGGATCGCTGGAAAGGCCCCTTTGAGGAGATTGAGAAGAAGGGCAAGGCCACTTACTTAGTGGACCTTCAGACTTCCCGGCAACCCCATCGGGTGCTCCATGCTAATCGCCTTAAACCCCACCATGAGAGGCCCGAGGTCATCTTGATGATGGTAACTGATGGAGCAGGGGAAGAGGAAAGTGAGCCTCTCCCTGATCTATTTTCGTCGCAGGAAAAGGATGGGTCGATGGAGGGAGTGATTCTCTCTCCATCTCTAACTCCTGAACAGCGTAGGGACTGCCGCCAAGTCCTGGAGCAGTTTTCCTCGCTGTTCTCCCTTATCCCCGGAAGGACCTACCTGTGTACCCATGATGTGGACACATGAGACAGCCCACCTGTGAAGTCTAAGACCTACCGGCTGTCAGATAAGGTGAAGACCAGCATCCATAGTGAAGTCACTAAGATGCTGGAGCTAGGAGTGATTGAACCTTCAAGTAGCCCTTGGTCCAGTCCGGTGGTTCTGGTACAAAAAGCTGCCCCACCGGGCACCACTCCAGAACTAAGGTTCTGTGTGGATTACCGGGGACTGAATTCAGTGACCAATATGGATGCTCATACGATTCCTAGGGCGGATGAGCTCATTGACCGGCTGGGAGCTGCCCAATACTTGAGTACTTTTGACCTCACATCAGGGTACTAGCAGATCTCCCTTACAGGTGGAGCAAGGGAAAGGTCAGCCTTCTCCACGCCCGAGGGCCACTACCAGTTTTGTGTGATGCCCTTTGGGCTCAAGAACGCTCCTGCCACATTTCAGCGGCTGGTGAACAAGGTCCTCTCTGGGATGGAGGCCTTCTCTGCTGCTTATTTAGATTACATTGCCGTGTTCAGCAGCAGCTGGGAGGACCACTTGTGTCACCGACAAGCTGTTCTCCAAGCCCTGAAACAGGCTGGCTTGACATTCAAGGCCAGCAAATGTCAGATCGGGCAGGGATCGGTGGTGTACCTAGGCCACTTGGTGGGCAGGGGAAAGGTGCAGCCCCTCCAGGCAAAGATTGAGGCTAGCATGGCCTGGGAGCCCCCCAAGACCCAAACCGAGGTCCAAGCTTTTCTGGGCCTCACAGGTTACTACCGTCGCTTTGTGAAGGGGTATGGCACTATTGTGACACCTCTAACTGAACTCACTTCCAAGAAGCAACCCCGACGGGTAATCTGGACGGAGGTTTGTCAGCAAGCCTTTGACACCTTGAAGCAAACAATGTGTGCAGCTCCAGTCCTCAGAGCTCCTGATTTTTCTAAAGAATTCATTATCCAAACGGTCGCATCAGAGCATGGCATTGGGGCAGTGTTATCGCAACTCAATGAAGAGGGTTTGTCTTCTTGTCCAGGAGACTGCTTCCCCGGGAACAGAGGTGGAGTGCAATTGAGCGGGAAGCCTTTGCGGTGGTATGGGCTCTGAAGAAGCTGCGGCCATACCTGTTTGGCTCGCACTTCCTGGTACAGACCGGCCACCGGCCCCTTCGTTGGCTTATGCAAATGAAGGGTGAGAATCCCAAGTTGTTGAGATGGTCCATATCCCTACAGGGAATGGACTTCCGTGTGGAACATCGGCCTGGAGAGGACCACGCCAATGCAGACGGTCTCTCTAGGTATTTCCGCCTTAGTGATGAGAACTCCCAAGGGGTTGGGTAGCTCTCCCCACTTTCAGCTGGGGGGGACGCGTGTTAGACCTGTCAGCCCTTTGGGTGGTCCCTCCTAATTATTTATTTATTTTTGTTCTCTTTCTGCCTCCTAATTCTTTTCATTTTTATGTCCACTGGAATTGTTGGTGTTGTCCTGGGGGTTAGGTGCTACCTTACCCCTATACCTTTTTGAGGCCTAGGTGCTCTCTTGACTTGGTGTATACATAGACACACAAAATGGTGGCTTGTAACTGCCACATTTTTTTACCTAAGGGACCTGTGCCATGGGACTACACTGGGAAGGCTCTAGAACCTTCCAGCTGATTCCAGTAGCCAGGGCCCAGTCTATAAAAGGGCAGAACTAGAGCGGCCATTTTGTAGAATGACCAGTGAGCTAGAGGGGAACCTGGTGAGGAGTGAAGCCTTAGTGTAGGGAGGAAGGCGCACTGTGAGGGGATAGATCGACCCTTAGGCCGGCTGCCCTTCCTGCTGACGTGACCCTTTACCTACCGACTGAGCCTTGACCTGGTTTCATCGCCCTTAGCTCTCCTTTTCTGTCAGTGCCATGGGAAAGGTGTCCTAGGTTTTAGGAGATGAACTGTGAGAGTCTAACCTGGGAATACTATAGGGAGAATAACTGATCCTATCAGAGTCGAGACTACCTGGTTTCCCCATCATCGTGACCCAAACTGAACCGCTTCCTGTGAGTTAGTGAGAGGGGGAGGCCTGAAGTGTCACCGCAACAATCCCCGAATGGTTCTATACCCAAGAGACTGTGATAATAACCCTACCCGGTTGCGGCTGGCATCTAAGATTCCTACCGCTAGCTGCCGCTCCTTGAATACAGGCCCCGGCTGAGGAGAATCTGCGGGGAGGGCCTGGGTTTCATCGGCAGAGTAGCGGGACTGGAAGGGGGCCGAGCCGCGGAAGCCAGACAAGAAGGATGATTGCGCGTCGGAAGGAAGGGGCGGGCACTGGAGGAGGCCGACCTGTGTAGTACCTTCCCCCGTGACGACTGAGAAGAGAGTGAGAGCGGAGCCGATAGAAGCGCCATGGGAGACGCGGTGGGGTTCCGATCCAGTCAGCTGCTGATTGAAGTGCAGCGCTGGGGTCGGAAACGCCACGGCACAGTTGCAGCAAGCCTGAAAGAGGTAGCGTGGCTGAGTGAGCTGCCTGGGACGTAACTGTCTAATCCCGGTAAGGCTGTAAAGTGAAGCGCGGGGCCCCAGGGGCTGAGAGGGCCTCGCAGTTGCCTCAGGAAGTGGTGGCGGGAGGGGAAAAGCGGGACTATTCAACCGACCAGTAACGTACGGAAGGTCTGACAGTAAACAGTGGCTCTAGAAAGGAATTCACAGACTCGAGACAACTTCCATTTGTGCATTTACGCCACGAACAGTAACTCTGTACAGCGAGGCTTCCCGAGCTCAGCGCTGACCCTGTTTAATTAAGGTCGTTGGTGGAATAGCGACTTCTAAAGGGGGGTATTTGTTGAATGTAGAGTTATTCAGGGCCTGAGAAGTCACTGGGCCAACCTGTCAATCTGATGTTAATCCTGAGCAATCTATATGACTGAGAGAAGTGCCAATATATGCCGATAGTCGTTATTGTGATAACCGATTGTTGATTAAAGATCCTAGTGGGCTATAAGGGGCACTGTTGCTTATCATATACCCTGAGTTTAGTAGAAATATTAAGTCTTCAAGAATTGAGTACAGCTGTGTCCAACTGTAAGAAGTTCTACCTGTGCAAATAATCTTGTCCAAAACTGTGAAACGTAAACTGCACACAAAAGGGGCCGAAGATAAGGCTGAGCCACAATTGAGTGAGGGAGTAATGTGTAGTTAATACTATGTGGAGATGTGCATATGCTGATGATGAAATGTAGAGCTATTTAGTGAATGTAATCTAAACCCTGCTGAGAGAGAAAGAGAAACTACAAAGAGATTTTATAAAACAGACCGTATTTTTCTAAACCGGTGTAGTGCCATTCTTTTTGTGGATGGGCGGAGAGTTACTGAGCGAGGTGTGATGCAGGTGTAACACAATTTGCCTCTGAGTTTAGTCTTACCTACTCGGTGCCAGGCTACCCTATGTGGACTGGTTTTCCAGGTCCAACAGGGGGTCACTAATCCTGTTAAAATCACCATCCACAATCAAGGAAACTTTCCCAAGTTGAATCTCAGTCGCAATATGAGACCAGAAATTAGGGTCATCTAGAGTTGGTCCATAAATATAACTTTAATGTAAAATTGCATTACCAAGTTTCATTTTAACCAAAAGAAATCATCTTCAGAATCAGATTGTTTATCTAAAATTTTCAATTGAAGATTTTTTTGAAAAAAGAATAGCCACACCATTCTTTTTACCTAATGCTGGGGAGGAAATATTCTGACCAATCCATTTCCTTTGCAAGGATGCTAAGATGTTGTCATCAATGTGCATTTCTTGCAATAAACAAATATCAGCTTTTTGCCTATATAGATAGTCTAAAATCTTCAACCGTTTAACTGAATGTCGTAAACCCTTAACATTCAAGGGAACAATTTTAATTTTGTGAGTAATATTCATATGCTAAGAAGTAAAATAAAGAGGAAAAATTGAGAAAAGAGTGAAGAAATATGTAATATTTGAAAGAAGCAGTAGAAGAGACCAAAGAACTAGCCGAAGAAACAAAGAAAACACATTTAGGCAATTAGGACAAAAAGCTTTAACACCATTTTGAAATTGAAGAATCATGTGTATCCATTGGTTATCAAGAAAAGCTTGAAAGTGTTCCAGACAGTGAAAGGATTTGGAAATGTTGTGTTTCCAGATATGCATGGTGGATGGATCGAAGAGTACGTATTTGAAGCCAGAGTGTTTCAGTCATGGTCTCAAAGCTGCAAAACCTCGACGTATGGTAACAATCTCCTTAGCAAAATCTTTATGAATGAAGAGAGGGAATTTCTCGAGCACTTTGTGGATAAGGATGAGATGGTGAAGAACCTCAAAAATTACTTGCCAAGGTTTAGTTTGGCCTAGTTTATGATGAGATGGAATACGATGTGCTTTATCAAGCTGAAATGTTTCTGAAAACCTCAAGATTAAGAAATTAGGAAATAGATTCTCAAGGTAGTCTGTGCTATTTTCCCTTCTATATCTTCAAGCAAATTGAACATATGCAAGGTATATTGCCTATTTCTATTTTCTAACTCAAGCAGTGTAGAACTGATGGTAGGAATTTTATTAACAAGCGGTATTAGCGTATCAGTTTTTGTTATAACGTCATAAATAATGCAATCTCATTATCCGCAACCTTCAATGAAAGATAAGCCATATCTTTCAGTATATTTTTTAATTTCCATTGCAATACTATCTGTATTTGACCTAACAGCCTTCACTACCTCCAGAATAGTAATTAGGGAAGGTTATGATGTATCTCCAATTTTTGACTTAACAGGAGTAGGAGAAACTATCTGTTTACGTTGATTTGTTGAAGCTTTGCTTTCCATACTCAAGAACATTTAATAAATATAGGCAAAAATGTAAAATAACAAGATAGAAATGCAGATAAATGCTCCAAACCATTACAGCAGCTAGAACCACCAGTGGTAGGATACCAAGGCCAAAGCCATGCCCTCTCTGCGGATATAGAAATCTGCCTCCATGAAAGGAACTCCGGAGCCAAGCTGAGGGAAGACTCAGTGATGGAAAGCCGAAAATCAAAGGAGTCCAGAAGGGATCTGTGCCACCAAAAACCTACAGTAAGCACTTCCTTATGGGCAGGTAAGGGTCCACAACAAGAGGAATTGAATATTTCCTGTGAAATTTGGCATTTAAAACCTCGTCGTTAGGACAGCTGTGCCGGAGCTTCAGCAACATGCCATCATCTTGAATCAGGTACTTGCGCGTTTCCCATACTGGGTTCTGCCTGAAAGGGTTCTAATGGTAGCACCGAAGAAATGGCACAAGGGGAGAGTGGGAAACAGCAGGTAGGGCAAAGAGAAAGGATCGTTGCTAAAATTAGGTCTTGTGTTGTTCCAATAAACCTCTAAAGATCTGCACGTTTAGACAACATACACTGTAGGATTGGTATCAGACTGATTCTAGGCCCCCCCTGCAGGGTATGTTAGCCTGTTGTACCAGCCAGCTCACAGAGCCACTAGAAACCCCACTCACCAAGCAGAGAATAGTTATTGGCAACAATCGAACATGACAACCCTGATCCCTCAATATGCTCACTTCGTCTCAGAGAGATATACAGAATAAACGATGGGGATGTTTTTCAATAAGCATTTATTGAACCAGCGTCATTCTAGCATAAAATAGGGGTGCTGAAACAAACATTAGACAGTAACAGATATAAATGATTATAAGCACCAACAGAATCAAAGGACTGTAGATTTCTACCATCGTGCTAAAACAATGAATACAGACAAGTATATAAAATACATGACAGTAGAATGTGTATGTGAGAAGTTTGTCTGGCATATGCTGTCCACTATTCTAGTGGGCACCTTGCACCAGTCCAAACGACCCTTATTAATGGTAGGTTAAAGACAACCTTTATAGAAAGCTATCCTAGTGGTAGCTGTGGAGAGCAGCCTTCAGGCTAAGTCTTGGAAGAATGTAAAGCAGCTTGTTTTACCAGTCTATAATCTTGTGTATGACCAAATGAAAGAAGAACCACACCAGGTATATATATAACATATATGTATTTATTCTAAACACATCCCACTAATCTCTTTATGAGGCTGGAGGCAAAAGTACATACGGTAAACTTAATAGCACACAGTAAATTAGCACAATATATGTTGAGCCTTAGGGGCGTACCAAACCATATATTAAGAAAGTGGTATAAGAACCACAACTTGACTAGACACAAGGCCTACAGCCTGTAGAATCGCTGAGCCCACAAGGAACCACACAAGGGAGTGACCTAGGGGACCCATGGGGGACGCGTGCAGTGTGGGAACATAGCTGCGAATCGCGGTTAGCTTCTATGGGGAAAGTCGCGGTTGGAAATTTAAAGATAAAGGACACTTGGAAGAGGACTTTGAGGAAACCCCTTTAGACTTAAGGGGTTCTAGGGTCAACACCCACGGTAGCACCGGAGTACTCGAGTTACCTCACCCAGGGAAGCCAGGTGCATGGGTGTCTTTTGGTGTCGGGAAATCGTCGTCATTTTCAATGGCAATCTGCTGCAAAGTGCTGCTGCCTTCGCAGTGGAAAGTGTCCGGTGTGATCCAAGCCTGGATCAAAGATGAGAAGAACCTGAAAGCAGAGGGGACAGAGTCTGGGTGACTAGCCAGTGACCAGGGGCACGATAGTCGAATGCCCACAGATGTCGGGTGATTTCAGATAAAGAAGGTGAAGCTTGACTCTTCAGCCATGAGGACAGGAGGTGTCGATGATGACCAGGAGCTGGATTCGAGCTGTCCCACAAAGAATGTCGAGTGCTGTGGTGTCAGTGCCCGGAATGGACCCAACAAGCCTCGGCAACAGCAACCAATGCAGAAAGGAGAAAGATGTTTCTGTGCAGACAAGCAAGGTCTGAGGGACTCACCACATGGTGGGGAGTCAGGGCACTTCTGGACCAACCAGGGAAGCCCAAGTAAAATCAGAGTTACCTTCATAGGGACCCACCAGTCAATGGACTAGGGCTCGCAAAGGGCCCTCGAGCGGAAATGCAAGAAGCAGGTTCACGGAACACTCGTGGAGTGTAGGCCCACAATCTTCAGAGCAAAAGGTGCTCGGGGCTTGGGTTACAAGTAACCCAAAGCACAACTTCAAGAGATGTTGAGAAGTCAAAAAACTTGCAAATGTGCATAGTGTCCAGGAGTTCTGGTTCCACGTCACTCACAAGGGCTGCAGGTCTCAGTTTTGCTGGGGGACTCGGGTGTGGTATTTGGTTCTAGCAGACCTACATGCTCTGCAAACGTACAACACTTTAAAACAGAAGTTGGCACGGACACTGGAATACAAAAGACAAGTTTATTAATACCCCATGGGGTGGTGGTACATTCAAACAATACCCTTCGGTAATGCAAGAAGTAGCACACCGAATATCGAGCAAGTGGCTCTTTTATACCGATACAGAGGTTTGAAAAATAGGCAGTACACACATTTGAACAATTTCAGGTACATATAAGGGCATTTTTGGAGCACAGCCAACTTGTGGGAGGAGCTTAGTACTACTGGTTAGTTTTAGGAGCATTCCTGAGCAGTGACCGATCGTTAACCTCAGGGGCCTGAGTGCGCATGTACAGTCTTGACCAACACTAAAAGGTAGCCTGTTGCCGGGCAGACCAAGTGGTCATCGGGAGAGAGAATGGACAAAAGGGCATGCTGACCACGAGGCAGTCCATTCAGTTAAAATGGAGGTTAGGAATACAAAATGGCCTCCGGAATATGGTCAAGTTTAACAGGGGAAAACTTGTGTAGCTGAAGCAAATTCTAACCCAATCGCTGTCAAAATACGACAGAGGGCCCTTTTAGCATTTTGCTGAAGCTACCTCATATCTGAGGTAATCTGGATATTCGTCATCGATATTTATTAGCATTATTTTCGTTATTTCTTTGCTAGTTAGTTGTTCCTTTCTGGCAATAGCTCGTCTAGACGGAATACAAGCTGTGATACATATGGAACATAGCGTAGGGCCACATTGGATACATAGGCAGAACATAAAGAATATTCTGACAATAATACAGAGGATAGTCAATAGTTTCCAACCCCAGGTACTAAGTAAAGTCCAGAACCAATTTGAGAAGGTCCATGTACCATTTTTGGGGTGAATTTCTGCCGTGATCTTATGTAATTTGGAAATAGCATCATATACAGAAGGTGAGTTGTCGGGAATGTATACACAGCAACTACTCCCGATAATGTGACATGCACCCCCACGATCGGCCAACATGACGTCAAGAACCATTTGATTCTGAAGCGTCACAATCCTAGTAATTTGAAGCTCCTCAATCAAGTTCCCTAGAGCAGAGGCAGTTTGGTTGGCGACAGCTTCCACAACACGTGTCAGCCACCTTATTTTCCTACTATTTAGCGCTGCTCCTACAAATGAGAATAGGCCCACATTAAAATCAACATATTGCTTTAAGGCGGTATCTGTCTGATCAATATCGTCAAGATCTAATTCCCTTTTTTCTCTATTCAGTATAAAATCATGGTATAATACAACATCATTGTGGTACATAGGTGGGGCAATAAAGACAGTGGGCCATAAAAAAGATATATAACATGTTCCTGACCACCCAACGGGAAGACGGTGGTAGCCCTTATACCCACAAATGAAATAGGTGTTACGTGACGTTACAAAGGCAACATTATTAGGTGTATCAAATGCTAGTGTGGTAACGCATTCGCTCTTGCCAACTGGGATAGTACCTTTATTTCTAACACAAAGTTCGTCTCTTGCTTTAATGACCGTAATTACGAATAGGTTGGACATATTCACAGTTCTCAAATTAGTAAAAATACGAGGGGAAGATATATTGTCCGATCGGTATTCTTCCCACTCAAGTTTAGTCCCTTCTGCTTGTGGGTGACCATCTTTATCATTGTGGCAAACTTTATTAAGTCGAAAAAGTAATCCTCCTTTCATTGGCCATCGCAAAGTGAACAAAAGGGTAAACCAGGCATTGCAGGAACCATTATGAGAAAACGGAAGAGGAATAAGAGGAGTTCCTCATTTCTTTTGATGTCCAGGCAAAATACCACACACCCAACAGTTCGAAGTGTTGGTCATATTGTGGGTGTGATGGAGAATTTGAATGAAACTGTTGTTCAGGTAAGTCTGTCTATGTCTCTCTTCATGATAGGGTAAAGTAAAATGGAAATGTTCAGATAGAGCTGGAGTGGTAGGAAGCAAATACTCTCTCGCCGGGGCCATTCGCTCTACAACCCAAGCTATTATTGCTATTACTACAATCGTTGAAACAAAAATCACAGCACCGAGAATTTTCTTATTTCTTGCCATATTAAATGCCATAGTCTCGAAACAAAAATAACTAAAATAATGCTAAGACGAAAATGAGTGCTGAGCCCCGAGGTAGCCGTTGGTATCTTCTCCGAGATTCAAGACGGGTGTCTCTACACTAGACAGAACTGATCCGCCCCCCCTTGATATTCTCAGCATCCGTTTTCACAAACCTCAAGGCTGTAACTCAACCAGTCTCGCACAAAACAGCTGCTTTTCTCGGTCGCAGATTTTACTTCGCTGCACCAGAAACTGTATGGTCCAGGAGGGCTTCCTCAGATTCGCTGGGCGTGGTGGCTGAACTCTTCTCCGCATTCAAGATGTCTTGATAATCAGACAAAACAGCAGGTTTCACCATGTCTGGAGAAACACGGCGGCAATGCGAGGAATGCACCCACCGCTTCTTGTCCGTGACTCGTACTGCTGTTCGGGTCGCTAACAACACCTGCTCTGGTCCACGCCACCTCGGCTCTAGACTGCTTGATCTCTCAAACGATCTGACCATTACATGGTCCCCAGGTCGGAGATTGTGAGGCTCGCCCGTATATTTGTCCGGAAGAGCCTCTCAAACCTGTTGATGAATGGAAAGCAAATCATTTGTTAATCGTGCCAAATAATCGTTCATCATTATACATGGGACATCATGCACTGGGCGGGGTTTAGGGACTCCTCAGATATTCATTGGCCTTCCAAACACCACCTCATATGGTGTGAGGCCAGATCGGGAGTGTGGCACTGATCTGATAGATAGCAATGCTAAGGGCAAGGCGTCCGGCCATTTCAAAGACGTGGATGCCACGATCTTTGCCAGCTTCAGTTTTAAAGTAGCGTTGTATCTTTCCACCAAACCTGTTGACTGCGGGTGAAACACAGCATGGAATTTTTGTTTTATCCCCAATCCTTTCAGGACATACTCCACAATCTTCCCCACAAAATGGGGCCCATTGTCGCTCCGCAAAAATTTACAAACACCATATCTTGGGAAATACTCCTTGAGCAACACCTTAGCTGTTGTCAGCGCTGTATTGTCCCTCGTGGGGTAGGCCTCTATCAATTTACTGAAGGCACATACCACCACCAGGACGTACTTCAGGTTATTACAGCGCTCAAGCTGGATGTAATCCATCTGTAGTTCTTCGAATGGTGCAGTCGGTGGAGCGAACACTCCTTTAGGAGTATAAGTCCCTTTTGCAGGATTATGCTGTAAGCATATCAAGCAGGTTTGCACCACTCTTTTAGCCGTGCTGTCAATCTCAGGATGCTCCCAAACTCGTGTAAGCAATTTGGTAATTGCAAGAGCTCCAACATGTGCCAGCCCATGTGTCATTTGAACCATTGCTTGCAAATAGGCAGCAGGCAATTTCCATCTCCCCATATTCTTGCTACGCCAACATCCCTCATCATCCAACACTCCCTCTGTAGCCCAGCTTTTAAGTTCTGCTTCAGAGGCTGATTTCTGTCCAGTATTTCCTCTCTGACATTGTCCCATCTCTCAGCCTGCGATTTTACCACATACATAGGAGAGGCATTCTTTAACATTGCGGTCTCTCTGGCTGTGTGATCTGCGAAAGCATTTCCTTTGCCTATTTTGTCTGTCACCTTTTTATGTGCACTGCATTTAACTATTGCTACTTGCTTTGGAAATCTCAATGCATTCAGGAGATCGCGTGCTAACTCGCGATGCATGATTTGCAACCCGTGTAAAGTCAAAAATCTTCGCTCCTTCCAGTAGGCCAAAATCGTGCGCTATTCCAAAAGCATAGCGACTGTCGGTGTAAATGTTCACGCGTAATCCAGCACTTAGCTCACATGCTTTTGTTAGAGCTATAAGTTCAGCTGCTTGGGCTGACTTTTGTGGGATGCGGGCTGTTTCCACCACTGTCAAGTGTCGTTATTGCATACGCTGTTGAAGTCGTACCATCTGGCAACTTCAAGCACGACCCGTCAACCCACAGTTCCCCATCTACATCTGAAAGTGGCGTATCCTGTAAGTCAATACGGCCCTTTGTCTGTTCTTCAGTTAGAAAAACACAATCATGTTGTTCTTCCTCCTGAGACTCAGAAACAGGATATGGCAGTAAAGTAACAGGGTTCAAAGTGGTGTACCTTTTCAGTGTAATATGTGGCGCCAACAGCGTTAACTCGTATCCCGTTAAACGAGCACTAGTCAGATGCTGTGTTTTCATTTGGTTCAATAAGGCGTCTACCACATGGGGCACTAAGACCAATAATGTGTGCGACAAAACTATTCGCTCACTTTGTCGTATAGACACTGCTGTTGCTGCAACCGCTCAAAAACACCCAGGTAATCCTCGTGCTACGGGATCAAGTACTACTGAGAAGTACGCACAGGGTTGCTGTTTATCTCCGTGTGTCTGCACTAAAACTGACAATGCACATCCATCCTTCTCGTGTACATACAATGTAAAAATCTTTGTATAATCTGGCGTACCTAACACTGGTGCAGAGCAAAGAACCTGTCTCAGATGTTCAAAAGCATTCTGACATTCATCTGTCCATTCAAGGGGAGTCGGTGTATTTTTGGACAACAAGGCTAACAAGGGTTTTATAATGTGTGAAAATCCCAATATCCACTGTCTGCAAAAGGACGTTAACCCTATAAAAGCACAAACATCTTTCTGAGTGGAGGGGACTGGTGTGTTTAGGATTGCTTGAATTCAATCTGATGTCAGCGCACGCCCTTCCTTAGACAGAAGATGACCAAGGTAGGTCACCTTCGGTCTACAATACTGTAATTTCTTTTGTGACACTTTGTGATTATTCTTGGCAAGGAAAGAAAGCAGGAAGAGAGTGCTCTCCTCGCATTGCTCTGGTGTATCTGCCGCTAACAGAATATCATCAACATATTGAATAAGAATGACTCCAGGCAGTAATTTAAAGGAATCAAGCTGTCGTTTCAAAGCCTGACTGTAAATACTGGGACTCTCTGTATAGCCTTGAGGAACTCTACAAAATCTATATGATCTATTATTCAAAGTAAAGCCGAAGAGGTATCGGCTATCAGGGTGAATGGGAATCGAGAAGAAGGCATTCTTCAAGTCGATAACTGAGAAGGTAGTGGCCGTGGGTGGAACCAAAGTAAGTAAAGTAGTGATGTCAGATACCACGGGATATTGGGGCACTACAATTTTGTTGACCTCTCTCAGATCAATGATAAAACGGTAAATACTAGTATCTGTATCTTTCTTCAGGATTTGGAAGAATAGGGCTGTTGCAAACATTATAGGGAACTTCTTCCACCACTTCTACAGTAATCAAGTAATTTATAATATGGGTCAAAGCGACTTCACCTTCTCTAGATATTTTGTACTGTGGTACACGTGGCAAAAGCACTCCCTCCTTAACCATGATATGTACAGGGGGGATAATCATGTGTCCGACATAAGCATGGGCGAATTTTGCGAATTCGCGATCCGCGAATTAGCGCATTTGCGAATTCGCGATCCGCAAAATTCGCGAATTTGTGCGAATTTGCGGATTTTTCTTTTTGTGCGTGTTCGCGGGGTTTTTTGTGTGTTCGCGGGGCTTTTTGCGTCTTCGCGAGCCACTTGCACAGCGAAGTTACCCATGCAGTCGTTTATGGGAGAGGGAGAGAGAGATAGATAGATAGATAGATAGATAGATAGATAGATAGATAGATAGATAGATAGATAGATAGATAGATAGATAGATAGATAGATAGATAGATAGATAGATAGATAGAGAAAGAGAGGGAAAGAGAGAGGGAGAGAGAGAACGAGAGAAAGAAAGAGAGGCCGGATATCTGAAGGGCCAGATTCCTGAGTTGCCCCTACAGAACATACAGCTTTTTATTTTTAGCAAAATGCATATGAAAATTGTGCTGTAAAGGTCTCTTTTAGTTTAACCCCTCCTGACAACTCAAAATGGGTGTATTTGCCATCCTCTCCCTTCTTCCTGTTTTTTATATCTGTAAGTGCTTCCTGATGAGGTTTAATTCCTTGGACAGGTGCCTCGTTGCCTACTTGTAACTATTCTCTGACCCTGCTTCAAGGGTCAGAGCAGGGTCAGAGAATAGTTGCAAGTAGGCAACGAGGCGCCAGGAAGCAATTAGCAGCAGGTGTCCAAGTTGAAGTTAATTTGTTTGTAACCCTTTTGTAAAAGGTTACAAAGAAATTAGGTTCAACTTTTGCACCTGCTGCTGTAGCCCTTGCTTGGCTGAAAATTCGTCCCCGCTGATTCGCGGATTTTACCGCGATTTCGCGAGATTCCCGGATTGCAAAATCGCGGAAAATCCGCAAATTCGCCCGCGAAACGGATTTTACGCCCACCCTTAGTCCGACATCGGTATCAGAAGTGGCCCACAAAGCACTTGGAAGGGAGGCTAGTGCATTGGCTTCCTGAAGGAGGCACGATCTCTCAAACTCTGGGTAATTCTCATTCAGAATAATTTGCACCCCTTCGGGGGCGCAGCGTATCGTCGCTCGAAAATGTTTGAGCATATCAAGGCCCACAATGTTATCTGGTGTATTTGGGGACAATAGAAATGGGCTTGGAGCAGTAAATTTGTCAATGTGGAATGGAAGAGGCTGAGACAATGGGCTAAGGGAGGGTCTTCCATCGAACCCTATCGATGTAATCATTTCGCCAGACAGGGGAGCCCTTGGAACCAATTGTTTGGACAGAGCACTACGTGTAGCTCCTGTATCAACCAGAAACTGATCAGTAGAGCCCAAAATGTGTGCTGAAATATATGGACCACTTTGATCCACTGGTACTTCAACCGATTCCATACCCCATCCTACGCAATCCTATGCATAAGTGGCATCCTGCAACTCAGGAGACTCACCCTCGGCTATCTGGCACTGATTTTGTCGATCAAAAGTATTATAGTCAGTCTGACCACGACCCCTAGATTCAAACCTACCACGATCATTCGCTCCACTCCTAGGACCTGAATAACCATTCTGAAACCTGTTATTTCCTCGTCCACGCTGATTACGCTGTTCTCGAAGCACGGGACAATAAGCAAGCCAATGCCCAAATTGCTTGCAATACGCACACTGATCTGCAGAAATATCAGCGCGGGCAGAAGGTGAACCATACGATCCCCGTATTCCTCTATCGTTCCCTCTCTGCTGCGACCCATAAACCTGTGCTAGCATCACCTTCTTCTTTAAGTCTTTCGTCTTTTTATCATCATTTTCTTTAGCTTCTATCTCCTGCCGTTTATAGTACTGAGCCATTGTGAGGAGGGAAGCAGGAGTCGCAGTGGTCCATGAACTTTCACTAGCCTTCAAATGGTTCGCAATCTCCGGTAGGAGATTAGCCACATACTTATCAATGAACAAATGCCTACCCGTGTCTTCTGTTAATGATTTCCCACTATAATCATGAAAAGCCTCCTCAAAGCGTGTAAAGAAATCGGAAACCGACTCTTCTGACTTCTGCTTACAAGACCCTAACACCGTCCAATCAATCTTTTTAGGGGGAATGAGCAATTTTAACTTATTCAAAATAGCCACAGGGAGATCTAAAATCAATTGGCATGGTTTACAGGTGGGCTCTCTTTCTAAATCTGCTTGCTCTATGCGCTTCCAATCTGCCCCTAAAATCGCTCGATCATCTACCTTACAAATTGCCCTCCACATATCAGGAGGTAATATTAAACCAAAGAAAAGGTCGATATCAACTAAAGTCATAACACACGAGCTAATAGCCCCATCAAATTCATCATAAAAAGCCGCCGGATTTTTACGCGGGTCAGGCAAATCGGTCTTAAGAGCCATAACATCCGCCCTATTCCAGGGAGTGTAAACCCAGTTATATATAAAATAACCCTTTGCATCTACAGATGTTTTATCATCATCTGTACCATTACCCTTAGGAGGGACATACAAAGGGGCGGCTTCCCGCATAGGCATAACATGGACTGCATTAATCTTATCTGATCCGAAGATAGGACACTCCCTGTTCTCAACCGTCGCTCCAGGCACAGGCGAAGTATCTTTCTTTTTCAGCTCCCATAATCGAGTCGCCTCGTCCCGCAATTTAAGTAAACGCTGAAAGAGGTCATCTGCATCTGCAAGAATAAAAATACTATTACGCAAATTTGCATAGTCAACACTGATATCCTTAGGTTCTAAAGCAGGTGAATGTTTCCTGTAGCGTTCAATAACTTCCTGAGCAAAATGCTCCAAAAAATACAACTGCTCTTTTTCCTGCCAAGATTTTATAGAACTAGTAACATCAGAAACAGCAATATAAGCAACATTAAGTTTGGAAGCCATAGAACGTACGTCCGCAGTTCGAGAAGCAGAAATCATGGAACGAGTGTCCCTCTTTTTATTTCTTTCGTCGGGAGGATCAGAATCGCCGTCCGGAGCCGTAGGTAGGACATATGTAGGCGGAGAGCGATCTAATAGAGAAAAATCTTCAGGTGCTTTATTAAGGACAGGATAGAGGGGACGTCGAATAGGAAACTGACCATTAACTTGCAAATTACGTTCTCTAGTTTCCCTCTCTTTCTGTTTCTGTACTTCCTTATCTTGTAGCTGTAAAACCTTAACATGAGCAGCTTTTTGCTGTTCTTTATCCGCCAAGGCTTGTTCACGCTTCATTCGTTCACGTACCGCTTTCTCCCACAGACACACACAATCAAACATATCCTGTCTAGACCTGCGCTGAAACAAACACCGCTCCATGTACTGAACCTTTTGTAAATCAAACGACCCATGTAGTGGCCATTGCAATTCAGAGTCGTTCTTTGTATATCGGTGCCACAATGAACTATACATTATAGGGGGAAGGCCAAATTGTATATACATTTCTCGGTTAGGTGTTCCCTCTGGGGGAGCCGGCTGAGACGCATTTAATCGATAACTAGTACCATTTCCAAGACAGCACATCACTCGGAGTGTGCTAAAAACAGGCATGTCAGGAATATCACAAAACGTGATACTTTACACAAAATGGCACTTAAGGTATTTTACACACGGTGTGCCGTTCAAACAAACACAAAGACAGAGAAATATCTCAACATTACCTGCCTATGTGAGGTGCACTCCACATATAGTACAAATCATAGGTCCAAATGTTAGCTAACTCAAACAAATCCAAAAAAAAGCCACAGTAAGTGTCAGTAGACCACCTTACCAATCAAAAGCTTACCAAATATTTCAAATGTCCAGGTTCCAACTGCCAAGTTCTCAAATCGATCAAACGATCACTTCAAAGCAACCCAACAATCAGGATCTCAGTCGAGGACCGGCGCCACCTGGAAGGTCAGATCGGAAGAAGAGGGAAAACTCCATGAGTGCCAAGACTCGGGTCACTCATACTAAAGAGAGGGGTTGGACATTCTCTGGGGACATACCTATTAGAGGGTTTGGAAAGAGTGATGGAAATACCCATTTCCTTTGTCCAGTTTCATGCCAGAGCAGCGGCTGGTAGCCCCTGAAACCGGTTTGAACTGGACTATGCACAGGGACACCAAATGTGCCCCCAGTGCAGACTTCAAAGCACTCTCAGAGTGTACCCACCCAGCCCCAATACACTAAAGCCTGTCTGGGAGGTGGTAACACCTCCCTGTGACAGGAAACCTATTGTCCAGGCCTCCACTGTCGGAGTTTCAATTAGCAGCAGGAGGCCAGACTCGTATCTGTGACTGTAGCATACATTTTGTGATACCAGGGCTCTTTTAAACTGGTACCGGGTATACCGGTGTGAACATGTCTCTCCCTCTAGAAGGGTGGCATTCAACCCCCGCCACCACGACTGGTGGGGGTAGGATTTCAAAGTGTTTGACACTGCTGAAATCAATTAACCTTCTTAGGGGTCCTACTGATACTTGGTCCTTTAAAACCATCCTGGTCTAAAGCGATCATT
Organism: Lissotriton vulgaris; assembly: GCF_964263255.1. Taxonomy (NCBI): domain Eukaryota; kingdom Metazoa; phylum Chordata; class Amphibia; order Caudata; family Salamandridae; genus Lissotriton; species Lissotriton vulgaris. The sequence goes on along the minus strand of NW_028246114.1, from coordinate 10,781 downwards.
GTGCCAATCTTCAAAAAGGGCAACAGGGACGACCCTAAGTGCTATCGGCCTATTTCCCTGATTGACGTATCGGCTAAACTTCTGGGTAGGGCAACTCTGAACAGACTGTCCGAGTGGACCAAAGAGAATAACATCTTCTCGGACACTCAATATTGGTTTAGGACAGGGAGGTCCACTAGTGACCAATGCCTGAACCTATATATGCTGGCTGCCAAATATACCCTGGCCAGTGACGAACCCATTTATATGGGATTCATGGATCTGGCAGCAGCATTCGATCACGTCAACAGAGGGAAGCTGTGGGATATGATGTCAGGCATGGGGATTGAGAGTGGTCTAATCACCATATTGAGGGAACTGCATAGTGATACTACGGCCAAGGTCAGATTTCCCAGGGAGGGAGGATTGTCTGACTCTTTTCCATGTAAGAGTGGAGTCAGACAAGGTTGTATTCTTGCCCCTTTTTTGTTCTCCCTTTACGTCAACAACCTGGAGCAGTTTCTTTTGGGTTTAAAGGCAGATTCCCCAAGGGTTGGGCCGCGGCATATTCCAGTCCTGCTTTACGCAGATGACGCGGTCTTGCTTGCACGCACACCTTGTAGCCTACAAATCCTGATAGACGGGTTCGTCCAGTTCATGAGTAACCTGGATCTATCTGTCAACCTAGGTAAATCATATGTGCTCCTGGCCGGCAAAAAACCTTCCTCTAAATTTACTTACACAATAGGCACCCATAGTTTAGAGGAGGTTAAAACGTTCTCCTATCTTGGAGTAACCTTTGACGGTGCTCTGCAATTTAACTCCTTGGTGGCGGAACGTTGTAGTAAAATGATTGCCTCTAATGGGGCAATAGCTGGATATGGCAGGAGGCTGGGTAGATGGAGCCCGGAACAGGTGATGAACTTGTACGGCTCCATAACATGCTCCAAAGTAATCTATGGGGCAGAAGTTTGGGGCTTCGTGAACACTACTAGAATCCAACAGGAAGAAAACAGATATCTGAAATCTATCCTGAGGGCACCACCTAGTACCGCTGGATTCATAGCTCACAGGGAGCTAGGGAGGCCATACTTGGACGATCTGTTAAAACTTAGGCCAATTGTGGCCTGGCTTAAAATATGGGTCAATCCAGACGCGCATCTAAGCAGAGAAATTCTATTGGACTGCTTAGGTAGGACCCATTGTATGCGCATCCCCTGGCTTAAATATGTGAGAAATTCCCTTGAAGATCTAGGGTTTGGAAACCTCTTCACGAACCCCACAACCATCTCAGCACAGCACAAGAAACAAGTAGGGGAAATTTTCCTAGAGCGGAAAACCCAATGCCGAGCTGAGGCAGAAGGAGTGAAAAAGACTGTGAGGGCTCATAATCTGGTGAAGAGTGTGGAGGGTATGGAGCCTTATCTGTATCTTGTGCATAATACACAGGATAGATTCCTTATGTGCCGTTTTAGACTGAATTTACTTCCTTTTATGTTGGCTTCACCAGCAGGTTTCACCACGTCAATTGAGCAGAAGGGACCCTGCGGCTGCGACAATCGGTCTCCGCAGGATTCCCTTCACTTTGTCTTGCTTTGTCCCTATTTCTCTATGCCCAGGCGCAGATTCCTTGTAAATATTTTTAAAAAAGCCCAACAGGAACACGCCAGGGATGCACCAGTCTTTTTGCAAAAAGCCTCTGACCCACTAACCTTGTGCTGTATTATGAATTTTATCAAGGTTGCGGTCCGATTAAGGATGACGAGGGGAGAGGAATGAAAGACTTGGGATTCTCTATTTTAAATGTATGGCCCTGTATGTTGGTATTTTTATTGTATTAACTATGTACAAGGATCTTGATCAATATTTAATGTTTTTTTTATCTATGTATATGTATATGTGCTTTTATGGTGTTTTCTAATCACCGAATAAAGATTCTTGAATTGAAAATTGAAATTGAGTCAACACCCACAGGAGTACCAGAGTACTCGAGTTACCTCACCCAGGGAAGCCGGGTGCATAGGTGCCTTTTTCGTGTTGGGTTTCGTTGTCAATTTCAATAGCGAGCTGCTGCAAAGTGCTGCTGGTGACCAAGTGGAAAGTGTCCGGGTGGATCGGAGATGTGAGGAACCTGAAAGCAGAGGGGACAGAGTCTGGGTCACTTGCCAGTGACCAGGAAGGTGATGAGCGGATGCCCACCGATGTCAGGTGATTTTAGGTAAAGAAGATGAAGCTTGACTCTTCTGCCACGAGGACCAGGAGGCATCGACAATGACCAGGTAATGGATTAGAGCTGTCCCATGAAGGATGTCGAGTGCTGCGGTGTCGGTTTCCGGATTGGACCCAACAAGCCTTGGCAACAGCAATCCACGTAGAAAGCAGAGATGAGCTTCGGTGCAGACCAGCATGGTCTGATGGACTCACCGCTTGTTGGGGAGTCAGGGCAGATCTGGAGCAACCAGGGAAGCCCAAAGGAAAGAAGAGTTACCCTTGTGGGGACCCACCAGTCGACGGACCAGGGATCGCGAAGGTGCCTCGAGCAGAAATGCTAGAAGCAGGCTCACAGGACACTTGTGGAGTGTAGGCCCACAATCTTTTGTGCAGATGGTGCTCGGGGATTGGACTAGAAGTAGACTAGAAGTAGCCCAATGCACAACTTCGGGAAAGCTTGGGAAATGGATGCACTAGCAAACTCATGAGGGCTGAGGGTCTCAGCTTTGCCAGGATCTCGTGTCAACCTCTGAGAAGTATGGATCTGTGTCCTGAGTCGCAAATACTTCGGGGTCAGGCGGCAGCCTTGGAAATACAGACCGGCAAGATGCTTCTTTGGTGCCTGTTTGAACAGGGGAGTCACTCCTTGACCACAAGGGAGATTATTCCGTCTTCTAGTCGTGTAGAATGTCAAAGTTCCTGGATATATGTTTCAGAGTCCGTCCAGGTGTAATCTAAAGTCCTGTTGCCAGGGGTCCCTTACTTATACTAAAGAAAGGGGTTGGACATACTCTAGGGACCCACCTAAGGGAGGATCTGGGAAGAGGGGTGGTTACCCCCAATCCCTTTGTCCAGTTTCGCGCCAGAGCTGGGGCTCAGGGCCCCTGCAACCGGTTTGAACTAGGATATGCACAGGAACACTAAGTGTGCCCCCAGCACTGTCTGAAAAGCATTCTCAGAATGCACCCACCCAGCCCCAATACACTACAGTCTGTCTGGGAGGTGGTGACAGGAAACCTATTGTCCAGGTCTCCCCTGCTGGAGTTTCGTCCAGCAGCAGGAGATCAGACCAGTGTCTGTGGCGGCAGCATCCATTTTGTGATGCCAGGGCTCTTTTAAACTATTACCGGTTAGGTCACTGTGTACATGTTTCTCTCTCTAGAAGGGTGGAATTCTACCCTGCCGCCAGGACTGGCAGGGGGGGGTAGGATTCCAAAGTGTTTGACACCAAACACGACATGTTTCCATGCAGCCAGTCCAAAGTTAGTATTTACCGCAAGGTTATAATGTACTTAAGAGTATATGGTCTGGCTGCATCACAGAACAGCTTCAGAGAATAGATTCTGAAAGCTGCAGAGGGGTCCTGCTCATGCATGGGCACCCGCTCACACAAAAACCAAGCACTCTGCCTTCAGGATTGATAAGGCCTGCCATAGGAGTGACTTATAGGTTTATATGTGTCAGTGATTAAAGGTAGATATAGGTAACTGTTAGATGTGGGGGTCTTTAGTTGGCACAGGTAGGTACTTGTGACAAATAGGGACCCTTGCCTCTAGTCAGGATAAGGGGATTACACTCCTAAAACAACCCCTGCTCACCCCCTTGGTAGCTTGGCACGAGCAGACAGGTTTATCTTAGAGGCAGTGTGTAAAGCATTTGTGACCACATACAGTAACCCAGTGACGACACTACAGATGGACAGTGTAAAAAAGTGCAAGGGGAAAGATGGCGGCCGGCTGTTGAGACCGGTCGGGAGCTCCGTGCCTGAGCTCCACGCGCGGTTCTATGTGGTGAGGATGCGATTGCAGGAGTGTTTAACCTTGGCATACTAAATATTAGTGCCAAACCTACTCTTTAGCTCTTTAAGCTCAGTTATTGGAGACGCGGAAGACGCAGTGCCTTCCTTTGGCTTTTCAGCTTTTTTCGGCTTTTCAGCTTTTCTCGGCTTCTCCGGAGTGTTAAAAAAAAAAAAAGCCGGTTTCCTACCTGTCGTGTGATTCTCTCTGCTCAAAACTCTTCATGTTGATCCCGATCAGCGTCCAAGATCCTCCCCCAGCCCCCGCTGGTGTGTCAGAGAACACCGTGAAACGGAGTCTGCTCATCGGTGATTCGGAGCTCGATTTGGAGCTCATCACAATCTCAGACGCTGGAAAGTGGGAGGCTGCCCTGCGAGCACGGCGGAACTGCAGGAAAGCAGTGAGTCGGTTCTCATTCAGTGTTAGAGGTAAGGCGGGGGGAGTAGAAGTGTTTAGAAGTCGGAGGCACTTCCCAGGGGAGTTCTTTAGTTCTGAGGTTCAGATAAATAATAGAAGAATTAAGCAATTCCGCTCCACAGACTCATTGGTTAAGATACACCAGCCTCAGCCTCAGTCCAGTAGCACTTTGTCTGTAACTGACACGCCAGTTTTGGGAAACCTATATAAACTAAACGGCCCTGATTACCTGCTCCAGGCGAATTACCTGGTAGGAGCTTGTCAGAGCAATATATTGACACAATACTTACAGACACAATTACAACATACCACTTTACGAAGATTGGGTGGAGTAAAAGTGGAGGGGCAGAAGGAAAGCACAGTTTGCGCCACCTCACCCCCAGTAATCCTTGAACTATTAAAGCAAACAAGGGTTTTAGCTAGTTGCAGTGCTACAGGTATAGATAAAATTGATACCATAGTAGATAATTCAGATCCGGCTGCTAAACCCGAGTCTGATCCTGATTTGTTTCAGCAGGAAAAGTCCACTTACTGCTTAAGGAACAGGCTATTTCTTAAAAAATCAGCTCCTCCGGCTCTTAAACAAACTGTTATTCCGCGAATCACAAAGAGAGTTTCGCGTAAAGCCCCTAAACAAGATAAAGGGATACCAGTAAATAAGAAAGGAGCGTCAGAAGGGAGGCTGGAACTAGTTGAAAAGAGAAGAAAATCTGTAATAAAAATCACACCCTCCTTGAGGTCTTACTTTAAAGTGCAAGACAAAGTCCACTCTATATCTGTAATGGAAAAGTCTGCCTCACCAATGTTACCTCAACCACTAATGGGGGATATAAGCGATCCGAGCAACTTTTTGGCAGAAATCTCAATGAGGGAGTTAGAGAATCAGGATCTTGAGGGCCCACAGACGATAGTCCAATCCCAGGACCTGCCCTCCAGCCAGACTCTGAGTCAGTCAATAACTACACCTCAAGCCTTCTCTGGAAATGTGCCTACCCCTAGTTGTTCTACTATGCCTTCTGCTTCAGAATTAGAGAATGCTACAAATTTTGTATCCCCTGACGTCAACACCTCAGATATAATTAACATTAACTCTAAATCTGATAAATCTGATAAATCTGATAAAATGCACTGTGAGCCTAGTAGCAATATGGAGGTCCTTATGGAGAAAATGTTTGCAGAGATGACATCCAGATTTAAGATATCAGAGGATAACCAAATCAAACTCCATGATAGATTTGAATCTTTGGACTCAAAGTTATTGGCGTTGAATGAGAGAGTCTCTACAGTGGAAGCTGTAGCTGTGGGTCTGACTAAGAGGGTGGACGCATCAGAAAGAAATATAAGAGATTTAAAAGCAAAGGACAAAAGTATGGAGGAAAAATTGGAAGCCTTGGAAAACCAGTCTAGGAGATCTAACTTGAGAATTCTTAACGTGCTGGAAGAGCGAGAAGGGTCAGACATAAAGAAGTTTATAATATCGCTAATAGAGGAATATTTTCCGTGGTGTAAAACCCTAGACCTGGAAAATGACATTCAGCGGGTTCACCGTGATCCTTTTGGGAAACCTAAAGAGAGAAAGAATCCAAGGAAGATCCTGGTGAATTTTAAATCTTACAACATCAAAGAAAGGATCCTGAGTGAAGCTCTAAAATCTGAAACATACAACTGGGATGACTGGTCTTTTAGGATCCGATCTGACATTGTGAAAGTGACACAAGACAGGCAATGGGAGTTGGGTCAAAAAATGCCTGAACTAAAATCATTCGGGGCTACAGTCCAAATGAAGTTCCCGGCTTCACTCAGGATTATGTGGAAGAACAAGATGTATAATATTAAAGATCCTCTAGAAGTTGATAACCTGTTAGTACAGATGTGGGATCAAATCCAAATTCAATCCCAAGCCCATTCCTAGACTGAATATACTTGTTCTGGGCGGTATATACTTATAATGAAGCAATGAAAACTAGTTTTAAGACTTACTTATAATACTAGCATCCTTATCTATCTTTTTCTTTTGAATACAGGCACGGGGCTCAAAGAGGGCCATAATTAAGGCCCAAAGGAAAGGGAGGCTTTCCCAGGGAGGGTATGTGTCTCCCCGTCCCTCCTTTTCTCTTTTCTTTTTTGCGTTTTCTTTATATAATCACAAACACAAGTGGCTTTCAGCCATTTCAAGAGGGGAAGAGGGGGAGGGGGGGAGCACATGGTGGTTGGGAGCAAAATAGGGAAAAAAATAAAAAAATGTCCTCATCTCAAACCAGAGGAGAGAATCAGGAACCAATTGATTAATAACGAGTGCCATTCACCTTATAGAGGAAGATGGGAAAAAACCTGAAGAATATAAAAATAACTACCTGGAATGTTAATGGGTTAAGAATCAAGAGCAGAAGAAGGAAAATCTTTGAATATTTAAAATCTGCCGATAGCGAAATTTTAATCTTACAAGAAACACACCTACTTAAAAAAGAATGGGAAGAGATCATTAAAACTCTTCACTGGGTTGAGGATTATGTTTGTACTGACCAACAGTGCGTCACAAAAGGGGTTGTTATCCTCATAAAAAAATCTCTGAAGGCAAGAATCTTATCATCCGAGACAGACCCTAAGGGGAGATGGGCGCTAGCCAAGATTACCTTTCTTAATAACACCTTTATTTTAGTGGGTATTATGGCCCTAACATAGATGATCCTACCCCATTACAATCATTATACTCCCATTTGATTTTGGTAAATTTTCCTGTAATCCTAGGCGTAGACTTTAATATAATTTTAAATCCAAACACAGATCGGATCCCAAAAGGAAAACAGAACAGCCTGCCTAAAATGAGAGAATGGTTGGGAATATATAAAAGAGATCTAAACCTACTTGATGTATGGGATGAGAAGGGCTCCAAACAGGATAGGTTTAACTTTAACAATAAAAAGCTTGGAATACATTCAAGAATTGACTATTTCTTAATAGATCAGGGATTAGTAGAAAATACTCATAAACTGACCCACCTTCCCGCTCATCTCTCAGACCACTCGGCTGTCCAAATGACACTAAAAATAAAGGATGATATAACAATACCAAGATGGACTCTAGACCGTTCTGTCCTCCTAGATCCCATAATAATTGACCAACTTACACAGGAGACAGAATTATATTTCCAAGACAATAATGGGAGCGCCTCACCCCAAGTGGTATGGGACGCGTACAAGGCAGTAACAAAGGGCAAGATCTGTGGCTTGGCCATTCATAAATCAAGAGACGAAAAAAAAGAGATCCAGAAAATAGAAGAGAATATAAAAACACTGGACCGACAGATCTTGATAGACACTTCCCTCCCGAGAAGTCAAGACTTAATTAGGGAAAGGCTCATATTGAAGGAAAATGTATCGACATTATTAGAAGGCAAAATCAGGGAAAGATGGGAATGTAGTAAACTTGCCCATTATGAGTATGGAGAAGGCTGCGGGAAAATGCTCGCGTGGAAGCTCAAAACAGACCAAGCTAGAAATAAAATAAATTATATAGATCCAACAGACAGCTCTCAAAATGGGTTTGAAGAGAAAGTAATAAAAGAAGAATTCTCAGCCTTTTTTACTAACCTCTGTTCTGAGGACTGTAATCCAAAAATTGAAGAAATAACCAATTTCCTACAAGCACAAAATATACCAGTCTTATCCCCAGAGGAAAAAGTAACTTTAAATAGTGAAATAAAATCAGAGGAGGTTGCCCAAGCGAAAAAAGAGCTAAAGAGAGGAAAAGCTGCAGGGCCTGATGCCCTCCCAAATGAATTCTATATAAAGTTAAAAGATACGCTGGTCCCCCATTTAACAATATTATTTAACAAGATTTTTATAAACAACGTTAAAATTCCGGAGTCATGGAACGATGCCACCATTTCTATTATTCTGAAACCAGGTAAAAATCCAAAGAAATGCGAATCCTATCGCCCAATATCCATCCTAAATTGCGACTATAAGATTTTTACTCAAATCCTTGCAAAAAGATTAGGGAAAATAGCGGGAACATTAATAAACTCTAATCAAAAGGGCTTCATGGCAGGAAGGCATCTTCAGGACCTCACACATGAGTTGATCGGAGTAATTGATATCGCTATTGTAGAAAAAAATCCCACTATCAATAATTACGATTGACGCTGCTAAAGCATTTGATAGGGTAAACTGGTCCTACCTAAGTGAAGTATTAAAGAAATTTAAACTGGGGGATAACATCATAAAAGCTGCAGAAAATATTTACAACTCGCCCAGAGCCAAAATACTAATTAATGGTCACCTAACTAACAACATCCAAATAGGTAGAGGTACACGCCAGGGATGCCCCCTCTCCCCCCTGCTTTTTAATTTCTATATTGAGCCGATTGCAGAACATCTTAGGAATCTCCCTTCAATCTCCCCATTTTTCTATCAAGGGTGGCACAAGAAAGTTGCTTTATATGCAGACGACCTCATGATCTTTACTTCAGACCTAGAAGAAGCTCTTAAAACAACAGAAGAGACCTTGATCAACTTTGGGAGGATATCTGGTTATCATATAAATCAAACAAAAACTGAAACTGTAAGCTGGAATGAAAATTTCGTATCCCCCTTTAGTAAAGAAAAAATAAGATACCTGGGTATTGATCTGGTAAAGGAGATTGATAGAATTGCCCAAATAAACTTTCATAGGGTAGAGATTGAAGTAAAAAAGTTATTGAAAGTCTGGAGAGCGCTGCCCTAACATTCCTGGGTAAATCGAACATCATAAAAATGGCAATCTTACCAAAATTCACCTTTATTTTTAACGCTATTCATATGGTCTTCTAAAAAACCAAGAATCGCATGGCGTAAATTAAGAAGATCTAAAGAGCAAGGAGGATTAGCAAGCCCAGATCTATTAGAATACTGCAGGGCCTTCCAATTTAAAAGTAGTAGAGTGTTGTTGGGACCTTATGAAAATTATCCATTATTCTTACGTATTTTAACAAACAATACCAGTCATTTTCTCTACAAATTCGGTCATCCGAAGTTCTTTAAAAAAATTAAACTAAAGGTCCTGAAATCAGCCGCTAGAATATGGTACTGTATTAGATCTACCATGGATATCCCCTTTTATAGTGATAAGGCCCCGATCTGGGATTCTCAGACCACATCAAGACTGCCTTAAGGATAGTTTAGCAACACCGCTAAGATCAGCAGGAACAACGGAATGGGGACAACTTCTGTTTCAGAATAAACTGCTTGATTGGGATATATTATCTCAATGCACGAACTCCACTCTTTCGAAATTTAAATATTACCAACTACTGAGTCGGAGTAAGTCCCTTAAAGAAACTAGAAAAGGTAACATCGCCATGGAGATGAAGATGCAGACGTCTAATCCATTTCGGAAAGAAACTTCCTTCTGGTACTGGGCCCTAATCTCGGCTGTGGAGGACGACTTCCGAATTCCAGAAAGTATCTGGGGAAAAGACCTGCCGACGCTGGATACAAGCAACGCATGGCAAGTATCTATGAGCATATGCTGGTCAATTGTAACGTCTGCTGCTCTTAAAAGAAATCATTTGCTCACTGTACATAGAGCCTACTGGACACCGAAAAGATTATCCAAATTGAACAGGGCCACAGTGAAGAGCTGCCCAAAGTGTGATTTACAGATGGCTGATGATTTACATATGTTCTGGCGCTGTCCCAGCCTGGATGCCTTCTGGAAAGAAGTGGGTACTACCTTAGAAGGGGTATTTGGAAGACAACTTTCTGTAAGTATGGACCTAGTTATTTTTGGGGTCTCAAGAACGATTGTAGGAAGACCTTTTACTAAAGCTCATGAGAATTTACTTTTCATTCTGATTCTTTTGGCAAGGAGGGAGATTTGTGTAAAATGGATAACTCCTGTTCCCCCTACTCACAACGAATGGTTGGCCTCAGTTTTGAAAGTGTTTAATCTAGATAAAAATAAGAAATACGCCTCTAAAAAATATAAATTCTGGGACTTGTGGGAAGAATATCATAAGAGGTGAATTAAGTGGAGTGGTATATATAAAATGTGCATGTAATATGATGGTAACATTCCTGGATTTCCCACTACTTCCTCTATAAACTGTCCAATGATTACGCTATCGCAACAATGTCGAGGAAGGCTTGCAAGAGTAGCAAAAAATGGCTAGCTCAACCTACTACGATTAATCAAGCCTCCTCCTTATAAGTATATGGACGTAAGGGGTCTCTTTCCTCGGGGGTGCCACGAAGTTGAGAAAAGTCCCTGAAAACTCCTGACTTTAACTGTTGCGTAATGAGGAAATAAAAAAAAAAAAAAGGGACTCACAAGGGAAACCCAGTAACCAATCTGGAGTGTACCTAAAGTACATGCAATCATTTTGGAGAGGAAGCAGCT